>NC_139626.1:60246907-60264407 GCF_964638095.1 Poromitra crassiceps | reverse complement strand
TCTCGCTTTTTTGTCTCATTCCACCGATCAAAAACGTGGACAGCCCGGGTTGAGTCGGGGTTGAGTCGTGCTAGTTTTAGTCCCTGCTTTGTTGAGGTTCCAGCGCTGTGAACGCGGGTTCATACGGTGACGTGAAAACACTGTAGATGACTGATTGGTCAGGCAGAATCGTGTTTACTCTGACTGACTGACTGACTGTCAATGCTGCATACCAGTTTAGAGGGGCTTACCTTCTTCTGTTATGTTATTTCCATCAGTCTTTTGTGTTGCTGCCTTCGGCTCTGGTGAAATAAAATCGATCTCCTTACTCAGCTTTAACATGACGGTGGTTTTCAATTGTTTTGAGAGAAAAAAAAGTCTGCTCCTCAGGAAGCCCTTGTAGTTGTGTGCAGCGTCGGCTCTGCTAGGCCGCAGGCGGGGCTTTAGTGAAGCCGCGGTCTTGCCTGGTGAGAGGCCGCCGGGGTAGAGGCTTCACTTCTCCCTGTAGCGCAACCCCCGTCCCTCGCGCAGCGCATGCATGTGAGTTTGACTAACAACAAAGTGATATCCATTCTCTTGGCCGGTTGTCACATTTGCCCATGTACACTGTAGGTCATTTAGAGGCACCAGTATTTCATAAACAGTTTAAAAATAAATATTATATTCACACTCCAAATATCAGCTGTGGATCTGCAGTTCTGTTGGAAAAATACAAACATCATGTGGAGAGTGATACTGAAGACTGACTGTGATTAAATCTCTCTCTCTGACTCTCCCTTTCCCCTCTCTGTCTCCCTCTGTCTCTCTCTCCTTGTCCCTCTGTCTCCCTCTCCCTCTCTCTCTCCCTGTCTCTCTCTCCCTCTCTCTCTGTCTCCCGCTCTCCCCCTCTTTGTCTCTCCTTCCCTCTGTCTCTCTCTGTCTCTCCCTCCTTCTATCTCTGTCTCCTCTCCCCCCCTCTCTTCTTGTGCCCCCCCCCCCAAACCTCTCTGCACTACAGTCATGGGTGCCACATTCCTTCTGCATTCAACATCTGTGTAATTATGAACTGTGCTGGGTGGAGAGACATAGGTTGACAGCAGAGAGAGAGAGAGAGAGAGAGCAGCTCCTGGCTGTGCTGGGTGGAGAGACATAGGCCCTGTTTACACGGCAAAGCTCCCTTCATAAAACGGAAAATGTTTTAGCATTCAGTGCCTTCCTTTTACACGGGAACGGCGTTATTGGTGCCTGAAAACGCTAAAAAGTGAAAACACGTCCCAGAGTGGAATTCTTGATTCTTGCCTTTACTGTTGCCGCGGAGAAAAGTGGAGAAACGCAATTCAGGTGATGATGACACAGCCCCCCTTCACCATGGAAGACAATGGTAGGCAATAGGAGCATTGAACTAGCCCAATACTATACAGCCTTATGGCACAGGCACAATGTCGCATTGACATTCAACAAACGTGATAACGATTTGCTAAAAACACATAATCTGTGTTAAGTGCCCCCTACTGCTCCACAGCGCCAGATGTATCGGTTCGGTGCTCAGTGGTGCGAGGGTGTACTGCAGTTTACAATTTAGACCATCGGCTACGCTTCCTTGAATATCGTGCACATAAGACTCGATCCAGCTGCTGTAGCCCTTTTAAAAAATCCTGTACACATTCATCTGCCCATTTATCGATGTGATCAAACGAAATTGGTGTGACAGAACTCAAACTTTTGGTCTACTGCTCCCATGTTCAGACAGGGGTTTGGATGAGAGTCTCGTTGCGTTCCCAACCAGCGGGTGACGTCATCCCAAGATTGTCGCGCTGTGAATAAGGACTATGGATGACATGGAGAGGTATGATGAATTCTGCCGCCTCTTCTGAGAGCATGCTTGTGTTTAATCAGCAGATCACATTGGAGTTTTTTGCGAGACATAAGCCGCTTGGACAAAAACGTCTGTGTCCTCACAGTCCAATACAACTGATGTTCTAGTGTAGTTCATGGTCCTCAGCTTAGCATAGGCAGAGAGTAGCATTGTATCTGCCTCTGGGTGCTTGAAGACATAGTCCCCGCTGGCCACGTCACCAGTGCCCAAGTTGGTTGACGTTTCTCCCTCGCAGTATTTGATGTCACCCCGCACCGACCAACTTGTGCTTTCCACTGTTCCTTCACAAGCTTCTGCAGTCTGACCTTGTTTCCTGAGTTGATTGAACGCAGCAGCTCGTGGGAACTTGTCTTTCGGGCTTGGGGAAAACATTTGGGATGTGTGGATGTTTTGCAGCCCGACGATCGTGCTCATCATCCTTGATGCTGAAGGGGAGGGTCATACTCGTCATTGATGAGGATGATTTGGGATGCAATAGCGTGGCGGAAGAAGGTGATAGCACAGATTTGATCATGGTAGTCATTCCAGCGGTATTCTGAGCCGTCCCACCTCCTAGCCTCGTGGTCATCGGGCGTGGGGGTGGCTAGCCCCCAGATCAGCCCCATGTCCTGAAGGCTGATAGGGTCTCGTGGTTTTTCAATAACTGGGTCTAAGAGCGGTTAAAGAGCTCTAACAGCTTGTTCTTAACAGTCTTGTGCATTGACCCATGTTGTGGAGTGAAAGGCACTCTCCCCTCAAGGGCTGACTCAAGTTGGATCAGACCTGATCGCTCTGCAAGGTCCAGCAGGGCCGCTATAGCCGTTATCGCTCCTTCTGGGTCACCTTAATTGATCCTTTCGCTTGCGAAATTCCATCTCTTGTTCCTGTGGATGTTTCCCATGAGAGGCTTGATCTAGGGTGAACTTGCAGCAGGGTTTCAACTTGAGCGTGGCCATGTGGAAGTGCAGTCTTGAGGTCATGCACTAACTCCGGTGAGGCAACCAGGCCAGACTCTAGTGACCTCACTTTAGGTGAGGAGATCAAAATCCTTCATGCTCATCCTTCTTCATCCTCACTGGTTGGCATTCAACATGCCTCCTATGGTGATGCTGGCCCTTGAGGTTCTGCTTCAAAGTAGCCTTCACTCTTGCGATGTTGTTTGCATTGCTTGTTGTTGAGAACAGTTGCTTCTCATTCAGTAGGAGCTGAAGCCATCCTTGCTTGAGCGTTGAGTTCAGATTCATAGTTCACAGTTTCTATCCAAAGGTCCAGCAGCTGGCAGGAGTAGTGTAGCCCTGCCAATGTCTGGGTGAAGTGGTCGTTGAAGAAGCCCATTTGCTCATCTGACAGTGAAGAGAGCGTTGCCCAATAATCTGGCAACCAGCTCCCATAGTCATGGTTGCCATATGTATGCCATCAGTCCAGGCACCATGTTGTATGATGGTGATAGGTACTCTGAGGCATTTCTTGCATGATATGCATCAATATTTTGTACAAGAGGGTCAGATATCTCCAAGAACGAGACTCAGAAGTCTCCCCTGTCTGTGCCAGGTTTCTCGTAAACTCTGTTGATCAGCTCATTCATGTCACCATAGCCGTTTTCCCACATGCGCTTTGTACCGCTAAATGACCGGAACGTGGTCTAAAGCCTTCATGTGTGAAAGTTGTTGTTCCGGTATAAGCGCGACCCCGTCGTCGCGGACATTTCACCAGTTTCGAGCCAGTCAGAAGAGCGGTATGCGCGATAACGGACACAAGTGTGAAACGGGTCCAGTCATTTCCCGCTATCAGTGGGCGTTGTCTCAGGTGGTGTCTCGAACGTAGACCGGGACATGCGAAAATGACACTTCCATTCCACGTCGTCAAAATTGTTCAGAGCATCTTCCCAAAATAAATTCCCTCCTGGTCTCTCTCGCTTCCAGACGGCTCTAGTCTCACGCAGCAGCGCAGAGGTACTTAACACTGTCATCATCTGTCCCCGGTTTAGTCTATCTTCATATTCTGCACGATGTTGTGCGGAGAAGACTGCGAACATGAATCTGTTTCTGTTCGCACGTATATCCCTTTCCATTTTCGCCTTAATTTGTCTGCGTCGCTGTCTACGTTTGAGGAAAAAGCGCGTCAGCAATATTATCAAAAGAGTGGACGCCGGCTCCATGTTTGTTTGTTGTTTTTTTCTGACTGGCCTCAGTGGCCTGCAGCACAGTTTATACGTCATGACCCCAGGCCACTCTCCTCTGCCCCCCGCCCCCCGCCCGCTCCGCCCCACCCCGACGACTAGATTCCCACATGCGAGCGCTCAGGTGTGAAGGGAAATTCCGGGAAATGTCCGATATTGACTTACAGGTAATTTTCCAGTACGCATGTGGAAAAACGGCTCATGTCACCATGTAAGCTCCCTGTAGAGTCTCCTGAATGACAGTGAGTGTATTGAGCAGTGTTGACGTTCTCCTTGATGTCCTCTGATACTTCCTCAAGCATCTTTGTCAGTGAGGGATCTTTGTCAGTCATTTTTGGATGAGAGCCTCCCTCCAGTATACAGTGCATGCCCCGCCTGTAGCGCTCGGTCAGCTGATCCCTCCATTATGACCCCTGCTGTAACCAGAGTGTCTGCCATGCCACAGCCCTTCCATCTCTTGTAGATAGCATCATGTAGGACATCTGCTCGTGGAAAGCGCTAAGAATTGGGATGATGTCCTTGAACATTTCCAGATTCTCCACTTTAAGCTGAACGATTGTCTTGTAGGTGGGCAAGTCACCAACGAGAAAGGAGAATGGAATATTCTTCTTGCACATGAAACCTGAAAAACTGGGTGGAAAATGTTGCGCTAATTTAGCCTTTAGTTCAGTCAGTAATACATCAATTCAGGCATTTCTATACTATTTTACTATATTATATGTATATTTTTATACAATTGCTATACTAATGTTATAAAATGTTGGCACATTTTAAAGAAAATATGAAGCAAGTACTGTATGAATGAGGACAGAAACAGGAATAACAGGAATGACCCATAAAGCAATGGTTAGTCATGAACCACAAATGTTGACTTTTTGACCTCTGAGATGACCTCTGTGTACATGTTGCTTTATTGTTAGGGTTGAGCTCATGCTCAACTGAGCATGAGCTGAGCTTTCATTACAGCCTAATATGAAGGCACTATGACAAACGTGGAAAATTGACATTTTTGAGCTGGAAATTGGCAGCCATCTTGGATTTGAAAGTCAAAAATAGGTCAAATCATCAAAATGACATCAATTATGAATCCCTCGACCCAAAAAGTCCCAGAAAGTATGTACTTTGCCAAACCAAACCAAACCAAACCAAACCATTGAAAAGTTAATTTCCAACATGGTAGCCGTTTTGGATTTAGCGTCTCAAAAAAAGTGGGAGCTACATTTGTTTATTAACCTTCATAGATGACAAATCCACTGAGAAACTAAGCTTCTCTCTCCACGGTCACGGAATCATCGGAAAACGACCCAACTATAGGTTAAAGCAGACTTCACCCTCTGCCCACTAAGAGGGTCTTGTCACACGTGGCTGACCTTGCTCGGCTCCAGCCTCTGCTGCAGCTCTTAGACAAAACATGTTGTGTGCTCCACAGTCCAAGTCAGCCCTCCCCTCTCTCTCTGCTCTCCTCACTATAAGACCTATGTGCAAATTAGAGATGTAACGGTATGAAAATTTCACATCACGATTATCGTGACCAAAATTATCACGGTTATCGTATTATCACGGTATTTGTAAAAAATTGCTGAAAATGTTCAAAAAGTACTGAGAGACTCACTGAAATCATTTTACGACGTTTATTGAAAACTCAGACCCAAAAAGGATTGATACACTCACTGAAATCATTTCTGAAAGTCTGCACGTTTGCATCTGGGAGACGGTTGCCAACTTTGGTTGATGATGGACAGTATTTACCATGTTTTTCAACGCACTGTAATCACGGTACCACGGTAATCACGGTACCACGGTTTTAACGATAATGAACATTTGAAACGGTGCGGTTATCGTAAGGAATTTTAAAATTTTAAACGGTACGGTTATCGTAATGAATTTTATCACGGTTATCATTCAAACCGGTTATCATTACATCCCTAGTGCAAATGTTATATCTTAATTGTTTTCATGTACACACTGAGATGATTGCAGTCTCCCTGTAATGCTTATTATTACAGGGATGTGCGATGACTTTGGCGTTCTTGGCGGGGTCGCAGGCCACGCCGTAGCCCTACAGCTGCCCCCCCCCCCCCCCCCCCCCCCGCGGAGGGCTTTGACGTCCGAGTATAAATGTGGCTTTAGCACTCCTCCTCGCTCACAGTTCTGCTATGACAGTGTGTTATCTATATTGTAACGTATCGGTGATACGCCAAGTAACGGAGAGTTGTAGTTGGTACAGGTTCTTTATTCACAGGCTTCTTTAGCTCCTAGCAGCTAGCTTCACAGAGCTAGCTCTACACACAACACCCGGTCTCGCTCACTCCATAGCTTGACTGACATCCGGCACCCCGGCCGCTGGTCATATATACCCCGTTTCCCCTAGGAGCACACCCACACACATTAGTTCCTAGCTACTGTTGAGACACTTATGTTGCACATCACATTACAGGTAATACTTGGATTACCCGACACGTTACATACTCCTCACCCAACATTTGTTAACGTCCACGTTAACACCCACAACCCACACATATCCCCCTGTACCAAAACACACCACCCCACAACATTTTGTATTCCCCCAATTTGTCTCTTATTATTTCACTACTTCTTAATTTTCGTTCCACCACCACCATTTGCATTTCTTTTCATTTCTTCCCTCTTTTCCCATTCCTTTAAATTCAACCCACATTTCAATTCACATTCCCATTCCAATAGCCCTTCTCTTTAACACCACTTATTTTGCATTCACTCCCACCATCATTTAGTTACTTCCCATTAGCACCCTTTTCCCCAACATTTTCACTTAACACAAGCCCCAACATTTACATTCCCTCTTTTCTCTTTACAACCCATCACATTGACATCATTCTTTTTTCCATTACCTTCATTTAAACCTTTTTTTTTTTCTTATTCACATTATCCCACTTCACTTCAACCACTATTTCCATCCCCCTTTTACAGCTTATGTCCCACCTAAAGCATGCTAGTCCCGCTCAACCCCCAGTGGGGTTAGTCCTCTGCAGTGTAACTCTTTTCGGTCCCCCCTTTGTGCCCCACAGACCTCACACTCCCTGCAGTATCTCCGCACGTCCTCCTTTTGTTTGCCCCAATAGCAATGTCCACGGATGAGGCTGAGTGTCTCTTCGGGCCCACGATCACCGTATGGGCCCTTGTGCATCCACTTCAGTGCCAATTCTCGCAGGCAACCGGGTACCACCCACTGGGTCCCGCTTTTCCCGTGCCCCTTTCTCTCTAAAACCCCAGCTCCACCCAGTTGCAGGTCCGAAAACATGTTCCACAATCCTTTCGTGGCACCGGAAAACATGTGAATCTCCTCCACAGGGGGCCGGCGTCCGGCCGCCACCCACGCATACACCGGACCGATATCCGCATCCTCCATCTGTCTGCGTCTCCGCTCATGCCCGTCGACCTCCCAGATGGCCCTGTCTTCGTCTGTCTGCTCCACCTCTTGCACTCGCTCGTCCTCCCGTCCCGCTCCCCCAGGGGGCGGCGTGTTGAGGACAGCAGGGCGGACACCATCGGCGTCGATCTCCACCTCGACTTTCTGCAGCGCAGCCGTGGGGGCTGTGCAGCGGCTTGGCTGGGCCGGCTCCTCCAGCGTTGACCCCTCTCGCTCCCCCGGGGACACGAGCGCCGCTCCCCCGACTGTAACAGCTCTGCAGATGATGTCGCTCACCTCCCTCTGGCTGTTCAAAATGATTCCCATTATCCTGATGGTCTCGTCGCTGATGGCGATCTCCCCCACCACTGGCTGGCATGCAGAGCAGCTAGCCTGGGCCGGCTCAACAGTCACTCTCCTGCCCAGAACAATCGGCTCTGTACTGCTCCGCTGCTCCGCCGCTTGTTGCTCAGGCTGCTCCACTGCTTGTTGCTCGGGCTGCTCCCCCGGCTGTGTGTCTCTTCCAGCGTTCACACTTATTAGTGCAGTCTCTAGCTAAATGTTCAGGCGACTGGCAAGCCCAACAAAGCCTCACCTGTCTCTCCTCTCTCGCTGTCCTCCAATCCCCGACAGCTTCTTGACATTCTCTGGCTAAATGTCCGATCGCGCCGCATGCCCAGCAGGCTCCCTGCTGTCCATGTCGTTGTCCCGCATACCCGGTCCGTCTCCCGGGTCCGCCTCGGCACCACCTCGCCACATGGCCCGGTTCTCCACAGCTCCAACACAGTCTATTTTGTGGTTCCTCCAGCCGTTCTCCACACTGCGCTCCCTCTGCGCTCATCAAATCCACCCGCTGCATGACTTCTCGCAGCGTCCGCATCACCTCTACTGCCCAGGCAGGAGTTTCTTCCACCAGCCGTCTGACTTCTTTCAACACACGGGCTTCCATGCCCGCCAGCACCGAGCTGATCTCTGTCGTCAGCTCTTCTTTTCTCCCGTTCGCCGACAGGCTTTCTTCTAGGCGCACCATCACACGTGGCGCTCGTAGCAGCTAGCTCACACAGCTAGCTCGCTACCGCTAGGTCGCTCGAGCCTTTGATCTCCACTTTTTCTCCGCCGTTCCTCCTCACTCTCTCCCCTCTCGACCGAATCAGAGGCGCTACCGCTTTACTGTCTGACACCAATGTAACGTATCGGTGATACGCCAAGTAACGGAGAGTTGTAGTTGGTACAGGTTCTTTATTCACAGGCTTCTTTAGCTCCTAGCAGCTAGCTTCACAGAGCTAGCTCTACACACAACACCCGGTCTCGCTCACTCCATAGCTTGACTGACATCCGGCACCCCGGCCGCTGGTCATATATACCCCGTTTCCCCTAGGAGCACACCCACACACATTAGTTCCTAGCTACCGTTGAGACACTTATGTTGCACATCACATTACAGGTAATACTTGGATTACCCGACACGTTACAATATGTTATATGTTATATAATCTATATAACATATAACATGCTATATGTTAGTATGTTATTGCTATGAAACCCACTTCAGCGTGAAGTGCTAAGCTGCTATAGCTAATGCGCGGCTGACACCTGAGCGGGCCACCATACATGGAAAGCAGGAAAAGGGATACGACCACGCGTCATTCAGTCAAGTACAGACGGGAGGGGATTCTTCCATAGACACACGCACACACACTGAGAGAGAGAGAGAGAGAGAGAGAGAGAGAGGAAGGTAGAGAGACAGAGGGCATGCATGTAGCCGTCGATCACAGGCTCACTGGCCCCGCCCCTCTCATTAAGAAGGCAAACAATGGGGGGGACAGGCAGAACAAATGAGGAGGGAGAAATCAGACACCAGAGCCACCAAACCAGCTGACCCCATCCACTACACCCCTCAAACACTGTGCGTGTGTGTGTGTGTGTGTGTGTGTGTGTGTGTGTGTGTGTGTGTGTGTGTGTGTGTGTGAGTGTGTGTGTGTGTGTGGTGTGTGGTGTGTGTGGTGCGCGCGCGCGCACGTGTGTGTGTGTGTGTGTGTGTGTGTGTAGATGTGTGTGTAGGTGTGTGTGTGTGTAGGTGTGTGTGTGTGTGTGTGTGTGTGTGTTGAGGGGATTACTTGGCGAGGGGGGAGTAGGCAAGTAGGCATGAGCAAAGGCAACTTCCAATCCTTTTAGGATTATGCCCCATCCTCCCCCCTCCCCCCCTCTCTCTCTCTCTGTCACACACAGAAAACACACAGAAAACACACACACACACACACACACACACACACACACACACGCACACACACACACACACAGACAACCCACCCCCCAAAACACACACACACACACACACACACACACACACACACACACACACACACACACACACACACACACACACACACACACACACGCACACACACACTCTCTCTTTCTCTCTCTCCCCCTCTCCCTATCTCTCTCTCTCATTCTCTTATCATTTCAATGAGCTTTATAGGATGAATCAGCATGACATCACAACCACCCTGAAATCCGGAACAGCGCTGTTAACTGCAGTTTTGCCAAACAAACGTTAATATCTCAAAAACTCACACATCGCTTATATTTTGACATTCTGAGTGAGAGCAGAAGTAGCTCAAGAGTCTGATGTATAATATATGCATGCCGTGTTCGAGTTGTGTGAACTGTCGCCATTTTTACACTGATCCCTCGTATTAGTCTGCCATAATATGTCGCTAAAGCATTTAAATTGCACAAAGAACAATAACAAAATGCTACATCAAACAGGAACAACGTTAATAATTAGTCATAATGATTATAGGAGTGGATAATGAATAAACGGTAACAATTACAACAACAACAACAACAACAACAACAACAACAACAACAACAATAATAACCACATCAGTAAATCATTGTAACGGGATCATAACACTAAAATAGATAATGTTGAAACAGGAAAAGGGATGAAAGTGTTAAAGGAACACTCAGCCCATTTTCAACCAGCTTTGTATCATTAGAACATCAGTAGTATATCAGAAAACTGTAAACGGTTTTGAAGTCTGTCATTTAATTTGACAGTTATTGAGTGTTAAAGTGTGGACCAGTGACATCACTGGTCCACACTAACTCAAATTAATAACTCATTAACTCAAATCAACTCTCAATAACTGTCAAACTATGAATGACGAATAGTTTGACAGTTATTGAGAGTTGACTTGAGTTAATGAGTTATTCATTTGAGTTAGTGATGTGAGTTCAGTGATGTCACTGGTCCACACTTTAACACTCAATAACTGTCAAATGAAATGACAGACTTCAAAACCGTTTACAGTTTTCTGATATACTACTGATGTTCTAATGATACAAAGCTGGTTGAAAATGGGCGGAGTGTTCCTTTAAGTGGATTTGGCCAGAATCTCTCTCTCTCTCTCTCTCTCTCTCTCTCTCTCTCTCTCTCTCTCTCTCTCTCTCTCTCTCTTTCACTCTGCTGCCCCTCGGGCGATCAGGTTCAAACTTGCATGGCCAGCGTCCGCTCATTCAGATATCCCTGACAATGCGTAGTAACCACGTGAGCGCCGGCGAGCCCCGCAGGCATGCACAGATTCGGTTCCCCGTGACCCTGATCCCCGTATGGCAAAAAATAGAGGAGGAAAAAAGAGAGGGAAATATAGAGAATTTCCCAGAAGTCTTTGCAGGAAAATGGCTGCTTACTGCTTATAGCAGCGCAGAGCAACAACCGCCACACACACCTGAAGGGTCGAGGACCAAAACTGCAACTGCTGCAATTACATGAGAATAAGAGAGACTATTTAAAACAGTTACTGACTGGGGGGAGTTTGCGGTGTTAGAGCAAAACAGCATATACATATACATATTGTAATCAATAAGGAGGTGATAATAATCACATGACAGCAGCAGCCAATCAGCTGCGTGTGTGGCGAAGCAGCATAGCTGGTGGGAAATGCACGTGACACCATGGACGCTATATGAATAGTGAGTTTTCCCTGGCTCTGAGCCATGCCGGTGTAGGCAGTGAAGCCTCTCTCATGTGATGGAGCCATACGGAGTGGACGTCGCGGGTTACGTCACTGGAGTTGCGCGTGTATCGATGTATGATGGCAGAAACTCAGAGGAGGAAACAAGTGGAAGTGAACCTGGAGAGATCGGGGTTTCCCGCTGTAGAGCGGATGTCCCGCCCCTTATTTACAGTTCAACGACCTCTCATATGCAACTATTTCTCATCATTATCAGCCGAAATGTCGTCTGGACCTATAATCGGTTAGCTCCAACTCCATTCTCGCGTCAGTTGTTGTCTGTAAACAATAACCGCGATGCACGGAGGCGGAAGTCTTGGCGCGGACATCTACTACAGCGGCATCTAAACGCTACTCCTAATGCCTCTTCATCATCTTGAAGCTTTTTTTTTTTACAGTCATGGTGTTTACAAAGCCATATGGAGGGTGGTCATCTTCACAGAATACACAAGCTTTGTGTTCGGTTCCACGGCATTTCCTGGAAAACGTCTGACGTATTCTTTCAGTCCACGTCGATTCTATTGACGCTTCCATAGAGGTGTCAATCATCGAAATCGGCCAATGGGTTCCCGAGAGATATCCCCCTGCGTAACGCCCCAGGCTTTGCCTGCGTATTGAAGAAGCCTTTAAAGGAGAATTTCGTTTTTTTTTAACCTGCAGCCCTCTCCTCACATTAA
The DNA here is from genome assembly GCF_964638095.1 of Poromitra crassiceps. NCBI lineage: Eukaryota > Metazoa > Chordata > Actinopteri > Beryciformes > Melamphaidae > Poromitra > Poromitra crassiceps. Next base: position 60,252,328 of record NC_139626.1, on the reverse strand, counting down.
TTATTATCTGACGACTCACCCAGTGTTCTCCGCAGCGATTTGGAGCGTCCTAGGCGTTGTTTTGAGATCAATAGTGTCCAAGCCAGTCCTAGAATGGAGCTCCGTCGGGGCCACATGGCAGCGTGCTGTTCCTCCATGTAAATAGACAGTTTTATTCCCGTTTTCTACCCATATCATCATTATATGACCCCTAAATAAACATCAGACCTCATTTCCTCATTCGGGGTGAGTTTCACCAACTCTCGTCAAGTCCCGCGAGACTTTCCTGCCGGCTGGCCTGTGTACTGATGCACAAAATGTGCCCAGATACCTGTAGTAAAACATCTGTAAAATTGCTCTGGTTCACTTTCTAAGGATTTGATTTGATACAAGCAATCATAAGATATTACTCTACTGCTCCATAGAAGAATTTGGCTGCAAACCTATGATTTTCAGGTGCTTTTCATTGAAAATCATGTTTTTCTTTTTGGCGGAGCTTGACGTTTACATTTTTTGCTATGTTCTAACTGATTTTACTCGGATACAGTACATTTGTAATTGATTCTGACACTTCTACAGCGATCTCACAGGTGTTTCAGAAAATACCCTGTAGTTGTCGAGATATACTCCATTCAGTACGGGCATGTCATTTTCGGCAGGTGAGGTGAAAAATAGGCTTAGGGATTAACAGGCTAGACCATCCTGACAGTGGGTAAGTAGGCCTACGGGTCAGGAAACCACACTCCATTGAAAGAGTTATCTTATTCTGTTTCTGGCGGCAAACCTTTAAAATATGCAGAGAACAGAAGATGCCTGGATCTTCTATATTCCTATGTCTATAGGCTACCATTTTTACAGCAAAATGTATGCGTATGTACAGGTCTTTTAAACGTGGGTAAACCCGCTACAAATATGCGATTGACTCTTTTCCAAATGCCAGTAGGCTAGAGGAGTTTTTTATGGTGTCACGTTCAACGTCATGATTGCGCCGGAAAGCAGTAAACAGTAGAAAGCAGCATGGAGGTCAGTGACCATGTCACGGTGGTACCTCTTTGTTTTGCGCACGAGAGACCAAGTTACCGCGCGAGAGCTTCAATTGGCATGTAGTGCCTGAGAGAGAGTTTGAAATGGTGATATATGCGCGATGCCCACGCAGTTGCAGAGTGCAGTAACCAATCAGGAGCAAGCCCACGCAGTTGCAGAGCGCAGTAACCAATGAGGAGCAAGACCACGCAGTTGCAGAGTGCAGTAACCAATCAGGAGCAAGCCCACGCAGTTGCAGAGCGCAGTAACCAATCAGGAGCAAGCCCACGCAGTTGCAGAGCGCAGTAACCAATCAGGAGCAAGCCCACGCAGTTGCAGAGTGCATTAACCAATCAGGAGCAAGCCCACGCAGACAGTAACTCGTTCTCTCACACAAGTATCAGTTTCACGGAACGCCAATTCAACCTCTCGCGCATATCTCGCGTGTAAATGTCCTCCCCTCCACCTTCAAACCGCTTCTGTGCGCTCTTGAAACTTCTGTATCTCCTCTCTCCTCTCAGATTTCTTGTGCAACAATCCTGTCAGAAATCCACAGTCAATAGAATGCCAGGATAGTGTCACATGATTGCTGGGTCAGGGATCATGTGACACTATCCTGGCATTCTATTGGTTGTGGGTTTCTGATAGGGTTGTGTCACAGAAAATCCAAGCGCAGACAAAAGATCCAATAGGAGAAATCAGGAAGCACAGAGTTTGAGCACAAGCAGAGAAGATCTAAGCGTGAGCAGGGGATATTTGAATGTGAGTGCATGAAATCTGTCCATAAAGAAAAGTTTTGAGCGCGAGCGCACAGTTTTGAGCGCAAGCGTGTGGTTTAAGGACAAGCAGAGTAAATCTGAGCACACGCGGGGGCTTTTTGAGTCCAAGGGTCCAAAATCTGAATGTGAAATTGATAAATCATGCTCTCAAATTTCTTGAACAACCTCTTGCATTATGATAGGTAAATAATTCCATAGGGCCGCGGAGGAGTCGAGGGCCGGTCTGTCGTGCGGCCGCGCGGCGTGCAGCAGGAAGCCTCATCTCCAGCTCCACCAGTCAACAGAGGCTGAGAGAGAGTTCGCTCCATCACCACAGCCACTGCGCCCAATCAATCTGCAGCACAGAGCTGCCAGAAGACCTGTAACAAAGCTCAGAACAGCCCAACAAATGGCCCAGTCGCGGGGATAAGCCCCTGCACACGATTACATATTGATTTTGGAGGTCTAAAAAAGAAGGCTTATCATATAAAACCGCCACAGACTACAAGCGTAGCCCGGTCTATGCATGAAACCCCTCTTTTAGAGAGAGCAGAGCATCAACTTTCAAATACAGCATCAACCAAGACACAAATAAATGGCGGAGAAATCAATGGCGGGGATGAGGCGCGGTGGCACATTGTTACCGACTGAACAGATTCACAACAAGTCAGCCTGGCTTTCGCTGAGCGGGGAGCGGGGGGCAGCCATGGGGGAGCAGCCAGGGGGGAGCAGCCAGGGGGGAGCAGCCAGGGGGGAGCAGCCAGGGGGAGCAGCCAGGGGGGAGCAGCCAGGGGGGAGCAGCCAGGGGGAGCAGCCAGGGGGGAGCAGCCAGGCAGAGCAGGGAGCAGCCAGGGGGGAGCAGCCAGGGGGAGCAGCCAGGGGGGAGCAGCCAGGGAGAGCAGCCAGGGAGGAGCAGCCAGGGGGGAGCAGCCAGGGGGAGCAGGGAGCAGCCAGGGGGGAGCAGCCAGGGGGGAGCAGCCAGGGGGGAGCAGCCAGGCGGAGCAGGGAGCAGCCAGGGGGAAGCAGCCAGGGGGAGCAGCCAGGGGGGAGCAGCCAGGCGGAGCAGGGAGCAGCCAGGCGGGAGCAGCCAGGGGGGAGCAGCCAGGCGGAGCAGGGAGCAGCCAGGGGGGAGCAGCCAGGGGGGAGCAGCCAGGGGAAGCAGCCAGGGGGGGAGCAGCCAGGCGGAGCGGGGAGCAGCCAGGGGGGAGCAGCCAGGGGGAAGCAGGGAGCAGCCAGGGGGGAGCAGCCAGGAGCAGCCAGGGGGGAGCAGCCAGGGGGGAGCAGCCAGGGAGAAGGCAGGCGGAAGCAGGGAGCAGCCAGGGGGAAGCAGGGAGCAGCCAGGGGGGAGCAGCCAGGGGGGAGCGGGGGGCAGCCAGGGGGGAGCAGCCAGGGGGGAGCAGCCAGGGGGAAGCAGGGAGCAGCCAGGGGGGAGCAGGGAGCAGCCATGTGGGAGCAGCCAGGGGGGAGCAGGGAGCAGCCAGGCGGGAGCAGCCAGGGGGGAGCAGCCAGGGGGAAGCAGCCAGGGGGAAGCAGCCAGGGGGGAGCAGCCAGGGGGGAGCAGCCAGGGGGAAGCAGGGAGCAGCCAGGGGGAAGCAGCCAGGGGGGAGCAGCCAGGGGGGAGCAGGGAGCAGCCAGGGGGGAGCAGCCAGGGGGGAGCAGCCAGGGGGGAGCAGCCAGGGGGGAGCAGCCAGGGGGCAGCAGCCAGGGGGCAGCAGCCAGGGGGGAGCGGGGGGCAGCCAGGGGGAGCAGCCAGGGGGAGCAGCCAGGGGGAGCAGCCAGGGGGAGCAGCCAGGGGGGAGCGGGGGGCAGCCAGGAAGGCATTTAGCTTCAGGTTTCTTCTTATTTACCTTTAGGAGTCACACTGCTGTGAGTCATCACCTCTGTCTGTCCACATCCTACATTTATATTTGGGTCACTTTGCTCTATCTACAGAGGGGTTTTCAAAGTGGGAGGTGGCCTCACTTTGATCCAGGCCCGGTTCTAAGGGGGTGCAAAAGCACGCATTGCACCCTTATTTTAATTGTCTGCATGCTCAGTTGAAAAGAGTGGCATTTTTTTTTTTTTAATAAATGCGGCAGCTGCACACTTACTGTTTAAACTTGAATTATAATTGTTGTTTTTCTTTGTTCTTTGATGTGAATTTATGGCTTTTTGGCACCTACATGTAACCTTTTAAGGTTGAGATAATTGTATTATCATTATATGGTCCAAATATTTCAGTAAATCACTTGAAACACTTGAAATATTCTTGCTTGGGTGGTATCATTCTACTTGAAATAAAATAAAATGCATTATTTTTAGTAAAATAACAGGTCAAATTTTTCGGGCGGGCCGGCCTTCGGCCGGGCATTTGCATCCCTTCCTATCTAGGATGCATCCCTAGTCATCTGGTTCTGGAACCGGCCCTGCTTTGTTCTATCTACAGAGGGGTTTTTAAAGTGGGAGGCGGGCTCACTTTGATCTATCTACAGGGGTTATCAAAGTGGGAGGCGGCCTCACTTTGCTCTATCTACAGGGGTTTTCAAAGTGGGAGGCGGCCTCACTTTGCTCTATCTACATGAGTTTTCAAAGTGGGAGGTGGCCTCTCTTTGCTCTATCTACAGAGGGGTTTTCAAAGTGGGAGGCGGCCTCACTTTGCTCTATCTACAGTGGTTTTTAAAGTGGGAGGCGGCCTCACTTGGCTCTATCTACAGAGAGCTTTTCAAAGTGGGAGGCGACCTCACTTTGTTCTATCTACAGAGGGCTTTTCAAAGTGGGAGGCGGCCTCACTTTGCTCTATCTACAGAGGGCTTTTCAAAGTGGGAGGCGGCCTCACTTTGCTCTATCTACAGAGGGGTTTTCAAAGTGGGAGGCGGCCTCACTTTGCTCTATCTACAGAGGGGTTTTCAAAGTGGGAGGCGGCCTCACTTTGCTCTATCTACAGAGAGGTTTTCAAAGTGGGAGGCGGCCTCACTTTGCTCTATCTACAGAGGGGTTTTCAAAGTGGGAGGTGGCCTCACTTTGCTCTATCTACAGAGGGGTTTTCAAAGTGGGAGGCGGCCTCACTTTGTTCTATCTAGAGAGGGCTTTTCAAAGTGGGAGGCGGCCTCACTTTGTTCTATCTAGAGAGGGCTTTTCAAAGTGGGAGGCGGCCTCACTTTGTTCTATCTAGAGAGGGCTTTTCAAAGTGGGAGGCGGCCTCACTTTGCTCTATCTACAGAGGGCTTTTCAAAGTGGGAGGCGGCTCACTTTGCTCTATCTACAGAGGGGTTTTCAAAGTGGGAGGCGGCCTCACTTTGTTCTATCTAGAGAGGGCTTTTCAAAGTGGGAGGCGGCCTCACTTGGCTCTATCTACAGAGGGCTTTTCAAAGTGGGAGGCGGCCTCACTTGGCTCTATCTACAGAGGGCTTTTCAAAGTGGGAGGCGACCTCACTTTGTTCTATCTACAGAGGGCTTTTCAAAGTGGGAGGCAACCTCACTTTGCTCTATCTACAGAGGGGTTTTCAAAGTGGGAGGCGGCCTCACTTGGCTCTATCTACAGAGGGCTTTTCAAAGTGGGAGGCGACCTCACTTTGCTCTATCTACAGAGGGGTTTTCAAAGTGGGAGGCGGCCTCACTTTGTTCTATCTAGAGAGGGCTTTTCAAAGTGGGAGGCGGCCTCACTTTGTTCTATCTAGAGAGG
>NC_139626.1:60229407-60241907 GCF_964638095.1 Poromitra crassiceps | reverse complement strand
TAAAATAAAATAAAATAAAATAAAATAAAATAAAATAAAATAAAATAAAATAAAATAAAATAAAATAAAATAAAATAAAATAAAATAAAATAAAATAGCCTCCTGTTTGCAGAGTTTTGACGAGGCTGAACACGGATCTCGACGGGACGAAGTGACATTTGGAATTTTAGTTTTGTTTTCTTCACTAGGCATTTGTAACAGTGTATCCTCGATTTTTTTATGCTTTGTATGTACACTGTTATTTACAATCCAATAAACTAAACTAAACTAATAAGATAGAAGAAAGAAGAAATAATTAGTTACTCGGGGAAGTAAGTCGGCAGGCAGCTGGCTTCAGTTCAGCAGCTCTCCAGCACCGGCTCCTTTCTCTCCCTGGGCAACTCAGAAAAGTTCATCAATATGTTAATGACTTAATCTTTAAACACTTAAAGAAACCATTAATAAACATTGATTTGAACACTTGCCACCAGTGACTCACATTAATCCACTGCAAATGGCTGATACACAAACCGCAGCAGAGGGTTAATTTGCGGAGGATTACCAATCGAAATGGACGCCACAGAAATGGATCAGGCTTTCTCTGCAGCAGGGATGAAACAAGGCTAATTCAGATGATGACTCTGCCTTTTGTTTTAAAAACGCTCTGGGAGATAGAAATCATATTGGAGTGATACTGCCAGTGATAATAATGAATACAACAAGAATTAAAGGGCATATATGTAATGGTATTCCTCTGATCTTGGACAATAGACCCTTCTCACGGTGGTCATTTTGTGAAAAGGCCCCTGTGAAAAGGGTCTATTGACATTTGTGTGTGTAATCGAGATTCCTTGTGAGTCCCGAGGACTCTACAGGTTGGACTTATAGGCATTGGGTATTTCTGGTGCGACCGTGGGCGCTTCCATGACACCCTCCCTCCCTGTTTCCAGCTGCCGGTTGCCTGTTTCCGCCCAGGACCGTTCATAGCGAAAGAGACTGAAAATAAAATAATCATAATAATTGTTGTGACTTTGTACTGTAGACTGTACTGTAGACTATGTCTTGTAATGTCCCCCCCCAGCACAATAATTTCACATGTGCATAATTGTAAAATGGAGTGACAATATCTTGAATCTTGAAAGAGAGAGACTGCTAAAGCTCTGTTCAATGACCAAATAATAAGAGTTCAGGTTTGGACGTTTAGCCTTCAAAACAAAAGCGGCCGCTATGCAACCACATACTATTTTTAGCCATTTCGGCTAAAATAAGCCCATACGGTACGAGTTAATTGACATTCACCTCGTTTTTGTAAAATATCGCCGCTATGCAACCACACAACGTTACTATTTTTAGCCATTTCGGATCAAATAAGCCAAACGTTCCCACTCTTTGACAGCGGCGCGCACCTCCTTGCTAGTGAAAAAAATGTAAATAGGAAGTCGACAACCGGCAACCGCTGAGAATCATGGGAAACGTAAGTCCAGGAATGAGGTGAATACATTAGATGGTCTTTAGGTTTAGGTATTGGGTGGGTGGTCTTAGGGTTAGGGTGAGGGTCTCCAGGGGAGGCACAGGTGTCTTCAAGCCTCAAGCCCTTAACCCAAAACCAGGATGGTACTACCATCCCCCGGGTGGTACTACCATACTTCCCAACTCGTTCTGGACGACGAGCCCGACGGCGTACTTGACCTTTGTCTGAACCCACAGGTGCGGAGTGCTGCGTGCCATAAAGTGCTCAAGGCTCCAGGGCGCGTTACCTCAAACGCAAAAGGCGCGTGACAAAGCGATGCTCTGCGATGAGTTCAGAGTGAGAACAGGCTGTGACCAGACACCAGCTGAGCTGTTTAGAACAGACAGTGCAGGAGATTTATGAACTGGATAGTTTGGACCACTGTTGTGTTTGTTGAGGCCTCCGTACTGTTTACGTTTTTGAGATTTTCACGTGGGCCATGAGTCGGAAATCGTTGGGAACCGCTCATCTATATGATAATGTTTCAGGATGTTACTTTTAGCCCTCGTTCACACCATACGCCGAAGCCACGCTGAAGCTACGCAGCGCTGTGACAGTTTCATTTCAGCATCCTTGTTAACAGGCGAGACCGTTCACACCAGCCACACACGCCACGCCATGCTGAAGCCGCGCTGAAGCTGCGCTGCAGCGGTAGTTTCGGCTTCTGTTCTACTTTTTCAAGCATGCAGCGTGCTGCACCCCGAGCTGTCAGGCATGAAGTCAATGCAAGTTGCGAGTGGGTGGAGGGCAGTGCCGAGCCAGGCGCTGAGGAAAAGAGAGTGCTTCTGGTGTGACCGGTTTAGCGTGGCACTCAGCTTCTGTTAAGCTCTGTTCTTCTGCACAGTGCCTGGTGTGAACCGAGGGTAAGTGTCCAGAGATGATGCTTAAGAAACAGTGCAGCAGTGTGTTAGCAGAAGCAGAAATGTAAGCATGAGTGACGAATGAAGAGTCATTTGTTTGACTGGCAGGCAGCACCGTGCCATAGAGAGGCAAAGTGACCGCCTACTTCCTGCTTCAGCACTGTACCAGAGATTTTCATCCGCCATTTATTTTCCCATTGACATTTCATAAAATGCTTATATAAATAGTTGTACTTCGTCAAACCAAACGGTTCAGCTACATTTAGAATCAGGAGAGACCATAGAACATTTCACTCTGACCAAAACTCTCTCTAAATCCGTGATTTTTTAATGTTTTGGTCCGAGTGAAATGTTATGTGGTCTCTCCTGTTTCTAAATATATCTGAACTGGTTGGTTTGACGAAGTAAAACTATTTTTATAAGCATTTTACAAAATGTCTATGGGAAAATAAATGGCGGATTAAAATCTCTGGTACAGTGCTGAAGCAGGAAGTGACGTTCCACTTCGGCTCTCCATTTGCCAAATGTCGATTAAGCAGACAAACACAAGCAACTGAAGACAATACCCATGGAAATGCACAGATGTGGGAATGTCTTTGTTGGGCTGGAGATCAGATGTCAGCCTCACACAGGCAAGAGGACACCAGCATACGGGGGAGCGTGCTACAACACATATGGGCAGATTGGGGTTTAGTTGTACAAACGTTTCTCAGAGGTACAAATGATCTACGGTGTATACGGTGGTGCAGTGGTAAGCGCTGTCGCCTCACAGCTCGAAGGTCCTGGGTTCGATTCTCACATGGGACGCTGTTGGCGCTGGAGTTGTGACCCCCCCCATATCTTCAGTGCTTACTGCCCAGGTGGGCTAGAGATAGCAGCTATCTCGTCGAAAGGGCCTTTCTGTGTGGAGTTTGCATGTTCTCCCCGTACCCCCCAGGGGGTTCCTCCGTACATAACCCCCCACTAAAAACATGCAGAAGATCGACAACATCTGAAGTTGGTCCAATGATGGTCCAATGAAGGTCCCCGCGGGCGCTGGAAAGAAATAGCGACCACTGCTTGTCTGCCCCCTGGAGGAAAGGACAAGCCTGGATGGGTCAAATGCAGAGGACATATTTCACCGGCCACCGTCAGCATGAGTGTGTGTAGTGGCCGCATGCATGTGTTGTAGTGTGTTCGTGTGACAATAAAGACGGGCTGCCGTCTGAAATCGTGATCTGATTGGTTGAGTTAAACATCAGTGGGCGGAGACAACAAATCCGTTTTTGAAGGCTATAAAGTAAATTTAAACTGAAGCTCAGTGAAAAAGATACGAGCCTGCTGTGGCTACACAAGCTCATTACACACCAAAGAGCCATGCGAATAAACAGCATGAAATTGCACGGCGAATTTGGACCCGCCTGACTATTCACAGCAACAGATGTGTAGATGTCGGAAGCTAATAAAAAAACAATCGACCTTGGTCCGAAAAAATAAAAGCCGCTCAGCGAAACTTCGCCATTGGTATGCACCGTTGCATTGGCTGGATATAGTTTTGAAAAATATTAATGATGTGAATAAATCGCTCTAGCAAAAGACTGAACTCCCCGAAGTTCCCTGAAAACCCTGGACTGAAGAGGCGGGGAAAGAAACCGGAGCCAGGGGGTAAAAACGAGGTTTCTCTCCAGCAGAGCGGTGGCCGGATTCACAAAACCTTCTTATGAAAAAAAAATCTTCCCAAGTGCCATTTTTCCCCTTAAAGGGATACTCCACTTTTTCAGGAGTTCAGCTCATTTGCCACTGCACCCCCACATAACTAAGATACACCATGCCTTACCGGCACATGTCCGCTCAGTTTACAGTGAGCTACAGATGTGAAATTAGTTAGTATCACCATAGAATGGAGGCTAATGGTACAGCTGTTAAAAATCCGCCAAAACACACATCTGACGGGGCCAAAATACATGTTGTACTTCGGGGTACTCACCAGATGATGAATTATTAATCCAAAATGCACATAATCTGTCTTTTTGGAAGGAAAAGAGGTAGCCGGCACTACGTTCCAAACATGGCCGCCGACCTCTTTTCCTTCCAGAAAGACAGATTATGTGCATTTTGGATTAATATTTCATAGAGTGGTGAGTACCCGAAGCACAACATGTATTTTAGCCAGGGCCGGTTCCAGAACAAGATGACTAGGGATGCATCCTAGATAGGAAGGGGCGCACATGCATGGGCCGACCTGGGTGGCCGGCCGCTGGCCACCTGAAAAATTTGACATGTTATTTTACTAAAAATAATGCATTTTACCATCATTTCATTTCAAGTAGAATATACCAGCCAAGCAAGAATATGTCAAGTGTTTCAAGTGCTTTACTGAAATATTTGGACCATATAATGATAATACAATTATCTCAACCTTAAAAGGTTACATATAGGTGCCAAAAAGCCATAAATTCACATCAAAGAACAAAGAAAAACAACAATTATAATTCAAGTTTAAACAGCAAGTGTGCAGCTGCAGCATGGATATTTCATTGTACCTTTGGTTAAGACCAAATTATCTCTTTAAATGCTGTAAAGTGTTTTAGCAAAGAATATTGCAACATAAGTCTTTCAGAACATACAACACTATGATTTATCTTTTTTTTTTTCACTACTCTTTTCAACTGAGCATGCAGACAATTAAAATAAGGGTGCAATGCGTGCTTTTGCACCCCTGTAAAACCGGGCCTGATTTTGGCGCCATGAGATGTGTGTTTTGGCGGATTTTTAACAGATGTACCATAAGCCTCCATTCTATGGTGATACTAACTAACTAATACTAACTAACTCACTGTAAACTGAGCTGACAGTGCCGGTAACGCATGTATCTTGGTTATGAGGGGGATGTGGCAAATGAGCTAAACTGCCGAAAAAGTGGAGTATCCCTTTAACATTAGTCTAAAGAAAAAAGATAGGAAAAAGGCTATTCTCAAAAACAGTTCTTATGTATTTACTATTTTCTTAACTTTCTTCTTATGTTTCTTCCTGAAAAAAAAACTTAAGAAGAAAAGGTATTCTTGAAATGAAAATTCTCAAATTTGTGCTATAGCTGATTTATTTGCTAGCTTATTTTCAACAGCCATGAACTATCTTATTCTTATGCTGTAAATAAGCTACCAATAAACTAGCAAAGAAAATTATCTATAGGCCTACTTGACTAGCTTATTTACAACAGACATGAGAGACAACAAACACCAATGCTGTTAAATCTTTCCCCTGTTGTTGTCCTACCTGTAAATAAGGTTTCCTCACTTGTTTCGAGGGAAGCACTTTGGGTTGCCTCCTAACCTCAATGGCAGTATGCCTAAAGTTGAATAAATCAGACGCTATCTTAAGAAGTTCTTAAGTAGGGAAATTTAAGAAGTTCGTAAGATATGAGATTGTTACAAAAAAAAAATGAGGAATTGCACCTAGGAGCCTTCTTAAGAACTTCCTAATATGTAATTTCTTAAGATCTATCTTAAGAACACATTGGTGAATCTGGCCCCAGGCTCTGAGGTTGGCCGGCCCAGAGAACAAACAGCAGAGACCATAAGGCGCTCCTTTTGTGGCAGCTCCAGATTTGTTCTCCCTAAAGGTCTTTGTGCCCGGCGGATTGAAGCGAGTCTCCATAACCAAACAAGATTAAGACAATCTGAGCAGCGCTACATTAGAAAGATAAGGCTAATGAGAGTGGCCCGCACATTCAATACTGTTACCCCTCATCGTCTCTGATTAGAAACAGCACATTCTCTCTCAACACTGTTACCCCTCATCGTCTCTGATTAGAAACAACACATTCTCTCTCAACACTGTTACCCCTCATCGTCTCTGATTAGAAACAGCACATTCTCTGAAGAGGAAGAGAGCCTGTTTGCTTCTTTCTTTTTTATGCTCTCTTTTGTCATCAAGATAACTGATATCAAATTGTTGCATGTTTTTGTCATATTTAGTTGACTGATATTATATGTTTATGCCAAGGGATACCTTCAGTTGCAACCCATTGTTACAGCTTACACTCTAAGGTCAAATCTATCAAATTGGTTCCTTGTATAGAATGCGCTCCTCCTTCACTTTCTCTGCTAAATAAACTCTTGTCCAAATGACCGCTCTTCCCATGTTTGATTATGGTGACGTTACTTGTAGGTCGGCATGCAAGGGCACACTTCAGAAACTCCATGTTCTCTCTGCTATCCGCTTTGCTACAAATGCACCTTTCAGAACACACCACTGCACTCTATATTCCTCTGTCCACTGGCCTTCTCTACACACCCGTCAAAACATTCACTGGTTCATGTTCAATCTACAAAACCCTCCTTGGTCTACCTGGGCTTGTAATTTTACAATAATGGATGTAAAATTGTTATATGGCAAAGTTTTGTTCGTCGGGATGCGTAGAATCTCAACATAAATTTGAAACTAAACGTGGGAATTTGAAAACACAAATAAAACAACATGTCTTATGTGCAGGCAACTAAAACAACTTGGTTAAGGTTACGGTTTGGTTTATAGGCTTTGAAATTACTTTGAAGTGGGACACGAACCGTGGTCTCGACCCCTACAGCCTTTGGTGTGCCCGCGGCTTATTTCAATTAACGTAGAATAGACCCCCCCAAAAAAAAACTTTGCCAGCTAACCATTTGACAGCTGTTATTGTGTGTTATTACCGTGGTGCACTGTGGGCCACATTGCTAACGTGCAATTTAATGCGAGACTGGGTTGTCAGTTGCCGTTGCTGTTAGACACAGTTGCACAATTGCACAGAAGCAATATTTACTGCATTTGCCCACATCCAGCTTGTCCTACAAGGGCTTGATTTCCCTCCTCAAATAAATATGTCAGGGATAACACCTTCCTAGAGAGCCCCGCAGACATGGCTTTAAAGCGCTTGTCGTGTTGTTATAGTACAATTTCTCCTGTTTGCGTTAGATAACAAATCTCGGGTTGACCCTGAGGGTTAGGGGAGCATTACAAATTAATCCTGGTTTTTAATAAGTCTGTCTTAAGCCTGGGATCTTTAGTCCAAAAGAAAGAGAGAGACGTGGGGGAGGGAGAAGGGAAATATATTACAGCCTGTGATCACAGGCAGCTTTTCTTGTTTGTTATCCCTCCATTTTACCTTTAATCCAATACTCACTAATCCAATTTGTCTATCGGCTGCGACCCCTAACTCCTCCTCATCTACAACCCCTAACTCCTCCTCATCTACGGCCCCTAACTCCTCCTCGTCTACGGCCCCTAACTCCTCCTTTAAAAATATGCCTGAGCCTCTGAAGTGACTGACCGCTCCTCGTTTCACAGCGGTGGATTAAGGGACGAGTATGAAAAAGAGTTTAGTGAGAGAGGAGGGGTCTAAAAAAACCAAAAGGAAACTGGAGTACAGAAACAGGAAATAGGGCGCATTTTGTGTTCTCCTGACGCGGAAATAAAAATGTAAGAGGTTGTTGTGCTGGCATTCCTTTATGGCCGGAGCTGGCAAGTGGCAAACGCGTCATCCCCGACCTACGTGCGTTTGAGCTTCAAGGCTTCAACAAGTCGCAAAACCGTGGATGTTAATAGCCGTTAGCTGTCTAAGCTAACAGCGAATAACAACATTAATGTTTAATTGCATTCCAACTATCGTATTGGTATGCTGATTGGTCTGAAAGCTTACTATTGTTGAAAAGAAAGGGGGGGAAAATGGTTAAAAAAAAAAGTGTTTTAAATTCTTACAATCGTGGGTGGCCATGTTGATCTAACGTCAAATATCGCGCTGGAAGCAAGTAGGGTTTGAGAAATCCTACCCGAGGTTGCGAGTAGGAAGTCCGAGTTAGCGCGGCGTTTCATTTGATTTTTGCTAGTAAGCTATGTGGCAATTTGCGACTTGCGACTTATAAACGAACACAGCGTTGTAGACAAGTTGTAGCTTCAGCCTGAATATGCATGAAGAGCCATATAATCAGATGGGCAGTCACCCACTGAAGGGGGACTATTGGGAGCACAAAGAGATTGATTTAATGACTTGGAGTGGGCCTGAGCTTTGGAGCAGCCTTGTTAGGAGTGAGTGAAAAGGCTGGCGGTATCCTTGCACTATTTTTTTGTGAGGTTTTTTTTTTGGGTGAAGGGGTGGGGGGGCGGGGGGGGGGGGTTGCAGATGGTGGGGCTATGTTGGTAGCCTAGCTTCTTAAGTCACCAAAACTAATCCCGAGTATAAAGCTCTCCCGGCTGAAAGGGCCTTCATTGATTGCAAAATGGACATAGTGCATTCTCTGTTGAACGTCAATCTGGCCAGTTCTGTTCAATTACCTTCCTTCAGTGGTCAATTGTGTCAATTGCCGCACAATCTTTCTTTTAAATACGACAAAAAAAAAGAAAAAAAAGAAAAAAGAGCTATGGCAAATTCATGTCTTGTCGCAGATATTTCAGCTTAGAAAAATCCTAAATAAACCTTTGGATTGGCTGTGGTGTGCTTGGTGAAGATGCAACAGAAGGGAATGCAGCTCCGATACATTTCATCACATTTCATATTTAAAAAGCCAGCAAACAGCACACACACACACACACACACACACACACACACACACAAACATGCAGCCCCGCCCTCTGTTAACTTTAACTGCAGTGAAAATCACGGCAGCGGTAATTCAGCTGTAGAGCTGCAACAATTTATTGCATGAATCGATGATCAAAAGAAAATTAATCACCAACTATTTTCATAATCGATTAATCGTTTAGACTCATTTCTAAGAAGAAAAATAAATAAATTGTCTTCTTAAATGTGCATATTTTCTGGTTTCTTTAGTCTTCTGTTCTATATGACAGTAAACTGATCATCTTTGGGTTGTGGACTGCTGGTCAGGACAAATCAAGAGAAGACATGATGATGGCATCTTGGGTTTTGGGGGAAAGGCGTCATCATTTTTCATTTTATAGACCAAACAACTGATCGATTAGTCGAGAAACTAATTGACAGATTAATCAATAATGAAAATAAGCGTTAATTGCAGTCCTAATCAGCAGGCGACGTTAATTACGGGCGTACATATTTTCTTTATTCAAGGACCCATTATTATCGGCCAGTTTCATCTTTCCGCCTCTTTCCCCTCCACAGCGTTTGGCTTTGTCCAAACCCCACGACAGCTTCAAGGGCGTTTAGTGGAAAACACCACGGCAGCTTCGAGGACGTTTAGTGGAAAACAAAGCACTTGAGATATGTTGGAGCAGCCCGAAGCACGGCTCACCTGAGAGATCCTCAGCGGTGTTCTCATCAAAGGGCCTCTTTCTTTTTTTACCACCTAGACCCGCAGACAATAAGCTGGGCAGAGTGGACTCTATAGTGCCTTGTGCTCAACAGGCACCCGGTGACAACCAAGCCCTTAATCATCTCATGACAAAAGCCAAAAGGCATCATCCTATTAAGCAGTGCGCTTCGCCGCTAATATGAGCTCCAGCCCGGGAGCTTTTCCTATAGCGCCGTGCTATTAAAGTGCTTCTGAAGCAGCCAGCGGGAACCGCGGCCCATTCGCCTTTCATCTATAGCGCAGCCTGTTGTCTGGAGGCCCGCTCAAGATGTTCCTGATCTCATTGCAGCGGCTCGTGAGAAACAGCCTCCAAATTTGAGCATCTCCTTTCCCTTTCTCTCCCCTGCTTTTCAATCTCCCCCGACCTGCGGTCCGCCCATCAAAGGCTGCGCCCTCGCACGGCCATACATTCAGAGGCCGCAAATACGCCATTTTCCTCCAACAGTTTTACTCATCCGAACCCCCCCCATCCCCCCCCCCCCCCCCCCCCCCCCCATCCCCTCTTTCTTATCTTTTCTTTCGGGGCAGGGACCTTCAATGGGGCGGCCAGGTTGAAAAGCAAAGAGCCCCCCCCCCCCCCCGGCGTCACAAAGAAACATTGGGATTTCTCATTTAGTTGTCTTTATGCTGCCAGCGCCATGTGGTCCTTGAAGGTGTTGAAAACATGGGAAGCACCGGAGGGATCAGAACAATCTCATTAGCATTCGCTCGGGATGATTGGAGTGGCGGGCTGTATGGCGAGGCCGCGGGCGGGGCTGTATGGCAAGGCCGCGTCCTCGAGGCCGCGTCCTCTGTCGGTGCCGGGGAGAGCGCCTCCGTGCGCCCCCCCCGCGCCTCTTTGTGCCTTTGTGCCCTTTCAAGATTTTGTCTGTCATTTTGTCGGGCTGCTCTCCCTCGTCGCCACGAGGATCATGGGGAAAAGACAATAATCATGGCTTTCTTGTACTTTGACAGCAGCTGGCCAGTTCAACAAACTCAAGACAAAACACAATTAGGAATATGAATATTCTACTCCAAACAGGAAACCAGAGCCCCAAGTATACTGCGGTGTCAAAACTGGTTGCCATTGATGATAATCAATCAGTAACCCAAATTTCCAGGTCAAGCTGCGTTCACACCGACCTATTCAGGTTTTTCGCTGGCATCGAGTTTACACACAAAGTCAATGCAAACGAGCGATTGAGCGTATATTCGCCCGGGGAGAAAAATCGCTGGGCGTCCGAGCGACAGAGACCGAGCGATATAGGGAGAAAATTTGCTCGTCGCCCGAGATGAAATATCCCAACTCGAGCGAAATTACGCTGGCATCGGTCGCTCGCTGTTCAACGCTGATTGGCTGCCGTGTGAGAGCGAGTCAAGGATCACACCGGCTTGGAACAAACTGCTGGTTTATTGTGTGGCAACAAACCGCATTGACAGCTGATTGACAGGCTGACAGCTGACATGAAGTGAAGTCTGTACTACCGGTATTAGGAGCACGCTGATAGGCTTAGCTTGTAAACAACTACGGTGGCTCGTAGTGGACAAATATCATGACATTGCGTAACGTTATAGCCCCCAGATGTCCGTCAATTATTGTGCCTGTTGACGAGCGATTTAAACAGAGCGACACAGAGCGATTCCAAAGGGTTGAATCGAGCGACAGAGAGAAAAATAAATATCTCGTGTGAACACCATTTGCATCTCCAATTATGCCGCGACACGCCGCGACAAAGCCGTTGTGATATCAAGTTCAAGTTCAAGTTCAAGTTTATTCATATGTCCCAGAAGGGCACTTTGGGTTGCAGCAAAGCATAAAAACATAAAACAGTCATACAATCACACAAAGCTCGAGATAAAAACGTGAAAATAAAGTGCAGACACAAATAGACCATAAAAACAAAAATGGAGACACAAATAGACCACAAGGTAGTACAAAGTAGCAGTTCAAAAGTGCCAGTGTAGTTTAAAGTGCATTAGAGGCCATGGCCGATAAGTGCCAATGCAAGGTAGTCCAAGAAGGACACTTAGCCACACAGCGCTACATATTACAGAAAGAAAATGCTACAATATTAATATTGTATAAGAGGGTCTGAAAAGTAGCTCAATATAGTGACAAAGTCACCAAGTTGGCAACACTGATCTGAAACCGACTGTAAGCTAACTTTGACGTAAAACAAACTTTTGAACCGTTATGAACCAGGGGATGTGTTCTTCTTGTGAGTCCAGAGGGTTTACCGTTCATAGTACAGTACTGTGTCTTGGGTAAAGCCTACGGAAAAGGAACATCAGTCAACATGTCAGTCGGTGTCTGAGCGTTAGCACAACATTAAAACAAAGTAGGTTATTTTGCTTTTAGGCAATGAGGTTTGTAGTCTTGGCTTTCTCAAGCAACATTTATTCAGATCTAACTGGCAAATCCTGCTGGATGGCAAACTTGACAAAGACTGATAAAAATATATATACATGGCATTCATGAGGTCAGCTAGCTAGCTCAGCACATAAGCTTTAGCTAGTTTGAATTTGAAGGTCAGATAGGTACGGTGGCGCAGTCGGTAGCGCTGTCGCCTCACAGCTAGAAGGTCCTGAGTTCGATTCTCGCCTGGGGCGCTGGAGTTATGACCCCCCCATATCTTCAGTGCCTACTGCCCAGGTGGGCTATCTCGTCGAAAGGGCCTTTCTGTGTGGAGTTTGCATGTTCTCCCCGTACCCGCCAGGGGGTTCCTCCGTACATAACCGCCCACTAAAAACATGCAGAAGATCGTCATCCGACCAGTGACGACAACATCTGAAGTTGGTCCAATGATGGTCCAATGATGGTCCCCGGGTGCTGGAAAGAAAAAGCGACCACTACTCCTGGCCTTCCCCCCGGAGGAAAGGACAAGCCTG
>NC_139626.1:60199407-60224407 GCF_964638095.1 Poromitra crassiceps | reverse complement strand
CATTGAAAGCCTGCTGACTGGCTGCTTCACCACCTGGTACGGGAACTGTACCACCATGGACCGCAGGGCGCTAAGAAGAGTGAGGCGCGTGGCCCAGCAAGTAACAGGATGTGAGCTACCAGAACTGCAGGAACTGTACAATCAGCGGTGCCTCAGGAGGTCCCTGAAGATCATCAAGGACACATACCACCCCCACAACAGCCTGTTCTCCCTGCTACCCTCAGGGAGGAGATACAGGGTCCCAAAAGCATGAACAAATCGCCTGAGGGACAGTTTCTTCCCGCAGGCCACGAGACTCCTTAACACACACAAATAAACAATCATGTAGCAGCTGCTACCATTACATATGATAATTATGCCTATGTTATTTGCACCTGTGCAAACAGAATGTTTAATTATGTTTTAAGGTGTCTACGCTAGAAAAGAAAAGGAAAAGTTTACTGTTATTGCTTGTTGTTCTCTTGTTTTACTGCATCTATATGCCCTGTTTTTGCACTGTTATACTGTTATTTGCACTATGTTGTAACGGAGCCTACAGCACAAGAATTTCACACGTGATACTTGTACTACGGAGCACTAGGTGCTGAGGAGCATGGAGGAAAGATCTGCAGCTTGAACATCATAGTTCACTGCCAGGGCGTCTGCGATTGCATCTTCTTTACCCACAGCCCCTGCAGGCCATCCATGTAATTTTCCGTGATCCTGGTCGCACTGTTCTGTTAAAAGCAGATTGTCAGGTTGAGCTTCCAGAACTATCCTGTGAGAAGCATGAGGAGGCAGATACCAGGATGTTTGCCCACATTGCATACTCATTACAACATCTGCACCACAAACGGGCTGTAGTGGTGGCTACTGACACAGACGTGATCATGATGTGCATATACTACATTGCACACATGGATGGCCTGCAGGAGCTGTGGGTAAAGAAGATGGATATCTACCTGCTCCTGCAATCGCAAATGCCCTGTGAACAATGATGTTCAAGCTGCAGATCTTTCCTCCATGCTCCTCAGCACCTACTGACTGGATGTGACACAGTGAGCTATCTCTACAGCTAGCTCTACAGAAGAGGAAAAAAGCACGCCTACAAAACTGCCGTTGATCACCTGGAAGACCTTCTGCCCCTGTGCAGATACGGTAACCCTGGGGAAAGCCTGGATGTTAAAGAAGATGTTGTGACAGCGGCTAGGCGGTACATGGTGTCACTGTATGAGAGGAGTGACTTCAGTGGTAATTTGGATGCACTGCGAGCCCATCTCTTTGGCAATATCAAAGGAGACATGTGTTGCCTTCCACCTACCGAAGATGCCTTCGTTCCAGTTACACCTTCGCCGAGCCCTGCATCAGTTGGCTGTATGCAAGCGAGCACACATGTCTCAACCAACCTACCCTGTTGCCACTGACTTCAGCAGAGAGCTTGTCAGTGGTAAGCTGATGGCAACCATGATGCTGAAGGAGGCAAAACCTGCAGAATTCAAACACACCAAATACTGTCACTGCAAGAAAAGCATGTGTGCCCGAGGATGCTCTTGTGTGAGAGCCAATGTCAAGTGTGTCATCGCATGTCTCTGCACTGGGGACCCCAACAAATGTTCAAGGAATGAACTCACACTTGAAGACAGTGACAGTGATTGAGTTATTTTGTTCATTGCAAAGGTAATTTTATGTTATATTATAGACCTTGTTGCCAGTCTTTTTTCTTTCTTTTTTTAATGTGTTGTGTTCAATAATTTTGTTCAGCTAATGTTTAATTTAATGTTTTCTAGATACTGGTCACAATCTATCCAAAGCTGTATAACAATAATTGTTTTCTTGGCTTGTCATCCAGTGTACATTTTGTGATTAAAATAATTTTGTTGTTTTGAATTTCTTGTGTTACAAGTATTGTCTTTGGGGTACAGGGTTTTGTTAAAACTAAAAACATGTCTCCAGGAATTTCGAGCATAAAGGTAATAAAATCACCACAGATCCATTGATTTTGGGTTGATTTTAATAATCTTTAGTGTGGAATGACTATAATATCTGCTGAAAAGAATGACACATTGGCTGATGTCATATTTCAGGATATAATTGCTTACTAACAAAGTAAAGATGAAAATAATGGAGAAAATTCAAAAAACGAGTGCTTTTTTGTAATAGAAAATGGCTATAAATCATTTGGAAAGGTTTTGTAAGTGTATTTCTTAACTTGGTGTTGTCAACACACATGTTCTGTGTACCTGGGATGAATTTATTGACAGCCTACGCAACCCACTGAGGACTTTGAGGAAAAAAAACTTTCACATTTTTCGGTCAAAAAATAAAGGCTTCATATACAAAAATGGCCACAACTTTTTTTCGCGAGGTTTCCGGCAGAGCAGACCTCTCATTCAGTGGACCTTAATGTCCAAATGAAGAGATAAAACACAAACAAAAAGTATAGCATGCCATGTCTGGTTCAACCCATTTTCTTGAGCTTTTGGGCCTGTGGATCCCTGACTAATGTAGGATTCCTACGTTCCTGCAGTGTTTTCGCTGTAAAGATTCACTACAGAAATGCAAAATTTACATTTAAAGTTGAAACATCTGCGCTATATTTATTATGAGTCCTGTTTTTACTGCGCTATTGACATGTTTTATCTCTTTAATCTGTGCTGTGTAATGTTGGAGTACATTCAATGGTCTGTATTGAAAGCATTACCGAACACTGTATGTTGTGCCATATTTTGTGCCATTACTGTTAGCCCCCCCCCTTAAATTATGGACCTCAAAGGAAACTTGATAGTTACGCTCATAACTGGAGTCATGATGTACCATGTTTAGAGTACTGCACATGTCATGATGTCATGATGTACCATGTTTAGAGTACTGCACATGTCATGATGTCATGATGTACCATGTTTAGAGTACTGCACATGTCATGATGTCATGATGTACCATGTTTAGAGTACTGCACATGTCATGATGTCATGATGTACCATGTTTAGAGTACTGCACATGTCATGATGTCATGATGTATCATGTTTAGAGTACTGCCCATGTCATGATGTCATGATGTACCATGTTTAGAGTACTGCACATGTCATAATGATGTACCATGTTTAGAGTACTGCACATGTCATGATGTCATGATGTACCATGTTTAGAGTACTGCACATGTCATGATGTCATGATGTATCATGTTTAGAGTACTGCACATGTCATGATGGCATGATGTACCATGTTTAGAGTACTGCACATGTCATGATGTCATGATGTACCATGTTTAGAGTACTGCCCATGTCATGATGTCATGATGTACCATGTTTAGAGTACTGCCCATGTCATGATGTCATGATGTACCATGTTTAGAGTACTGCCCATGTCATGATGTCATGATGTACCATGTTTAGAGTACTGCACATGTCATTCTCCTATCTCTAAATTATGAAATAAACTTAATTACTGAATCATCCAATCGATTATTTTGCTAATTTAGTGAAAACGGCACATTGTCAAGGGGACAGGAGACAAGGACACAGGAGACAAGGGGGCAGGAGAGGGGACAGGAGACAAGGACACAGGAGACAAGGGGACAGGAGAGGAGACATGAGACAAGAACGGGGACAGGAGAGGGGACAGGAGACAAGGGGATAGGAGACAAGGACACATGAGACAAGGGGACAGGAGACAAGGACATGTGAGACAAGGACACAGGAGACAAGGGGACAGAAGAGGGGAGACAGAGCACTTGAAAATGTGTCATTAGTGGCGAGCGACATTCTTTCATTAGTGAGTTTATGGGAGCAGCCAGCCATAAGGAGGAGCTTCATGCACCCTTGAGCACAAAGACTCAAGTTGTTCTACATTTACAGAATCATTTAACTCCTTTAATTATTCTTTAAATTACAATTGCAAATAAAGGTGCTGCTGCCCGTCATGGTTATGCATGGTGGTTATGCATGGTGGTTATGCATGTGGTTATGCATGGTGGTTATGCATGCTGGTGGTTATGCATGTGGTTATGCATGTGGTTATGCATGTTGTTATGCATGTGGTTATGCATGGTGGTTATGCATGTTGTTATGCATGTGGTTATGCATGGTGGTTATGCATGGTGGTTATGCATGCTGGTTATGCATGTGGTTATGCATGTGGTTATGCATGTTGTTATGCATGTGGTTATGCATGGTGGTTATGCATGTTGTTATGCATGTGGTTATGCATGTGGTTATGCATGCTGGTGGTTATGCATGTGGTTATGCATGTGGTTATGCATGGTGGTTATGCATGGTGGTTATACATGGTGGTTATGCATGGTGATTATGCATGTGGTTATGCATGTGGTTATGCATGCTGTTATGCATGTGGTTATGCATGTGGTTATGCATGTGGTTATGCATGGTGGTTATGCATGCTGGTGGTTATGCATGTGGTTATGCATGTGGTTATGCATGTGGTTATGCATGTTGTTATGCATGTTGTTATGCATGTGGTTATGCATGTGGTTATGCATGGTGGTTATGCATGTTGTTATGCATGTGGTTATGCATGGTGGTTATGCATGTGGTTATGCATGTGGTTATGCATGGTGATTATGCATGGTGGTTATGGATGTGGTTATGCATGGTGGTTATGCATGGTGGTTATACGATTAAAACACGATTTCAGACGGACAAGCCCGTCTTTATTGTCACACGATTACAATCAACACATGCACGGAGGGCCACAACACACACATGCTGACGGTGGCCGGTGAAATTTGTCCTCTGCATTTAACCCATCCTGGCTTTGTCCTTTCCTCCGGGGGGCAGGCCAGGAGCAGTGGTCGCTTTCTCGTACAGCGCCCGGGGACCGACTTCGGATGTTGTCGTCACTGGTCGGATGACGATGACGATCTGATCTTCTGCATGTTTTTTTAATGGGGGGGGGGGGGGGGGGGGGGGTTATATACGGAGGAACCCCCCTGGGGGAGCACGGGGAGAACATGCAAACTCCACACAGACAGAAAGGCCCTTACGACGAGATACCCCACCTGTGCAGTAGGCACTGAAGATATGGGGGGGAACACAACCACAGCGCCCACAGTGTCCCAGGCGAGAATCAAACTCAGGACCTTCTGACTGCGAGGCGACAGCTCTACCACTGAGCCACCGTGCCCCCACATGGTTATACATGTGGTTATGCATGTGGTTATGCATGTGGTTATGCATGGTGGTTATGCATGGTGGATATATATGTGGTTATGCATGTGGTTATGCATGTGGTTATGCATGTGGTTATGCATGTGGTTATGCATGGTGGTTATGCATCTGGTTATGCATGTGGTTATGCATGGTGGTTATGCATGGTGGTTATACATGTGGTTATGCATGTGGTTATGCATGGTGGTTATGCATGGTGGTTATACATGTGGTTATGCATGTGGTTATGCATGTGGTTATGCATGGTGGTTATGCATGTTGTTATGCATGTGGTTATGCATGTGGTTATGCATGTGGTTATGCATGGTGGTTATGCATGGTGGTTATGCATGGTGGTTATGCATGTGGTTATGCATGGTGGTTATGCATGGTGGTTATGCATGTGGTTATACATGTGGTTATGCATGGTGGTTATGCATGTGGTTATGCATGGTGGTTATGCATGTGGTTATGCATGGTGGTTATGCATGGGGTTATGCATGGCCTGCAAAAAGAGCAACATTTTTAATTATTACTTTTCACATCGCACCAAACTAATCTCCCATGGACAAGAAATGAATGAAAAGGGGCAGATTTTCTCTGCCATTCTCCTCTAATGGAGGCAGCATCAGTCAGCAGGCACAGTGACTGCTCTGGACCAGATGTTGCAGAACTAACCAACAATTGGGCCGAAAATAGAAAAGGAGCATGGGGGTGGGGTGGGGGGTTGAAATATATTAATTGCTAATTTCTCAGTCTTTGATGGAATTAGGCTCACTTCTTTCCCCCGGCCTATGCGCTGTGTGAATGTCCATGCGTTAAACGTTTTTTCTCCCCCCCCCCCCCCCCCCCCCTCCAGGCTCTTCCCCCTCTCCCCTCTGATGGTGAAGGGCCACCCAGAGGAGAGTGAGTGATGCAAAACCCAGGAGTAATCCTTCTGTTTATCTGGGCTCCCAGCCTCGGCCCCAACCTCTGCCTCTATTATCCCGGGATTTAAGGCAAACTTCCATTTATTGGCTGGTTCTCTATCCCGACTCCTGAGCTCAGGACACCCCCTCCCTGAGCCTCTGTCCCAGTGTGAGCCAATTTGCATCGAGCAACAATGCATGTTGCCGGGGCACTGGCCAGTGAGCGGTGGGACAGAGCTGGTCTTACGCACAGTTTGCTCAGGCAGCACATGGCTATAGAAGAATGCGACCGTCGGTGAGGAAGGGGGGTTAGGGTTAGGGGGGAGGGGGGGCGGCACCTGCGCGGGGTGGGGCGGTGGCCGGGCCTCAAACAGCAGATGTACCATGTTCAGTCTGGACACCCAGTCCTTTTTCCTCTCTCACACGAAGGCACACACGGGCCAGGGATGCATCTTGTTCAGTCTGCAGCAACTGGCCAAAAAAAAACATCAGCAGATGCTTTCATGGTCACACAAATGGGAGGCGGCTCCACTGATCACAGCTTGATACCTGCTCAAATGGAACAGTAATGCGGGAAAACATGCTAAAACGTCAAAGCCCTGCTGGCCGTATGCACCGAGGGCTGCGCCGCGGCTGACGAGCCTGCAGCCACAGCTGGCGTGCAGCTCCCCGAAAATGTGACATTACAGCGCAAATATAATATAATGTCGATAGGGAGATTAACAGGAGAGCGAAAGCTATCATCAAGTATATGCACTACATTTTGTCCTTGGGCTAACTTATATTCATTGAAATGCTAGTGAAATCACACAATTAACTCATGGTGAAGAGACGATAATATTGCTAGTCTTAGTCATGAACGTTTATGTCAAAACGTTTTCAACATGGTCAATCTTTTGTGTATCCTCAAGTGCGCCCTACAGCCTCTGCCCAACAAAAAGTACCATAGTAGCAGAGTGTACTCTGAAACACTCTGGCTAGGTCAGGCAGGCCTCACAGTCCAGCTGATTGGGGCTGGCATCTGGTAGATGTAAAATTAATCCCAATAGAAATGGACCTTCCTCCATCACCACCAACTCTCCTGAAAGTAATCAGGTGCAACCGCAAAACAGATGGTACCAGAGCAAGTTTCAGTTGTAGAAGTCATGGGGCCCTATCTTCCGGCAGGCGCTATCCCCTGATAGCGCTTGCGCACCTGTTTGCGCGTGCCTTAAGGCAGGGAAGATAGCAGTCTGCCTTGCGCCGTCCGCCAGGTGTTATGCCGGGTTTTGCACCCCAGCGCCGGCAGCATCCCCACCTCACGGGAGCACATTATAATGATTTATACAGAAATGTAACTGTTTAAAAGTGATATAATTGTCTGGTAGACGTGACCTCCCTAATTTCTAAGTTAAAAAAGCCCCGAAATATGTTGGGGATGCAATTCTCGGCGGGCATGCGGAAACGTTCATGGCACATGTCGCAGATGCAAATTAGAGCCGTGCCAAAATCATCTGCGCCCCCAAATGCCTGCGCAAACAGGATTTGGGCCGTCTTAACTACCAGAATTATTCACAGGCGTGGCCAGGCAAGGCTGGGCATTACGTCAATCAAAACAGATTCCCGTCTCGCAATGGCTGTTTGCGCGAGGCATGCAATATGCTGTAATTCTCTCCATGTGTTATAGAGTGTACTTCCTCGTGCGAGGAGAGAGAGAGCTTATTGACAGATCGTCTGTGGTGCCAACGACCCTCCGGGCTATGAAGGTAAATAGCCTATGTCCATTGTCCAACACGTTTTCTCAAGTCATGTCCCTCTTTGCCATGTGATAGAAGTTTCTCAGTGAGTTATAGTTGATTGCCTCACTGAATTATCTGCTAATACCCAATTTTAGCAGCATAAATTGATGTCTAGGCTGTGCGTAATGACATATCCAAAAGGAATTCTACTTTGCACTGAGATTGCGGGTGCGCTCCCAGCGCAGGGAGGTATTTGCGCGTAAGAGGTCCTTTTCAAAGCTCTTAGCGCAAAGTAATTGCACGCTGCTGACGATAGGGTAACGCCATCTATCCCACAGTTTAGCACTGAAATGCCTGTTTTGGCATGTGGCAGCCAATGCCCAGTACAATTATCACAGGCATGCGCTTGTGTCCACCCTCAATTTGCAAACGAGCGCAAATGCTAAATTAGCGCTTTTGGGAAGATAGGGCCCATGGACTCCAGTGTTCCCTGGCCTGTGGGGAGTGTATGGTGTGTTATTATGGATAGGACCACACTTCTTGGCAAGACCCGTTCTAATCTGTCTCTGATTGGGTTGGGTTTAGGCATGAGGAATGATGATTGGTTGGGTTTAAGCATGAGGACTTGAGGAGTGATGACTGGTTAAGTTCAGGCTAAGAATATTTGGGTATAAGCCAATCAGATGCAGAATAGGGCGGGGTCTTGACCAGAAATGTAGTGCTATCCATGATAACGATGTAGGGGTGTAAGCTGTGACCTGAAATTGTTGGCCCTTGGAAGAAGGGGACCTCATATTTTCATGTAAATTGAACAGTGAGTCTGTCTAATAAGTATGTTTCAGCAACAGAAAGACCTTATTAGTCAATGTTATTAATGTTGTTAATGTTCGTCCATGGCTTTTCAATCCACAAGAAGAATAACAGAAAACGTGGATTTATTTTTATTACAAACTTTCTTGGCAAGGATCATTGAATGGATTATGCATGACGTCACGGTCAGGCACTGTTTGGCAGCAGCCACCAGGGGAGAATGCTACGTTAACGTTGGTAACTGTCTGCCTTTCCGAAGCCTGCCACTCCGAACGTTAACTTCCATTATTCGGACTGGCGGTCGTTCACCTTAGAAGCCGCAATGCCGACTTAGGTTTAGGCGTGGGGGTGGGAGAGGTTAGGTTTTGGGTTAGGGTCTGGGGGAGGTTAGGTTTAGGCATGGGGGGAGGTTAGGTTTGGCGTGGGGGCTGGGAGAGGTTAGTGAAAAACGGGGAATATAGAACCCTTTCTGAGTGCCGATATTTCGGAGTGGCAGAACGTCGGAGTGGCAGCACGTCGGAGTGGCAGCATGTAACCGTTAACGTTAGGTAAGAAAGATGCACAATGTTTCATTTATACAACTTGTATAGCAATTAGCAAGCAACTTTGACGTCGGCACCGCTCAAGTCACTACCTCGGTATTTCTCGCTTCTGTCCGGATCCGGGTCTCAGCTTTCTAATTATAGACGGGTCAAATCCAGGTCCGGGCACAAATTTCCCGGGGCCATTAGTGTCCGGGTTAGGGATCCACTGATCCACATTTTTTCACTTCCGATCCGATTCCGATATCTGCCGATACCGATATTATTCCGATACCGAAATCTTTTCTTGAATATACAGTATAGGCAAAGATTTGGCCAATTAAAGATTATTCTTTTTAAATATACCTTGCAAAAAGCAGACAAAATTAAGAAAATATACAAGGCAAAGAAGGATACTATTATGCATATCATAGTATCAGCACCCGATACCGATATTGGATCGGATTGGTCCCATCCCTAGTCCGGGTCCATCACTTTGGACGCGTGAAGACCTCTACTTTCTACGCCAGCTCAGGAAGGGAGCGTACCTATGTTCCCCGGGTTCTATGTTCCCCGGGTTCTATGTTCCCCGCTCCTGCTAAAAAGGGTTCTATGTTCCCCGGGTCCTATGTTCCCCGCTCCCGAAAAAGGGTCCTATGTTCCCCGGGTCCTATGTTCCCTGCTCCCGATTTTTTTTTGCCATATTTAGAGTAATATATCATTTAAAACATTTTTTTTTAACCTTTTTTAGCCATATTTAGAGGAATATCTCATTTTTAATTAACATTAGGATACTGTTGTGATGTAATTATTCAGTATTTTCTCCTTTTCTCACTCATTCAGAGCAAAGAGGGAGATATATAGCATGATGATAATGCTCTATATCTCCCTATTTGCTCTGAATACACCAGTTAACATGACACAGACTTAACATGATAGAAATATTATCAGCAAACTTAATGACTAGACTAATTATTCTGATCTGAATGGCATATATCAAGAAACATTGACTCCTCTCTTTGCTGTATAGTGAGAGGTGCATTTTTGAGTAGGCTATTGCCAGATTAAACAATTCGTATTGAAAATCTCCGGAAACCACGCCCACCCCTGTAGAAACGTACCTTACCATCTTACCATTTCTGAGCCCAAATTGCCAGACTGAAATCTCTCTCCCTCCTCCTCTCTGAGAAACATTCCTTATGGTTTTCTTCCTTTCACGTGCCTGATATCTGCATAATCAGAATGATAAAAATCAAGATAGGCAGGGGGGCATCAGGCCCACCCTCACCCCAGCACCACATATTGGACTGCACTTTAGATTTTTGTGTGATCTGACTATACTGTATGTCACTGCTATGCTGCATACTTACACAAGTCACATTCCTCCTATGCAATCTGATGACCTATTGTGGCAATACAAGTGATGACAGCACATAAAACAGATAATCACTAAATGATAAAATAATCACTAAATGTAACTCTTGGTTGACCGAATAACAACATTTTATATCTTGGGTCATCTATATTTGACAGATGTTGAATGGTGGACTGGTATTTCTTTCCAGAAAGGACACACAGCATGTGTTGATTAGGGAGTGCAGACAGACAGGCAGACAGACAGGCAGGCAGGCAGACAGACAGACAGACAGACAGACAGGCAGACAGGCAGGCAGACAGGCAGACAGGCAGACAGACAGACAGACAGACAGACAGACAGGCAGGCAGGCAGACAGACAGACAGACAGACAGACAGGCAGGCAGGCAGGCAGGCAGGCAGGCAGGCAGACAGACAGGCAGGCAGACAGACAGACAGACAGACAGGCAGGCAGGCAGACAGAGCAGAGCAGAGTAGATAGGGCTAATATCTGTTGACAGTCCCGGCTCTGTTCTGCATAGTTGGCTCCACCCTTCCCATTAGTGGCGGGTGTGTTTGGCTCCGGGGCACGTGTTAGAACAAATTTGAGGAGTGTCATATTGCACGCATCTCAACAGGGCCGACAGGGTTCCACTCACATTAGCCTAATGAATCAATCTGCTAGGCTAATGGCTGCTAACTCACTCCATTAGCGCTAGGATGGCTCTGAGGAGTGGCCTCCAGCAGGGGGAGGAGGGGTGGGATACTTAACCTCCTCCAGATTCAAATACAAACAAATACAGAAAACAACGGGGAGAGATGAAATACAAACGCCGTCTTATCAACTTCTGTTTTATCAGCTGCACCGAACTTCAGATGAAAAACAACTTTCTGTCTGTTAAGTGTCATCCAGACAGACTGTGACCCCAAATTCTGATACAGCATTATATTCACCAAATCTTGCTTCAAACGGCCCACATGTCCGCGTGTGTTGGCCTGCGCTTGCATGGTATATTTATATGCCCGGCCTGCATTATGGTCCCAGTCCGCCCCTGTGTGTGTGTGTGTGTGTGTGTGTGTGTGTGTGTGTGTGTGTGTGTGTGTGTGTGTGTGTGTGTGTGTGTGTGTGAGTGTGCGTGCGTGCGTGCATAAAGCACTGATCAAACAACACTAACTCTGTCGTGCACTTTGCTAATCAGTGTTAACAGGTTTATCAATACAAATGGATCTGTGCGTGAGCTGATCACTAACACAGTCTTCTGAAGTTTACTCAATTCTTAAAGGGACAGTTCATCCCCAAATCAAAAAATAGCCTACATATTTTTCCTCTTACATCTGTACTGCTATGTATCCATTTTGATCGTTTTGAAATCATGACATAGCAGCTAGCTAGCTGCTATTGGGGGTCGTTTGGTTGAAAGAAAATAGGTCCTACATGAAACTGCTCACACCAAGGTCTGTGGATTATCTTGAGTAACCTGGTCATGATTTCTGGAAGGAGACATTGCTGTTGAGTTTTTCAAATGGATTTTTTGGTACTTTGAGCACCACAAGCCGAGTGCCATCCAGTTCCATTGAATTGGAGAGATGCCAGACATCTCTACAACCGATATCTCTAAAACTTGGCAACTCACACCAAAACCAGATGGATAAATAGCACTACAGATGAGAGGCAAAATATGTGTTTTTGTTTGTTTGTTGTTGTTTTTTGGCGTGAACTGTCCCTTTAATAAACCAGGCTTCACTTCAGCATGGATTTCAGTAGAATCTGATGAGGAAAGTCTCAAATAAAAGCACGTATGTTGTCCGAAAACACATTTTAATCCCCTGCTTGCCCCCTTCCCCCTGAGCCAAAGGAAGATGATCTGTCCCTGTGCAGCTCCTCTGGCCCTCCGCTGGAACCCAGAAAGCAACACCAGACGGCTTGAACGCAGCTCCCATCTGGATGCGGGGAGTTTTGTTTTATTCTTCATATCAGTTTCATCTGGCAGAATAGCAACAATGTCTGGGAAGCTGTGGAGTCCATCCAATAACAACAATCTGAGTAACAGTATAGAACGACAGAACAGAAGTATCTATATTTAGAACACAAAACAGGTTCTCTAAAGGGTACGCACCAAAATAACCTTCAGCGAACCTTCAGTTACCAAATGGAAACCTGTTTGCTGGGTACCTTTTCTGGTAGAAGACACCCGATCTGACTGTTGTCACCCATAGATTCAGTAGGTTCGTCATCAGCCCCATTCCTATCGCTGATAAACCTGCTAGGAGGTTTCAGTAGGTTTCAATGGCCGTTATCAAACAACTTTATATTTAGGCAAATAAAACAACTTAGGGTTAGGGTTAGGGTTAGGGTGAGGGTTAGGGTTAGGGTGAGGGTTAGGGTGAGGGTTAGGGTTAGGGTGAGGGTTAGGGTGAGGGTTAGGGTAAGGGTGAGGGTTAGGGTTAGGGTTAGGTTTAGCGTTAGAATTCAGCAACAAAACGCGTTAAAATACGAAAACGGAAACCTCTCCTGATAACGAATCGCTGATAACGACCTTCTGTGCCTACTAGCAGGTCAGTAGGGCCCTACTGGCCGATATGAATGGGGTGATAAGACGCTGATAACGACGATTGAATGGGCTGACAATTACATGAAGACATGTGATCACATGAGTTCATTTGTAATTCATCTCAGACAAGACAGGACACTCATGCAACATTTCAGTTTTTCGCCAACTAGGGCGCTGCTTGATGATGTCACTAGGTTGACTGTACAGTAGGCTGTTACCATTGTACCATTTGTATCATTTTCAGCAGCATAAGTTCCCTCTATGGGTTGAACACTGCTCTTTTTTGTGCCCTCAAATGAATGGGAGATTTGGTACATCGTGACGTCACGGTGGGGTTAGCACGCGCCCCACTCATGTGAAAAATTGTTTCCCCCCCCCATGTGATTACTGTAGTTCACGCGGCGCGAGCCCTTTAAGAGCAATGCATCCATGGGAAATCGCCTACAGTGGCTAATATTAGCCGCTAGTTAGTTATGTTACAGGGCAGTAAAACGCCACTGAATGACCAAATTGATAGAACTTTTAAGCATTTCGAGTAACACTGCTTCCATACGGATCACCAGCGTTAGTTTGTTGTTTATAACGTGGCTATACGTTTTCTATGATATCTATCTCGGATACACTGAGAATACAGGGAGGCGGGTGATAGCGTCTCAGTCGATTATTTAATTTGACCATTCTGGGCACTGGCATTGGCGTTTGCCAATCCTGGCATGTTCCACCCCCAAATCGATTGTGTCTGGCGCAAAGCGAGTGGGTTTCAGGACAAAACAGTCTCGAGCCACTAACGTTATCTTTAGAGCAATATTCCTGGAATGCAAGTTTAACTAAACAGTTACATGTCCTCTGCATCTACATCAAATGAAGACATTACGGGTTGTTTTATTTTGTCTGTTACATACTTATTGCCCAAGATATGTTAGTTTATGCGGGAGGAATTCTGCCAGCTAAAGAAAGGAGTGTAGGTGGCCATCTTGCCTGCAGAGTTTTCAAATCAAGTAGAATACAGTTTTGCAAAAAGTCTGGGGGGTTTAGTCCTGCTTTAACTAGCCTGCACTCCACTACTGTACCCTATTGTACTGTACAGTCAACTTTACATTTCGGACTTGAAATGTCTGAGGTGAAACGCAAATTAAAAATGAACTAGACTCATAATGATCAAATGCTTCATGTCCTCTTTAATGTAGTGTTTGTTTGTTTTTTTTGCTTTGTGGTTTTGTTTTATTGTCTTGTTTTCTCTTTTACCTAATTTGATTTGCAATTTGTTGTTGTGTTCTGTGATTTGCCGTTATGGATTTCTTATGTGCGCTTGTGTTGTTTTGTTGTTGTTATGTTTTCCTATTTCCCACTGTGTTTTACACTTACTTCACATTTTGCACTTCACTTTCCGCAAATGATACCGGTAAAATATCGCAGACAATTTTACACTTTTCATTTCATTGAGAAAGTCGGTCCTTAGCTGAAAATACTGCAACATCTTGATAGAAGAGGCCAAAACTGCAACAACACATTTTGTTCTTCAAAGCATCAAGACTACAATGAAAGTGATTAATAAACATGAGCACAATATCTGGCAAAGTATTCAGAAGTAGTATTATTGAAGCCAAAATGGTGCAGCTCTGTTGGAAATCCTCTGAAGTCATGCAAACAAACAAACAAAATAAATAAAAGACCAGCTATTTCACTAAGCAGAAGCAGAACCTGCACATATTCCACATATCAATAATCCTTTCTTCAGTTGGCCCCTATCTTTTTCCAGGCTCCCCAAACAGCCGCCAACACCACCTGCCCAAGTAACCCCCTTATCCCCCCTCCCACACCGCCACCCACACCACACCCACACCACACCACCCCACACCACACCACACCACACCACACCACCCCACACCACCACACACCACACCACACCACCCCACACCACACCACACCACACCACCCCACACCACACCACCCCACACCACACCACACCACACCACACCACACCACACCACACCACCCCACACCACCACACACCACACCACACCACCCCACACCACACCACACCACACCACACCACACCACCCCACACCACACCACCCCACACCACACCACACCACCCCACACCACACCACACCACCCCACACCACACCACCCCACACCACACCACACCACACCACACCACACCACACCACACCACCACACACCACACCACACCACCCCACACCACACCACACCACACCACACCCACACCACACCACCACACCACACCAAATGTGACACCAACACTATAGAGAGAGGGGGCGGGGCGTAACATCTGGGGTGGTCCATATGTGGGAGGGGGACGGGGACACACTCAAAAAATATTGGGAGTAAAGCAGAAACAGATTTGGATCCGGATTCACGCACATACACAGACTGCTTGAGGGTGGTCATAGAAATAAGCCCCACATAATACAATAAAAACTCCAAAGTGATTCAAACGATTTCATTTCATTTGGGATTGAAAATATAAGTACCACGATAAAAGTGATTTTATTTTTTCCAAAGTGCTCTGAGAATTAAACCAGTGTCAGTAAAGGCAAAGTTCAGAGAGTCTTAAATCGCGATGTGAAAAAATGTGGTAATATCTAAAAGAAAAAGGAAAAAGATGACCCCACCATGTGTGTTACACCATGTGTGTTACACCATGTGTTACACCATGTGTGTTACACCATGTGTGTTACACCATGTGTTACACCATGTGTGTTACACCATAGCCCTTTTCCCACATGCGTACCGGAAAATTACCTGTAAGTCAATATCGGACATTTCCCTGAATTTCCCTTCACACCTCAGCATTCGCATGTGAGAATCTTGTCGTCAAATAGCCGGTATGTTGGGAGGGGGGAGCTTATTTGGGGGGTCGGCAAAACTTGCCACACAATAAAATCACACTCGTTTGACTCAAGAGCAGCGTCAAGCCAGCGTAATAAACACAGCCGATTTCCCCCCTCCCCTCTGCTCGAGAGAGGGGAGCAGCCACACAGGACAGACACAGCGAGAATGGCAGAGGCTTGGGGGAGCTTATTTGGGGGGTCGGCAAAACTTGCCACACAATAAAATCACACTCGTTTGACTCAAGAGCAGCGTCAAGCCAGCGTAAAATAAACACAGCCGATTTCCCCCTTCCCCTCTGCTCGAGAGAGGGGAGCAGCCACACAGGACAGACACAGCGAAAATGTGGAAGTAGTTTGCTTTGATGTGCGCGAATGATTAGATGATGCACGCTGGAAGTGAACGTTAAGCAACGTGTGTACACCTCGCCCACATGAGAGAAGGACCGGTGTCGCGGAAAATGACTGGATCCGTTTCTCACTTGTATCCGCTATAGCGCATACCGCTCTTCTGACTGGGTCGAAACTGGTGAAATCTCCGCGATGACGGGGTCGCGCTTATACCGGCACGACTACTTTCTCACATGCACGCATTAGACCACGTTCCAGTCATTTTGCGGTACAAAGCGCATGTGGGAAAAGGGCTCATGTGTTACACCATGTGTTTTACACCATGTGTGTTACACCATGTGTTACACCATGTGTTACACCATGTGTGTTACACCATGTGTTACACCATGTGTGTTACACCATGTGTTACACCATGTGTTACACCATGTGTGTTACACCATGTGTTACACCATGTGTGTTACACCATGTGTGTTACACCATGTGTTACACCATGTGTTACACCATGTGTGTTACACCATGTGTGTTACACCATGTGTTACACCATGTGTGTTACACCATGTGTTACACCATGTGTTACACCATGTGTGTTACACCATGTGTGTTACACCATGTGTTACACCATGTGTTACACCATGTGTGTTACACCATGTGTTACACCATGTGTGTTACACCATGTGTTACACCATGTGTGTTACACCATGTGTTTTACACCATGTGTGTTACACCATGTGTTACACCATGTGTTACACCATGTGTTACACCATGTGTGTTACACCATGTGTTACACCATGTGTGTTACACCATGTGTGTTACACCATGTGTTACACCATGTGTGTTACACCATGTGTGTTACACCATGTGTTACACCATGCTCTCCTGACTGGGTCGAAACTGGTGAAATCTCCGCGATGACGGGGTCGCGCTTATACCGGCACGACTACTTTCTCACATGCACGCATTAGACCACGTTCCAGTCATTTTGCGGTACAAAGCGCATGTGGGAAAAGGGCTCATGTGTTACACCATGTGTTTTACACCATGTGTTACACCATGTGTTACACCATGTGTGTTACACCATGTGTTACACCATGTGTGTTACACCATGTGTGTTACACCATGTGTGTTACACCATGTGTTACACCATGTGTTACACCATGTGTGTTACACCATGTGTGTTACACCATGTGTTACACCATGTGTTACACCATGTGTGTTACACCATGTGTTACACCATGTGTGTTACACCATGTGTGTTACACCATGTGTTACACCATGTGTTACACCATGTGTGTTACACCATGTGTTACACCATGTGTGTTACACCATGTGTGTTACACCATGTGTTACACCATGTGTGTTACACCATGTGTTACACCATGTGTTACACCATGTGTTACACCATGTGTTACACCATGTGTGTTAAACCATGTGTGTTACACCATGTGTGTTACACCATGTGTTACACCATGTGTGTTACACCATGTGTTACACCATGTGTGTTACACCATGTGTGTTACACCATGTGTTACACCATGTGTGTTACACCATGTGTTACACCATGTGTGTTACACCATGTGTGTTACACCATGTGTTACACCATGTGTGTTACACCATGTGTGTTACACCATGTGTGTTACACCATGTGTGTTACACCATGTGTTACACCATGTGTGTTACACCATGTGTTACACCATGTGTGTTACACCATGTGTGTTACACCATGTGTTACACCATGTGTTACACCATGTGTTACACCATGTGTTACACCATGTGTGTTACACCATGTGTGTTACACCATGTGTGTTACACCATGTGTTACACCATGTGTTACACCATGTGTTACACCATGTGTGTTACACCATGTGTTACACCATGTGTGTTACACCATGTGTGTTACACCATGTGTTACACCATGTGTGTTACACCATGTGTGTTACACCATGTGTTACACCATGCTCTCCTGACTGGGTCGAAACTGGTGAAATCTCCGCGATGACGGGGTCGCGCTTATACCGGCACGACTACTTTCTCACATGCACGCATTAGACCACGTTCCAGTCATTTTGCGGTACAAAGCGCATGTGGGAAAAGGGCTCATGTGTTACACCATGTGTTTTACACCATGTGTTACACCATGTGTTACACCATGTGTGTTACACCATGTGTTACACCATGTGTGTTACACCATGTGTGTTACACCATGTGTGTTACACCATGTGTTACACCATGTGTTACACCATGTGTGTTACACCATGTGTGTTACACCATGTGTTACACCATGTGTTACACCATGTGTGTTACACCATGTGTTACACCATGTGTGTTACACCATGTGTGTTACACCATGTGTGTTACACCATGTGTTACACCATGTGTTACACCATGTGTGTTACACCATGTGTTACACCATGTGTGTTACACCATGTGTGTTACACCATGTGTTACACCATGTGTGTTACACCATGTGTTACACCATGTGTTACACCATGTGTTACACCATGTGTTACACCATGTGTTACACCATGTGTGTTACACCATGTGTGTTACACCATGTGTGTTACACCATGTGTTACACCATGTGTGTTACACCATGTGTTACACCATGTGTGTTACACCATGTGTGTTACACCATGTGTTACACCATGTGTGTTACACCATGTGTTACACCATGTGTGTTACACCATGTGTGTTACACCATGTGTTACACCATGTGTGTTACACCATGTGTGTTACACCATGTGTGTTACACCATGTGTGTTACACCATGTGTTACACCATGTGTGTTACACCATGTGTTACACCATGTGTGTTACACCATGTGTGTTACACCATGTGTTACACCATGTGTTACACCATGTGTTACACCATGTGTTACACCATGTGTGTTACACCATGTGTGTTACACCATGTGTGTTACACCATGTGTTACACCATGTGTGTTACACCATGTGTTACACCATGTGTGTTACACCATGTGTGTTACACCATGTGTTACACCATGTGTGTTACACCATGTGTTACACCATGTGTTACACCATGTGTGTTACACCATGTGTGTTACAC
This sequence comes from Poromitra crassiceps, assembly GCF_964638095.1. Classification (NCBI taxonomy): domain Eukaryota; kingdom Metazoa; phylum Chordata; class Actinopteri; order Beryciformes; family Melamphaidae; genus Poromitra; species Poromitra crassiceps. Next base: position 60,205,137 of record NC_139626.1, on the reverse strand, counting down.
CATGTGTTACACCATGTGTGTTACACCATGTGTGTTACACCATGTGTTACACCATGTGTGTTACACCATGTGTGTTACACCATGTGTGTTACACCATGTGTTACACCATGTGTGTTACACCATGTGTTACACCATGTGTTACACCATGTGTGTTACACCATGTGTGTTACACCATGTGTTACACCATGTGTGTTACACCATGTGTTACACCATGTGTTACACCATGTGTGTTACACCATGTGTGTTACACCATGTGTTACACCATGTGTGTTACACCATGTGTGTTACACCATGTGTGTTACACCATGTGTTACACCATGTGTTACACCATGTGTGTTACACCATGTGTTACACCATGTGTTACACCATGTGTGTTACACCATGTGTGTTACACCATGTGTTACACCATGTGTGTTACACCATGTGTTACACCATGTGTTACACCATGTGTGTTACACCATGTGTGTTACACCATGTGTTACACCATGTGTGTTACACCATGTGTGTTACACCATGTGTTACACCATGTGTGTTACACCATGTGTGTTACACGATGTGTTACACCATGTGTTACACCATGTGTTACACCATGTGTGTTACACCATGTGTGTTACACCATGTGTTACACCATGTGTTACACCATGTGTTACACCATGTGTGTTACACCATGTGTGTTACACCATGTGTTACCCTGTCTATTGAAACCCGCTCAATTCACGGTCCTAACAAGCCGAGGGAGCGGCCTCTATAGCTATACACTGATATTCACGAAAGAACTGGAAAAAGCTACATTTAAAAAGTCAAGGATGATAAAAGCGCCAAGTTGCTGTGTCAGTCTGGCACTTCACGAGACGAGAGGGTATTATGTTGAAAACACTTTTTCTCCTCCCTTCCTTCTGAACGATTATACCAGTTATCCCATCAAAGTTGAGTCAAAACGCCATTCTCCTGTCTTAAGCTCTCGCATAGGAGGTCAATGAGACTATGCCTCTGCTTACAAGGCTGGCCCGGGGGGTAATCTTGCTGAAGTTACATTAATTAAATGGTAAGCTCCTTTAGCGATACGTTCCTAAAAGAACTTGGCTGATAATATACTTAAAGCGGTTGTGGGCAGTTTGTTTCAAAGCCAGCAGACGTTTGGCCATGCGGCTCACGCGCGGCGGCTTAAACCTTTTGGCTAAAAGCAGAGGCTCGACAATGAGCGCTCACCGGCGCCACCACCAGTTCAATTTCAACTTATCAAAGGAAAACAGATTTGACATGTTTTTATTATTTTACATAATATCAGGATGCTCCGTTTACACATGAAGAAATGCCGGGAACTTTGCGCGTGGTAATTTAGCAGCTGCCGAGCTGGAGGACTTGCAGGGAAAACTGAGGAGAGGTTTGTCTGAAAGAGAAGTTGTGGATTCTGCCAGCCAGCTGCTGCTTTAACGTGCGGCTGATTTAGGAATCAAATCATACAAAATCGTTGTTTGTTTGTTTGTTTGTTTGTTTGTTTGTTTGTTTAATGTAACAACCCTTTGCACGCTATGACAAGATAGTATAAAAGATTGTGTGTGCATGCGTGCGTGCATGCGTGCGTGTGCGTGTGTGCGTGCGTGCGTGTGTGTGTGTGCTCTAATGCCTTGTCAGTGCAAAAAATGAATACAAATAAAGAACTAGCATAAACGACTGCATATGGCTTCAGAATGATGATTTATGAAAGAGCATTATTCTTCTGCAGCCACTGAACTGCAGGTGTCAGACTCTCTGGCGATCCTCTCAGCTCTCCGGTGAAGAGTATTGGGTTTTTAGAGGAATTATCAAAAGTTGATTGGGGAATTCCCCAATCGCACCAATTAGTCAATTTAACTACTACCAATTAGCGATTAATAGGAGGGACAAATAGCGGCAACAATAACCTCAAAGACTGGAAGAGCTACTTAATTATGCTAAGCAGAGATGTGTAATTCCTCAAACCTTTGTGAAAATCCTCTCCTCTGCTCATTTTCATGCAAAAAAGTCAGACATACTTAACACATTGATATAGCTGATTCATCAGAGGAGAAGTTTATGTACAGCCCCCCCCCCCCCCCCCCCCCCCTCAAATCTCAGCCCGCACAAATCAATTTGACACATGATCGCAACCCGGCGGCCCCTCCCCTCTCATTAAGTGTCCAGATTAGCATATATATACGATATCGATGGGAAACATCACTCGGCTGCTAATTCACAAACGCTCCTGGATAATGGAAGGGTTGAACACCTATTAACCCCGGGCCAGCAGCACAGGGGCAGGCTGGGAAATTCCCAGAGGCTCCGCCTCCCTGCCGCTGCTGCTGCCGGAACCACCAGCGGCTCCCTGGGGCTCTGGATCAATCTGCAGCCAGAGTAATAATGCAGAGTATTCTGTTACATCACCACACGGCCATCTTGGCTCTTGAAGATCACAGGTGATTGTAATCAATTAACATTGTGAGTACAACCAAATGACACAAACAGCCAATGAGCTGTGTGTATTGCAGGGCCATATTGGCAGGAAAATGCTTGTGACGTCATGGGAATATGAATATAGCACTCAACTGCATCATCTCAAGGCTAGTGTGACACACACACACACACACACACACACACACACACACACACACACACGCGCACAGTAATGCCACATTCCAGTTGCAATGGGAACTAGGGGTTTCCCAGGTCAAAGGTCGGGAACGCCCCTGTGACATCACCAGAACTGGGATTTCCTACTCTGAAACTTGGGGGATCCTCACCAACTCCGACCTCAAGATCCAAGATGGCAGCGCCGCGCTTCAACCGCGAAAGTTGTACTATCCTGTTTATTAGCAGCTCTGTAATGTTTATGTCTCATTCAGTGCATTTCCACATGAGGAATGATGCAGGATGGAAATGTGTCACCAGTTGACCATTCAGTGTGAGATCAGGCCTCCTCATATGTGTCTAAAAGCAGGTTTCTCGGAGGGGATAGAGTGAATCCATCTTAAAGTATAACATCACTCAAAGAAATCCTATAATGAGAATGCAAATGTATGTGTCTGTCTCTCTGTCTGTCTGTCTGTCTGTCTGTCTGCCTGCCTGCCTGCCTGACTGTCTGTCTGTCTGCCTGCCTGCCTGTCTGCCTGCCTGCGTGCGTGCGTGTGTGGGTGCGTGTGTGAGTGAGTGAGCAGAATTGTGTTTGGCCGCAGCTATGCCATTTTACGTGCGATCGGGCTGAATCTTGTGTTAAGAGCACCCCCTGCTGCAGGTGACCTAACGGAGTCAGATTTTTTAAATGAATTAGGGCCAACTAAATAGGCAAACAAGGCTAATTATAGTGGCCGACTAATATAGGCAAAAATGAATCGCCAAAAATGCCTCAACACAGGTTCAGCACCATGGAGAGCTCCAGAGTGCATGGAGCAGCACAGTGTGAGCACAGTTTGAATCAGCCAAGTGCCTTTTAAACATGTTATCTGGATCATGTCAGGCTAGACAGAGCAGGATATTTTCAGGTTTTGCCTTTCTAAACATGAGGGGTCTTTGTTAAGAAACAACTGGATATGAGCCGTTTTTTCTGCCAGTGGGCGGCGGCGGGAAGGGGGGGGGGGGGGGGGCGCGGTAGCATGTAGGCCTATCGAAAAAAAGAAATGTAATAGGAAACAGCTTTAGCGAATTTGTAACCAAACCAGGGATTCCACTAGCATTTTTTCTGGCCGGCCAATTGAGCCGCAACATTCCAGAATTCCGGCCTTATAGAATAATTACCGGCCCAGTCAAAATGTAGCCTATTGAAAAAAGATAGATGTAGCCTGATCATTTCATAAATACATAACACATTATTGTATAATTCTTAGCAAACGAAATCTAAATTTTAAATCATTTTTTGATTTCCAAATAATTTTCTAACTATTCACTGCGGTGCGGTCTGCGCAAAGGGAGGAGCTGCACGCACACCGCTCCTTATTTAATTAATTAATTCGGTTCGGGTTTGCAGACCCATTAAGATTAAACAATAAAACAAAAGCTATTATCCAACAAATGTATTTTATTATAGTGAATGAACTCGTCACACACTTTGTGAACTGAGTTTGTGATATATTCCCGTTTAATTAAGCCTAAAGAACACTGGCGGGCCTACATTAAATGTCTCTTTGCATCGAAGAACATGAAATTAAATAACTTGAAAGATAATCTAAATTAAGAAGTTGCCTACCTGCAACAAGCCAGAGATGAGACATGCAGTCAGTCAAACTTTATAGCCTATATTTTCTGAAGCGGTCTATATTGACACGATGACGAGGGACTGCAGCTGGTTGACACGCGGGCATCGGACTTATAGCCTACTTCACAACATGAGAATATTTGCTTTACTTTCAACCGAAGGGCAAAAGGTAAGAATATTGTGTTACCTGTAGCCTACATCTGAGAACGAAATCCCTTGTTGCGTGTTGTGAGCTTTGAGACGATGCGCTCCATAAAGTGTTCAGACAAATAAATGAAAGCTGCCCATTAAATACTCCATGGCAAATCAATTGAGGTTCTAGTAGGTTATTTATGCTGAAATGATGTTGATATTAGTGGCTAAATTAACGGACATAATAATAAGCTTTACAACCTGCAGAGGACTTCTCTGTCGCTGTGAGAATTCTCGCAATACGCTTGCGGCAGTTTCTTCATGATCAGCGCTCTGCATGTGCAAAGCAAACTTGCGATTTTTATCAGCAGGAAACCGTGAGTTTGCTCGTTGATATAAGCGATTGCCCGAACGATTCATTAATTAATAAACTAGTGAACGTGAAGTGAGTCACGAAGAGCCACACCTGCCCACTACGGATATGCGGATAATGACCTGCCACTGTTAAACATGAGCCACGATTGCGTGGAAGCGGATCTTATACCGGCGGTCGAGGTAGATAAGATACGGAGTCGCGGGAGTGCGCATAGGCCGGCTAATTGTTGTTTAACATGCAGGCCAACCGGCTAGGTGCAGGTTATAATACGGATTCCACTGCATGTTAAGAAGTGGCTCCAGTGAACTCTGGAGCAGCACACCGCTGAGCTGAGTTGTAATCAGCCACTGAAGTGGACTATGAAAACCCTCTGGGGAGAGAGAGGAGAGGTTGCATGCCGTGAGCGAGTCCTGACTAAATTCAAATTCAAATGGCCAGTTACGCCACTTCCGAGATTCATTCTCTCTCTCTCTCTCTCTCTCTCTCTCTCTCTCTCTCTCTCTCTCTCTCTCTCTCTCTCTCTCTCTCTCTCTCTCTCTCTCTCTCTCGACCCAGTCTAGGGGTCTAGGTCACAACATAAAGTATACAAAGACAACCATGAAAAGTAAGTGTGATTTATTGGTCACACAACACAACAATCAACAAAGGTACTGGACTCACTACACTCAAAGCTAACATTGTCATGCTGAGCTAAAGCCTAGGCCGAAGCCTGGTGAGAGTTAGCAGCCAAAGCTGGAAGAAAGCAGCAGCTAATACAAATGGCTGAGTCCAGCACTAAAATAAACACAACACCAGAGGTAACAAAACTAGGGTTCTGGAGGAGTGAGAGGATGAGAGGAGCAGCACTGCACAGATCAGTTACTGCCTGCCTCTGATCTGCCATCTTCAGACTGGAGCATATAAAGGGTCTGTGTCAATCAGCTGCCAATCTGCAACAGCCCCATCACAGCAGTTCCCAATCACCAATCTTCTCCCCAAGCCGACCAATCAGAAAGGACTCTGTAGAAAGACAGTC
>NC_139626.1:60186907-60194407 GCF_964638095.1 Poromitra crassiceps | reverse complement strand
TTACGTTAAACGGGTTAAAACTATGTAATCTAATGATACAGCTATCATGGTATTATGTTGGATTGTATGACAGTATGTAGCGATCGCATTGTACTTACCTGAATGTGCTGTGGGTTATATCTTGTTAACGTGGTGGCTATCACTAGCTTCATTAGCTTGTACGCTAAGCTAACGCTTCCTGGTTTTTCTGTAGAGCCGTGTCTGCTGTGCCGACCACTGCTGTATGTCCGACCAATGAGAATCCATGTGTGTTGACAGGTACATAATTGTTCATATTGTTTATATTTTGTTGTACATTTATTATGGCCAGAAAGAGATGATTCTTGCCACGAGCCGTGTCTGCTGTGCCGACCACTGCTGTATGTCCGACCAATGAGAATCCATGTGTGTTGACAGGCAATAAAATCCACACAACTGAAGCTGAAGAGTGTCGGTCCATTCCTTAACAAAACACAACGCAGACGACGAAATACAAATGGTTACAATGGTGCCGTGACCGTCCTCCAGGCTTCTCTCCACGTCGGGGGAAGACACCTTCTCCTGCCTGGACCTGGAGAAAAACACCGTGGTTTGCAAACAGTCATTTGCGCAGGCGCAGGTATTATTAGGCGCAGTGTCATTTTTCGCCAGCAGAGGGGGCGATAGTTTTATTTATGTGGAAGCTAAATTCGATTTTGTCACTGTTTACAATGATGCTGCAACAGGGATTTAACTGAGCTACGTTTTACATGGTTGGTTGAGCCAGTTTATTTTATTTGTTTGACAAATTTAATTCTAATGTTATTCTGACCAGAGGTGGTCTGATCTGACTGAATTGTCTGGGTGTTTCTTTTTATGGGCAGCTGTACTTTTTCAAATTTAATTCATTTTAAGTAGGTTTTGGAGACTGTGTGAAAGAAGTTTATTTTTTTTATTGTGCTTATATCTACCGGTTGGTAATATGGAGTATGGAACTGGTGTTGGGAGGGGGAGAGGAGCATTAAGGTACGCTCCTATAACACCTGTTGGTCGGGGAACAACAAGGTTTCCATTTTTCAGCACATCTACTCCTGTGCCAGGTTATGTTGAAATGCCAGATAATGATAATGATATCACTGCTCCGCCACCAGTTGGCGCTGTTGGGTTTGATTCATCCAATGCAAATGAGGGCAATGCCTCTGTACATATGATCGCAGACATAGCTAAACAAATTGGAATGACAATTGGGGAGAGTATCGCCGCCTGCATTGACTCAAAGCTTAACAGCGGGGAGGGTTCACATGTTGCGAGTGGCACATACAGATTGCGGGGGGGTGATACCTCTCTTGTGAACCTAGTGGTGAAGTCTGACGTCAAGGAGCCAGCATGTTTCAAGGGGGATGGCTCGGATGCCTACACGGTACATGAATGGGAGTCAGTCATTATAACATATCTCAGAAAACGGGCAGTACCACTGACGGAGCAAGCTGAAGAAGTCCTGAACAGACTCATGGGGAAAGCGAGGGAGGTGGTTCGAGTCGCCATACGCAGTAACCCATTTCTTGTTCTGTCTGAAGGCCCGGGTCCCATTTTTGATATATTAAAACAACATTTTAGTGACACCATTTCCTCCATGATGCCTCTGGCTGATTTCTATGCAACCAGGCCATTCCCCACTGAAGACCCTTTTGAGTACTGGCTCAGACTGAACAGAGCGATGGAAGTGACTGAGGACTGTATGAAGAGACAGAATAAGACATTGGATGATCCGTCACGTGAACTCACTACCATGTTTATTAGACATTGCCCTGACTCTGAACTCTCCCTGATATTCAGGTGCAAGCCCCTACAGCAGTGGACTGCTGCTGATGTTCACGAGAAACTGGTAGAGCAAAGACGAGATAAGAGGCACTCATCACAGCCTAAGACCGCCACTACAGTCACCGTGCTGCGACAAGACGTCAGCCCGGCTGTCCCTTTCTCAGTGCCTGCTGGTAAGCCCACTAATGATTCACAAGCCCAGCAGAGGCCCAACACAAGCCCAGCGCTAGGCCAGACATCACAGGGCTCCGCTGAGTCTCTTGACCGACTTGTCAACATGTTGGAACGTCTCCTGGAGCAGGGACCTCAGCAGTATGGCAGACCAGAACGCCGGCCACAGTGGAGCCCCAGAAACCGAATCCAACCCCCGCAGCCATGTGAGGTGTGTGGGGACACGGGGCATAATACTCGCTTCCATTGCCGAGCCAACCACCTCTGCTTCCTCTGTTATGCTTCTGGCCACACGCGTACTGACTGTCCAAAAGCTTCAATGCCACCGCCAGTAGCTTCTGGTGACCCCACCACTCAGCGTGTGGGAAACTGATAGGCCAACATTTTGGGGGGGCAGGTGTTGAGCCAGTAGTGAATTCCCCAAGTACAACAGAAGATGATTTGGAGTCTGTTTATAAAAGTGTGTGTGAGGAACTAAAAGTGGAGAGTAAAGTCATATTGCAGAACACTCAAAAGGTCGCTCCATATGATGGACTGTTCCATGCTAAAGTACTGATTGGAGACAAAGTGGAAGTGGACGCTATGCTGGATAGTGGCTCAATGGCGTGTAGCCTGAGCGCTGAAGTTCTGAAGCGGCTGTCGCAGGAAGGAGTGCTAGAGAGCCCTTCTCTGACACCTACGGATGTGGTGTTGATCGGATGCGGCGGGTCAAAGACCAAGCCCTTAGGAGTGTGTGATCTAAAAATGGAGCTGTTCGGCTGCCCAGTGATCGTTCCGACGCTGGTGGTTGCTACACAAAATGATGACCTCATAGTAGGAAGTAACCTTCTGAAATACCTGATTCGACATTTGAAAGACTCAAGAGATGTTTTGAGCCAGAAGCCTGCATCTGAGGGCAGTGAAGCGGAGCAGCATCAGCTACTGAGCTTGTTGGCTAATGTGGAGCTGTGGACAGGCAGTGATGTCCCTGACAAGGTGGGAACTGCAAGGATAAAGAAAGCTGTGACGCTCGAGCCTCTGAGTGAACACCTAGTCTGGGGCCGGCTTCAGAGCGTCGACAACATCTCAATGGGCAGTGCTGTCATTATTGAGCCCACTACTGCTCGGTCACGTCCCAAGTCAGTGTTGGTCGGGCGGACTGTGGCGTTGCTCCGTAGTGATGGCTGGCTGCCACTTAAAGTGATGAATCCTTCAGATAAGCACGTGACACTGAAGAGGAATGCCAAGCTTGCTGACGTCTATCCCTGCATGGAGTTGGAAGACTTTGACAGCCCCGATCCACATGACACACAGCTAGTTTCCCAGCAACAAGTGCAAAAGTCGGGCGATGTGGCATCAGACAATGGGAAGGAATCCCATCTCACATCTGAGGATTCAAGTCTCCCAGATTGTCAGAATGAGGGCACAGCATTCAGTGGGCCTCCTCAGGGCAGCCCAGGCTCAATATTGCAGGGCCTGGGGTTGGCTGACATTGATCTTGGTTCCTGTGATGTGTCTCCAGCATGCAAAGAGGGACTCGTCAAGCTGATAGCTAAGTACCAGTCAATCTTCTCCAGACACAAGCTGGATTGTGGAAAAGCTACAGGCTGTGTTCACAGGATAAAACTCAGTGATGAGAAGCCCTTTCGGTTACCGTACCGACGCATTGCACCCACCCAGTATGAGAAACTCAGACAAGCACTGAACGAGATGGAAGATAGAGAGATCATACGGAAGTCCAGCAGCGACTTCGCATCGCCCTTGGTCCTCGTTTGGAAGAAGTCGGGAGACCTGAGACTCTGTACCGACTTCCGTTGGATAAATGCCCGAACCATCAAAGACGCTCACCCGCTCCCTCATCAGGCCGACGCTCTTGCAGCTCTGGGTGGCAACGCTTTCTTCTCGACCATGGACCTCACGTCGGGATACTACAACGTTGAGGTTCATGAAGATGACAAGAAATACACAGCCTTTACATCGCCATTCGGGCTGTATGAGTATAATCGCTTGCCACAAGGTCTGTGCAACAGCCCCGCGACCTTCATGCGGATGATGCTAAACATCTTTGGTGACCAAAATTTCCTCAGTCTTCTTTGCTATCTGGACGACGTCCTGGTGTTTGCTCCTACTGAGGAAATGGCATTGGAACGGCTGGGAGTGGTATTCGAGCGTCTGCAGGCCCATAATCTGAAATTGGCACCAAAGAAATGCCATTTCTTGCAAAGGTCCGTGAGATTCCTTGGCCATATAGTGAGTGCAGATGGCATCGCTACAGATCCCGAAAAGGTACGGGCCATCACGGCCCTATCTGAGGCGGATCTTATGGAAGACGGTACAGATGTCCCATCTCAGGAGAAGATAAGGTCGTTTCTGGGAATGGTGGTGTTCTACCAGCAGTTCATTGAGGGCTGTTCATCAATAGCCAAGCCGCTATTTGGTCTCACGACTGGCCACAAAGCTCCTCGTAAGAAGGGGAAAAGGCGTCACTTGCCCCAGCGCACGCTGACAGCTGCTGACTGGACAGAGGAGTGCAGACAAGCCTTCCTGCTGCTGAAGAAAGCTTTGCTGGATCAGGTTGTGTTGGCCCACCCAAATTTTGATGGACCGTTTCTCCTCTCAGTGGATGCCTCCAGTAATGGCCTCGGAGCTGTCTTGTCGCAGGTGCCTGAGGGGGGCACAGTAGCAAGACCGATCGCCTTCGCTAGTAAGTCGCTCTCATATGCACAGTCAAGATACCCTGCACACCGGCTGGAGTTTTTCGCCATGAGATGGGCCGTCTGTGAAAAGTTCCATCATTGGCTGAGGGGGCACCTGTTCACGGTATGGACGGATAACAATCCGTTGACGTATATCCTGTCGAAAGCTAAGCTGGATGCGTGTGAACAGAGGTGGGTTGCCAAGCTGGCACCCTACCAGTTTGATATTAAGTACATCCCGGGCCCCAAAAACATCGTCGCAGATGCTCTGAGCAGGCAACCCTTCATTCATCCGAGCACGCTCCACCGCTTGACTAGAGAGCCATATGAGACGCTGGTGGCTGAAGCTGATGCTGTTGGCACTGATAAGGTGCAGGATGTGTTTCGGTGGTCTACCCACCCGCTTGAGGGGAGATCTGGCGTTGGGCCTTCTGTCGCCTGCCAGTGTGCTGCTGTTGTCACCCCCGGGGCTTTGTCAAGTCAGGAAGTGGCAGCGGTTCTCCGTTCACACAAGTCACAGGAAAGGGCAGTGCCGCCCCACGCGCTGCTGTTGCCACAGCTACCTCAAGCTGTGATGCCGATGGAAGAGGATGGAACCGAAGCGCTGTCTCATGACCAACTGATGGAGAAGCAGAGAGCCGACACGGTGCTGAGCAGAGTGATCTTCTTTGTGGAAAGGGGGCGACGGCCGTCGAGGAGAGAGCGAGCTCACGAGACAGTTGATGTCATCCGTCTGCTGAAGAGCTGGGATAAGCTGACTATGAAGGCGGGCGTGCTGTATCGTGTAGCAAGGAGCCCTGTAACAAAGAAGAAGACTCACCTGTACGTTGTTCCGGCTTCTCTGAAGGCAGTAGTGCTGGGAGGCGTCCACAACGAAGCAGGTCACCAGGGCCAGCAACGAACCTTACACCTTGCTAGGCAACGGTTCTACTGGGCAGGCCTGGAGAAGGATGTAAGAGAGCATGTGAAATGCTGCAGGCGGTGTGTGCTGAGCAAGACCCCCGAGCCAGAAGCTAGAGCCCCACTTGAGAACATCATAACAACAGAGCCTCTGGAGCTTGTGTGCATAGACTTCTGGTGTGCGGAGGATCCTAAGAACAGGTCAATGGACGTGCTCGTTGTTACAGACCATTTCACGAAAATGGCAAATGCCTTTTTGTGTCCGAACCAGTCTGCTAAAGCTGTGGCCCACCAACTATGGCATAACTATTTCTGTGTCTATGGCTTTCCGAGGCGCATTCACTCTGATCAGGGAGCCAATTTCGAGAGTGCCCTCATTGCTGAGCTCTTGAGTGTTGCCGGGGTTCAAAAGTCCCATACGACCCCATATCATCCGATGGGCAATGGCTCATGTGAAAGAATGAACAGGACACTGGGCAACATGATTCGGGCCCTGCCCCCCAGAGCAAAGCACAGATGGCCTCAGGCACTGAAATCCCTCACGTTTGCCTATAACTGCACCATCCACGAGACCACAGGGTATGCACCGTTTCTCTTGATGTTCGGGAGGATACCGAGGCTGCCCATTGACCTGGCTTTCAGCACTGTTCTAGACACCCCTGAAGTTGAGAGATATGACGAGTACGTTCAACTTCTACGAAGGAGTCTGAAGGAAGCGATGGGAATTGCACAAGCTTCAGCATCAAAACAGTTGAGGAGGCATACTGAACTGTATAATCGTAAGGTCCGTGGAGCTCCAGTTGAAGTCGGAGATCGAGTATTGTTGGCCAACAAAGGGGAACGTGGCAAGCGTAAGGTCGCTGACCGTTGGGAGGATGCGACTTACGTGGTCACTGAGGTGAATGCCGACAGCCAGACCTTCAAAATCCAGAACAGCACCACTGGTGTTGTTAAAACGGTCCACCGCAACCTGATAACACCGGTCAACTTTCTGCCACTCCCCGGCAATGCTTCTGAAGAAGGATTGGACCTGTCGGCCTACTCTGCTTCAGATAATCCAAACACGGAGCAGGACGTTGTGGCGATGGATGACGATGCGTCAACGGATGCTGCTGACTATAGGACCAGAGCCTGGGTCTCCCAGCTGCCAGCGGGGTCTAGTGACTCGAGTGTGGAGGTTGGGAGCCTGTCCCAAGATGCCCGAGATGCACCACATTCCATCCCATCTCTGGTTCATTCACAAACTGATTGTTCTGATCTCCCTGATGGTCAGAGTGATCCACTCCCTTCACCTGCTTCAGTGGGACTTCACTCTCAGGAACCCGATCAGCTGGTGTCCGAGTCAGACGAAGTGGAGTCCGATCAGAGTGTCAAAACTGGCACTGCCCTGGCTGATGCCGCCGGGCCGAGTGAACATGTTCCCACACTGCCCAGTACTGTTGTTCCCGTCCCACCAGTGACACGATCACTGACACGATCACTGGCACGGTCGCAAAGTGTCCAGGCTAGAACGGGGAGGTTGTTTAAACCTGTGTCTAGGCTTATTGAAATGATGGAACAAAGAATGAATGTGAACTGATTGCAAAAAAAAAAAAGAAAAAAAAAGGATGTAAATTGTTTCTCTGTTGAGAATGTTGGTTTTGAATGTTTTGTTTTATTGGAGAATGTGGAGAGAGAAAGAAAAGCACTTTTCTTGTGAGTTGTGCCATTATGTGAATAATGGGTCTTAGATTTTTATTTATTTTTCATGAGGTGAAGAATGTTTATTTGATGCTCCTGTATGGTGGGTTTGGGCTCACGTATGGTGTACATGGGGGATGGTTGTCTGATGATTGGGTCCCCGGGTGTCGATTATTGATGGAGGGTTTGTGTAATCACATTGTGCATTAGACATGTAACAGGCATGTTTACCTGAGATGGTTGAGGGGGTTTGGCCGGCCTCCTCCTCCTCTAATTCTCGCAGAGAATAGTCTCC
>NC_139626.1:60156907-60181907 GCF_964638095.1 Poromitra crassiceps | reverse complement strand
ACTGGGGGAACTTTGCTTGCCGGCCCGTCGAGGTGTCAGCCATGTTAAAGAAGGCCAAGCCTGTGAAGCTAATAACGTGCTAATCCCAAAGCCGGTGCACCCCCCCCCTCCCCACACACACACACACACACACCCATCACCCCCCCCCGTCTCTGGCCCACAGAGGGCTGAGCACAGAGGGAGCGACGCAGAGAGGCACATGTGGCTTATCGCTGCTCTCCAGACGGCGGCCCCGGATCAGTGAACGTGCGGCGCGATCGATGCATCTGATAAGGAATTAAGACAGAAAAAAGAGTGTGCGTGTTATCGGGGGGGGGGGGGGGGGGGACTCGATACATGGCCTAATTACGATGCGGCGTGTGTGCGAGCGTGTGATACGGCGGGGCTGGAGGGGGCTACTACAGGAGAGGGGCCGGGGGAGGGGGCTCCGCACAGAGCTGCACAGAGTAGAGCGGGGCCGGAGGGGGCTACTACAGGCAGGGCCGTAGCTAGAGGGAGGAAAGTGTGGACGATTCCAAGGGCCCTTGACTGACAGGGGCCCTAAAAAAATGAACCGGCAAATAATGACAGTACAATAGTCTCTAAGCCGAGCTGAATATTAATTTAAAATGAGATATTCCTCTAAATTGGGCTTCAAATGGCCCTGACTACAGGAGAGGGGCCGGGGGGCTCGATCCGCACAGAGCTGCACAGCGTACAGCGGGGCTGCCTGCTAGAGCTGCAAACTGCAGGGAAACAGCAGCGAGAGGCAACTATGTGAACTTCAATACCCAGAAGTCCTGGGAGGTGACATCAGTCGTTCATCCCTTGGGGGCCAAACTACGCCACTTTGTCACAACCCTTGGCATCACCGTTTAAAGCACCTTTCTCGTCATTCTTCAACGCCACCTTTACGAGACCGTAACAGTTCTGTTCACATCAGTGTTTCTCAACCACTGGGCCCCGTCTAGTGGGCCGCAGAGGACCCCTCACATCACAATGATAGCCTATATCATTTGGGAAGGTGGTCCTCGGAAATGTTTTAACAATCAGAAGTGGGCCTTGAATGACAAAAGGTTGAGCATCCCTGGTTTAGATGACAGTATCTACAGTGCCGGAGGAGGAAGAGGAGAACAGGTATAAGCTCTTCTAAAGAACGTTCCTCTATGATTTTTCAGAACATACTCTGTTAAACATCTAAGGTTTGAATGAATTGAATGAATATTCTTGTCATTTCTGTGAATTAGAAAAGAAAACAATTATTTGTCTCTTTCATCCTTGTATCTATAGAAATATTTTGGACGGACGTTGAAAACGGCACGGAGGAAAAACTAACCACTAACCAAGTAATACAACGACATGGAACCGATACTTTACCATTGCTAAATGGGAAAATGTAGCCTACATCAGAAGAAATGGACTCCGGCAGAACTGTACACACTTTCTCACGTCACGTCCGCGTTGACGCCGCGGAGTCACATTTTTCGAGGAGCTGCACGCCCGCCTCCGCCGAGCTGCGCCGATGGGACGGCCAGCTGCGGCGACCCCTCGGCGCAGGCGATTTCGCCTAAGCATAAAACCAGTTTTAGTCTCACGTGGTCAGACCTTCCGTATAGCTACAGAGGGTCTGAATCACAAATCAGCATTTTCGGGGTTTTCCCGCACGGAAAACTGCGGCAAGTCTCTGACTTGCTGGGCTGTAACGGAAGTCCGGCTGTCTGCGGGGAGTGGTGCATTGATCAAAATGTACCGCCCCACGAGTTGCGCAACACGGACAGCGACGCACTGTGTTTACACTACTGCCCCCCACACTTGCTGAATGGTATTGCATCAAGGATTTTTTTTTATATCAACGATATAAAAGTGGATTTTATGCATTAACAATTTGGAAGTGGCAACAACAGTTATTTAGAAGAAGAGGATGTTAGGCATCGGATAGCGTCTTCACTTCAAATTTCTGGCTCAGGTAAGGACTCGTTTTAAGACCTAGACGCGAGAGCAGCGTAGCGGTCCGATAGGAGATGCTAATAGGGTCCCCGCCGGCGCTAACGCTCAGTATGAGCGAGGAGCACCCGGCTAGCAGGGTAACTACCAAGCTCTCTTCTTCTTCTGTTGATTCAAACACGATTCAGACGGAAGCCCGTCTTTTATTGTCACACGAACACACTACAACACATGCATGCGGCCACAACACACACTCATGGTGACGGTGGCCAGTGAAATATATCCTCTGCATTTGACTCATCCAGGCTTGTCCTTTCCTCCAGGGGGCAGGCCAGGAGCAGTGGTCGCTATTTCTTTCCAGCGCCCGGGGGACCTTCATTGGACCATCATCATCTTCAGATGTTGTCGTCACTGGTCGGATGACGATCTTCCGCATATTTTTAGTGGGGGGGGCTATGTACGGAGGAACCCCCTGGGGGGTATGGGGAGAACATGCAAACTCCTCACAGAAAGGCCCTTTCGACGAGATAGCCCACCTGGGCAGTAGGCACTGAAGATATGGGGGGGGGGGTCACAACTCCAGCGCCCACAGCGTCCCAGGCGAGAATCGAACTCAGGACCTTCTAGCTGTGAGGCGACGGCGCTATACCGACTGCGCCACCGTACCCCTTCTTTCCAAACAAAGCAGGCATGTCAAAGGCTTCCGGAGTGACTAACGGGGAAACTTTGAAGTCCTCACGGTGGCATTAGCGAGCGCCTGGCGCTTTCACAGCAGAGCGGCTGGGAGGCCATGCAGGGAGGTGTCAGTCCGTTCTGCGTCCGTTCTCCCAAGAAGACAAACCCACGGCAGCTCTTTAAACCAGCGGACCAGAGGAGAGCTGAGACACATCAAAGCTCGATCGCCTCCCTCCGACCGCGAGGTCACTGTCACCGCTGACCAGGCACCGCTCCGCCAGTAAGGTTAGTGGGGGAGGGGTTCTGTCTGGGGGAGTGTTTGGGGGGGAGGGGTGGGGGGGGGGGTTGTGGGGCGTTGTGGCTGTCGGTGAAAATCAAACAGAGCCCAATTAAAGTGATTGTACCATGCCAGTGATCACCTGACTCCAGTGCCTGCCTGCCCCCCCCCCCCCGCACGCTAATCGCCCCGGCCAAAAGCCTTGGGAACCTGCCGCTCCGATGTGCTGACGGCCCATCGAGGAGCCATCCAGTGAAATAAATTATATATACTGCAAAACTATTCAAGACTCATTGAACCATTTTCAGATGCATTGAGGAACCGCTGCAACCCCTACGATGCATCACGTCGGACATTATATTTATATTGCAGCTATATTTGACGGATGCTCTAATCCAGAGTGGCAGCAGCAAATCGTTATTATTAAGTAATAATCTGTGACATTTTGATTTAAATCGGTTTTAGTTGCGCTTCACTCCAACACAGGGGTGTCCAAACTTTTTGGAATGCGGGGCCAGATTAGATAATGTGAAAATAATGGGGGGCCGGCTGTTTCTCGCATCATATGGGGTAGGTTATCAAAAATAAATAAAAAATCACAAACAATACAACGGTACTCTAAGGATTTTCTTTACCATCTAAAAACATTAGTTCTGGCTGTGTTGTTCCTATTTGGTGCTTGTCTACAAACTGTATGATAGTGCTGTCATCGTTATGAGAAAGTAAAAAATCCAAATTGAACTTGTTTGATGAACCAATAATGGGTGGAGGGCCACATATAGTATATTTTGAGAGACAAGCTGAGTTTTTTTTTTAATCGGGCCACGGGCCGCTATTGGCCCCCGGGCCGGACTTTGGCCATGCCTGCTCTAACACAACAGTGTTTTGATCTTCAGGCAGTTGATGAAATGCTCTTTCACAGTCTGTTCTAGCTCAAACTGCATCGACAGAGAATCCAAACTCCGCCCACACTGTTTGATTGACAGCTCAGCGCACTAAAGGTTTAATTATAAATCAAAACAGGATCTTGGAGATTATCAAATTTATCAACATATGAATAAAATTCCAAGATGACCAAAATCAGACCAAACCAACCAGTAATGACTAATGAGTGTCAAAAACACAGAGACTTTAGATAATAAAATAGACAACAAATTGCCTTAATCTGAGTCCCTTAATCTGAGCCCCACCCCCACACCCGCAGTTTCTGAAGCTTCGAGTTTTTCAAACATAGAAACACGAGATATGAATCGTCTTTTTCCTCCAAATGTCGGCCCCCCTAATTACCAATTTTCTGGGCGCGGGGGGCCTTGACATTCCGCAGGACTCTCTCCGGTGTCGGTATAGATTATGGAGCCCACCTACAGGCAGCGGCCGCGGAACAGTACAAAACAATTAGCGCTGTTGCAGCATGGCTATCAAAGGCTCCCAGAGAACACAGTGATGCACGGCTGGCTGAGCGGGGCCTGGATGCAGACAGACATGTCACATCAAACAGCAGCAGAGCAGGAGGCTGATTTAGGACAATAGGCCACAATTAGCAGCACACATTAGGAGACCATGGCAGGCCGGGCCGCTCTCTCTCGCTGGGCCCGTTTGGGATCAGGCCCGGCTCCGCCCCTCCGAAATTATTGCGTGAATTTCGACATTTCATATTTAAGCAACAGTTCACCCAAAACTGAAAATTCTATCATCTCCACCGCCTCGTGCCAGTTGAAACACATGTGAAGTCTCTCCGTATAACACACAGGGAGGTTGCCAGCATAACTGCAGAGAACCAGTCACTGGTTTTCTTTTGAATACAAATCAATTATTTGTATTAAAATAGAAATAAAGTTTTTTTTTTGCAGATTTCTGAAGTGTGACAGGGACTGGTAATATGTGTACTGTTAGGTGGGAGTGGATGCACGAGCAGACACTTGACGGGCTTGACTTGGTAACAGCCTATAAGGCAAACTTGCAGGCAAGAACAACGACTAGATCATAAGTGAAATCACTATCACCCTTCAACAGTGACTAGGGATGCACGATAATTATCGGACCGATAAATGATATATATATATTGTTGTCGCACGCTGATGACGCCACAGGCAGCTGCGTCTGCCTTAGGGCGAATCATGGCCACCGCCAGTGGCAACGCTATTGCAATCTGCAATAGATGTCCCGCGGGCCGTGCCCGTTCAACTGGCAGCAGTGAGCTGCTGTTGTAGCCATGGGTTGTAGCACTCCCCCGTCAGCAAGCTTGTTGTGACCAAACATCCCTGCATTTAATACTTCATACTCCCAGAGCTGGCGTAAACCATAGAGAACCTCATGCTTTGAAACATCCAGGGTTTGTGTCTTAAAGGAGAATTTCGGTTTTTTACACCACGGTCCTCATTTCCAGTTTAGAATATGATGTTTTACTCACCGAAATAGTTTTGCGTCATTCGGATGCCCAGGGAAGATTTTGAGCTCCGAGTACACTCTTCAAACAGGCTAGAACCGCTAGAACGTGAGCCCACGGGGCATTCTGCACGGCAGTGCACGCGCTCTCTAAATGACACTTTTTCTGTCAGATCACGGTTCATTATGGTTGTAAATATAATTATCTAGCTAATAGCTACAAGCTAGGCTAACAACAACACCGGAGTCAGCGTTGATCTGCCCCGGTGGGGTTACAGTGCGTATCGTCCCCCTCTGTGAAACCACAGAAGGGGGACGATACGCACTGTAACCCCACCGGGGCAGATCAACGCTGACTCCGGTGTTGTTGTTAGCCTAGCTTGTAGCTATTAGCTAGATAATTATATTTACAACCATAATGAACCGTGATCTGACAGAAAAAGTGTCATTTAGAGAGCGCGTGCACTGCCGTGCAGAATGCCCCGTGGGCTCACGTTCTAGCGGTTCTAGCCTGTTTGAAGAGTGTACTCGGAGCTCAAAATCTTCCCTGGGCATCCGAATGACGCAAAACTATTTCGGTGAGTAAAACATCATATTCTAAACTGGAAATGAGGACCGTGGTGTAAAAAACCGAAATTCTCCTTTAACTCCAAAAGCAACGCGCTAACGTTACATGTAAGCTAACCTGAAGCTAACGTAGCTAGCTGCTAGGCAGAGTCAGTAGGGAGACCAATAATAAGAAAAAACAAATGCGCACATTTACATAAAAAAACATCAGTCAAAATCACATAGGTTGAGGCCACGTCTCGTCATAGACGCTGGTTTAGCTGGCTCAGCCTGGCTGGGGGCGTGGTCAGGGTGGGGTAAAAAAACAAACATTCTATCCATTCAGCAAAGTTAGAATTTAGCTGATAGCCCAGCCCAGGCAGACACGATCGGGGATTTAACCACCGCATCTGAGCAGACGTCTTGCCTTCTGCTCTAGAACCCCCAAACCTGTAGTTTAGAGCCGCAGCACCGTCTTTTGGTGAGTCAGCCCATGAGTTATATGGGCGGTTTTACCCCACTCGCGCGCCAGCCGTTTAACATTTTGTGGGCGTTCCCAGACATGCGGACTGTCTCTATAGTGTCTTTTCTTTAATCTAGAGGGAACATTTTTCAGTAATAAGTGAAACGACACAGATATGATGGCTTATGGCTTTCTGTGCCTGCCCCATTCACTTCAATAGAACTGGCCCCAATGCAAAATTCAGACAGCCCATTTAGTTGCCAGTAACATGACAATAAGAGTCTAAATTGCCTTTTATGTTTTATCTGCAGACTAAGCAGCTAGGCTTTCGGTTCTATAAAAGCCTTTATTTTTTGTATTGACTATTGAGTGATACACTTTACTCAAACAATCATATTATATCAGAAGTGTTGTTTGTTTTGTGTTCACAATAGTGATGTCAGTTAGATTTGGTTATGTCAGAGCTATGGAATATTAAATCATCCATCTTTGCTCACTACATTTTTACCCCAGGTGTGCATAAAATACAGTTTTTTTTTAATACAAAAATGTGAAATAATTACCGGTTTATCGTATCGGTTATTGGCCAGGAGAAGCATATATTTATCGGTTATCGTATCGGCTGAAAAAATCCATATCGTGCATCCCTATGAAAATACAGTAAAATGTAGTAGTAATTCCACCGTTAATTAACAGGGATGTGTTACAGTGTAGTAATGAACCAGCCCTGTTATTTGTGCGCAATCTAATGGAAGAAAACCAGATTTCTGATGGAGAAACTTTTAATTTCGGGCCAAATTGACCCGAGGACAATACAAGGGTCTTCTTCACTGCTGGAAACTGACAGCAGGCCTTACAGAAGACTCTCTCTCCCCAACCAGGTTGTCTTCTTCACTGTTGAGGGTTTTATTGGTTGTTTTATTTTTTAGCTGACGTTTCAGGCTCCAAAATTGGTTGTCTTCAGAACAAAAAATCACATGCAAATTAAACAAAACGTGAACAAGACACACAGGCTCATCTCATCATCATCATCATCATCATCATCATCATTTCCTTTATTTTACCAGGTAGATTATTGAGAACACATCTGGGCCGCCGACGCCTCAGGATTAGAGGAGTTGGCTTGCTGCCTCCTGGTGCAGCATGAGCTCAGAGAAGGTCACCATTACAATCTGTTTTCCTTGGGGACTTTAGCCTCCAGTTGCTCCAGTGAAGCTGCAGCGTTTCCGTGGGTCCATAAAAACTCTTAAAAAAATATAATAATCTGAATTTAAATGTTTAAATATTTTTGGTATTAAAATGTATTGGATTATGAAGTTAATGTTAGTTATATGAAGTTGTGTTAACTCATTCTCTGCCAAGGACGTACCTGGACGTACTTTTAACAATGGCGTTCTGTGCCAAGGACGTACTCGGACGTACTTTCATGTTTTGGTTGTTTACATTACATCAGACACTTTCCCAGCCTGTGACATTGTTTCAAGTCAAACTGATAAAAGGAACCCGCTAGTTTAGTATTTATAGTATAGTCACCCATTTAGCAGTAATCTATTTAGCAGTAGCTAGATGAAGAGAGGCGGTCGCCGCGGTGGCCGGCGTGGCCGCAGCGCTGCTGGGCGTCCTCAAGGCCCACACTTGGATTCCCCTGGGCCCAGTTCCAGCACGCACCCCGGTTCACGCCAGCGGACAATCGAAGAGACCATGGGGCTTCGTCGTCCCGTGCCCCTGCCCAGGGTCCAGATGGAGCCTGTGGTCAAAACAGAGTCCGACCCAGAGTTCTCGGATGGCGACGATGGCGAGGAAGACGCCGGCGTTTATTTTGTTGTTGCTCCACGACGGAGCGCCAGGGCGACGAAGGCTCCCCTTCACAGCGTTCTGATCCGTCTGACACAGATGAATCGGAGGAGGAGGGAATGGGTGCCACTTCGAGAGAGCGATGACGATGGTAAGAAATAGCCTATTTTTTGTATCGCGTTTGAGATGAAATGATCACACACAGCCGTCTGTGTCACATAAACATTTCAAAGTTTACAGCACTAACGTAGCTATTGTGTGATCTTCTGTGCTAACGTTAGTTATGAGAGGTAACGTGACAGCAGGTAACGTTACAGCACTCGTTATTCCTGTGTGTGTGTGTGTGTGTGTGTGTGTGTGTGTGTGTGTGTGTGTGTGTGTGAGAGAGAGAGAGAGAGAGTGTGAGTGTGACCACATAAGGGTTCATTGGTTCCATTTGTTTATGCTTTTATCAAGCTAAGCTAAAAATCCACATGGCAACTGTAAAAGTAAATTATTTATTTGATTTTGTGCACATATTTATCATACTTTGATATTTTGTGTTTTCAGACTCTGAGTCGATGGAGGCGCAGTCCAGTCCTAGTCCCAGTCCTGTGTGTAGTCCTACACCACCTATTTCGGAAAGACCATGTCTCGAAATAGGTTCCAACTTATTCTGAGGTTCTTCCATTTTACTGACAATACTGTAGCAAGGAGGCTGCGGCCAAGCCTCATCTGACAAGAAACCCCAGGGGCCAGACTCTCTCTCTCTCTCTCTCTCTCTCTCTCTGTAGCCGCTCACTGGGCGGGATGGACCGACACAGCTCCCTCAAATACATTCTCTTATTTTTTATTTATTTATTTGGGAAAACAAATACTGTATATGTCTGATGTGTCACTGAGGCAAAAAATAAAAGGCTCAAAAGAGAGTTCTGCTTGAAACGGTGTCCTTCACTAAAAACCTCTTTTTCTCCTATTTCTCTTTCGAGGAGGGCATTTTTAGTGAAAACAAGCTAACTTCCACTGCTTGTAACTAAACAAGGAAACATGGTAGAGTTTCAGTTTTTTACAAGGGGTAAGAAGAGAGTCTCTGCTTTATTGTGAGATATGTTGTGTAATTTTATTCCTAGCACAGAATATTCGGTGGGTCCTGGAAGATCAGGAAATATGCTCAAAATCCTGGCACTGGGAGCACACAGACCGAAATGACCCTGGCAGAGAATGAGTTAACTTCAGACTTGCTTTTAAATGTGTTTTCGGGGCACATTTGTATGAATCATGCTGTAACAAAACTACAAAACAGAAGCAACATGGAACCAACCACTAATGCAAACTGTGCAGCCCGCTCACAGTTTATTGATATCACCCATTTTCTCCCCAATTTTACTTGGCAAATGTCCCCCTGCTGGCTGTCCCGGTCACTGCTCCACCCTCTGCTGATCTGGGGGGAGCCATAGACTAGCACCATGCTTCCTCCAAGACATGCACAGTTCACCCATGCTCGTGTTGCGTTGTTTCTGGACTTCACATGGTAGCTCAATATCAATCAATCATATAGCAGCACTGAAGACATACTGTATCTGTCATGCGGTTTCATGCCATGGTCCCTGGTTCTGACATAGCTAAAAAATAATTTTTTTCACGTACTTAATTTGCGCGTGTGTGTGTGTGTGTGTGCGTGCGTGCGTGTGTGCGTGCGTGTCTGTCTGTCTGTATGGACATGAAATTGGTCTTAAATTGCATTCATAACGGTCTTAAAAAGGTTTTAAATGGAACTTGTTGAAACCTGCAGAAACCCTGTAGCATCCGACAGCAGGTCTGAGGTCAGAGTGACTGCATGAGCGGTGTGCGTTCAAGAACAGAGAGAAAGCTCAGAGTGCTCAGGCCCACAGCTTCAGGGAGAGCAGGATATTAAGCTGCTGGCTGACGCCCCCTGTTGGTCAGCCTAACACATTGCGTGTTTTTGGACTGGAGACAAGCCACTATACTGAGGAAGGCTGTGATGGCCGGGGGGCCAATTTCCTGCTGTTGCCCAAATATGGTGCAAAGAAGCATTGAGTCATAATTCAGTGACACCAGCAAAAGGCAAAAAAGTTTGGCCACCCCTGTTCTAAAGCCATTTTGAAGGCTTCCGCCTAAATCCTTGAAATGAGTTTCATAGACAAATAAAAATGGTGAAGTTGATCCTATAAATGTCTTTCCAAAGCCTTTCCATCAAGGCAAAGGGCGGCTACTTTAAAGAATCTAAACTATCAGATAGTTTTGATTGAACACTTTTTGTGTTATTTCACATTTTGTCTTTAGTGTTATTCTAAAGCAGTGATTCTCATCCTTTTTTTCATTTCATGGACCCTAGTTTTGTTCACATTAGAACCATGAACCCCATTTGATGAGATCTAGGGCCCTATCTTCCCAAAAGCGGTAATCTAGCGTTTGCGCTCGTTTAACGCCATGCGCAATGCAAATTAGGGGCGGGCACAAGCGCATGCCTGTTATAATTGTACTGGGCATAGACGTGCCACATGCCAAAGCAGGCGTTTCAGCGCTAACATGTTGGGATAGATGGCATTATCCTATCGTCAGCAGCGTGCAATTACTTTGCGCTAAGAGCTTTGAAAAGGACCTCTTACGTGTTAAATACCTCGCTGCACTGGAGCGCACCATAATCTCCGCGCAGCACAGAAACTTCATTACGCATGGACATGCCACCCCAGGACATCAAATTCTGCTGCTAAAATTGTATAACCAGCAGATTATTCGGTGAGGCAATCAACTATAATTCACTGAGAAACTTGTATCACATTGCAAGGAGGGGTTATGGTAAATTAATTGAGAAAACTTGTACATTGTAGCCTACTTGCAATAGGCTATTCACCTTCACCTGCTATAACCCGGAGGGTCGTTGGCATCACAGCCGATCTGGCACAAGCCTCGGCACGAGTTGAGTTTTAATTGAGTCCACTGTAAATCCTCCAATCTTTTCTTTTGTCTCCGCCGTTTACCCGCTGCAAACACATTTCTATTGTCCCACCCCAGTCAACAAAATAACACGAATTGCATCAAAACTCAGATGTTTTTGACAGGTATATGATGTGATGGTGTCGTTATGAGATGGGGATAATATATACAGTCAATAGGCCTACATCTATCCAAATTACGCATGGGAAGAATTTCATCATGCCTCACACAAACTGTATTACATGGACAGCAAGACGGGAATCTGGTTTGATTGATGTAACGCCCAGGCATTGCCAGGTCACACCTGTGAATAATTCTGGTGGTTAACACTGCCCAAATCCCATTTGCGCCTTGCATAAATGATTTGGCACGCCTCTGATCTGCGTTTGCGCCCGTTGTTGTGACGAGTTATGCTTCCCCGCACCACCATGCATCGCCACCATATTTTGGGGCTGTTTTAACTTAAAACCAGGGGGGTCACGTCTACCCAAACAATTATATAATTTTTAAACAGTTATGTTTCTGTATAAATCATTACAATATGTTCCCATGAGGTGGGGATGCATTTTGCTGCTGCCTGGCGGGGGTGCAAAACTCGGCATAACACCTGGACGGCGGATTGCAATCTTCCCTGCTTTAAGGCACACGCAAACAGGTGCGCAATCGCTAATAGGGGATAGTGCCTGTACGAAGATAGGGCCCCTTGTCTCTTGAACCCAAATCTGAGAATATTGTTATATATGGTTCGGGTCTCAATATAGTGCAATCTGATAGATGTGCCTGACAAGGGGGAGGCCAAGCTTCACTGTGCAATATGCCCTAACCCGACATATTGCACACTACATCTTCTAAATGCAACTGGGATACATCATCAGTGATGTAACCTGGGGTCGTTGGGTGTTTCGGGTCTCACAACATCATTCACACTCGCCCAGGTGACCCAGCTGAGGCTAATTACACCTCGGCTTGTATCCCAGCAGCAGCCACTCACGGATCTGACCACTTAATCTTCCTCTGCAATGTTGCTAG
Source organism: Poromitra crassiceps (assembly GCF_964638095.1). NCBI lineage: Eukaryota > Metazoa > Chordata > Actinopteri > Beryciformes > Melamphaidae > Poromitra > Poromitra crassiceps. The sequence continues at coordinate 60,169,878 of NC_139626.1, read as the reverse complement.
CGGACGGGTCCAAGAAACCCCAATCCGCTGCTGTGGAACTACTCCGCAGGGACCAGAACATCAGTGCATGGAGAGTCGAGGCACTGTGGTTCTCCCGGTCGAGCCTCTCCTTCGTCTCACCAGGTCTGCATCCTCCCGGGCGGCAGGGGGGACACCTAAGCCCTTTTCCCACATGCGCTTTTTACCGCAAAATGACCGGAACGTGGTCTAATGCCTGCAAGTGGGAAAGGCGCTGTGCCGGTATAAGCGCGACCCCGTCGTCCCCGACATTTCACCAGTTTCGAGCAAGTCAGAAGAGCGGTATGATCTTAAGGGGACGCAAGTGGAAACGGGTCCAGTCATTTTCCGCGACAGCGGTCCTTCAATCATGGGCGAAGTGTAGCCTACACACGTTGCTTAATGTTCCAGCGGGCATAATCTAATCATTCGCGCACATTAAAGCAAACTGGCGAAATGATCTTGTCTAAGCCTAATAAGAGCAGTATGTCAGCTTGCTGATTTCCGAAGGCAACCCCGGACACATCAAACGAAGCCAGTCTGTAAAAAGTGCTTCATGCGACGCAGGTGAACGGATAAACATCGAACCAGCAACTATTTCTCTCAGACACGGATCCCAACTTCTGCATCATCTAATCATTCGCGCACATCAAAGCAAACTACTTCCACATTTCGCTTGTGCATTTGCTTTCTCATACATAGGCTACAAGCGTTGGGCAGCTTGCCTTGCAAGCCTCTGCCATTCTCGCTGTGTCTGTCCTGTGTCAGGCTGCTGTGGAGGACTGAGTGAAGTTTTGCCGACCCCCCAAATAAGCTCCCCCCTCCCCCGCCCCCAACATACCGGCTATTTGACGACTCGATTCCCATATGCGCGCGCTAAGGTGTGAAGGGAAATTCAGGGAAATGTCCGATATTGACTTACAGGTAATTTTCCGGTACGCATGTGGGAAAAGGGCTCTAGAGACACAGGCCTGCGCGCTGCACGTCATAGTTCTGCGACGAGCAATTCACACTTCCGGGGGATGAATGGTTGAGAGGATTTCCCTGATCCACTAGGAGAAACCATAACGCCCATCCATCCTGGATTACGTTGGTGCTTGCACAGTTTTTTAGTAGACTCACCGTGGCGTTTTTGGATTTCTTCCTCACGAAAGAACCAGACTGGGTTGCTAACCCAACCTGTACCGGGTGCCGTCTCTTTCCGGCCCGTCAACTGACTTTCCAGTAGTCACCAAACTATTCTTGGTTGTCACCTAGTCTATTCCTAGGCGTCACTGGCTAGGGGGCGCCAGAGTTCAATATAGTGACATGATCACCTGCTGCGCTTATTATAAATCATCGGCTATCCTCAATTGACTAACAAACTGACGTTTAATCTGCTTGTCGGATTGCATCTTAACAATGCTTTTATATGATTTTATCCAGAACTCCATTACTCTCTGTATTGTAGGTATAGAGATGCCAGAGGAACTATCATCACAATTCTATTTCTATATTCTCTGTGTTAATTTCTTGTAAATGAAAATTTCATATATTTTTCTACGTTTTGTATTGTACTGTAAGGTGTTATGTTCTCCTATGGACCTTCCTAAGTGTCTGGAATAAAGTTGAATTGATATATATATATATATATATATATATATATATATATATATATATATATATATATATATATATATATATATATATATATATATATACAAATATATTTGAATCTGGAAATTAAAGACACCCGTCACCGTATTTGATCTAATTACTTAGCCTAATACTCTGGCCACACTTAAGTTGATGGCGATGTTGCATGGTGTGGCGGTGTCTGGGGGAGATGACCTCATCATCCTAGTGTTTATGGATCACTGGGCCGCTGGCCTTGATTCCTGTTATCGAGTTATGGGAAATTCATTCTTTTTATTGAAGGAGTGGCTTCCAAATCCAATAAGCAGAGTCAGCGGTCCTTGGACGACGTGCAGCGGCGAGACGAGAAGTGCCGTGGTCCACATTCTGCGCTCCCAGACCAGAGCGCAGCAACAATGTCATCTCCGTTTGATTTGTTGGTCAGGAACAAGGCTTGAAGATCTAAATATTCAGATTCTCTTCCAAAAATATATAGCTAGAACCAGACCTGACTTTAATGATGCTATGGCTTCTCAACAACCTCTCTTGCGGTGTGGTTACTGCCAAAAACAACAACAACAACAACAAAAGATTATTCTATTTGGAAAAGGAAGGCAGGGTCTCCATGAAGCTCTGGCAGACAGTCTTCATTTGGAGACCATTAAGATTAATTCAGAAAGATAAGCGATTTGGCAAGCTTTTACAGTATCTCTCACCTTAAAAGGGAAAACTATTGAAACATAGATGTTCCACGTTTAATTGTCAGGAGGGGGGCCTATATGAGGACCTTTTGGGGGTGAGAGTGATTTTTTTTTGTTTGTCTCTAGCCAGAGACAGACAGTTACAGCCAAAGAGTGTATGCTGCATGAGAGCCCACGACGTCACCATGCTCCTCCGTGAGGCAGGCAGGCAGGAGGCTTCGGCAAGGAAACAGAAATCCTCCAGATGAGTTTTAGGCAACTCAACCTGCGTGACCGGCCAGATGAAAAGTGATTCAGCGGGAGAAGGTCGTTCCATATCGTCTTGAGCAGACAGAGGGAAGGAGCCGTTTAATTAAAAAGTGATAATAGGCAGTTGGGTTCATGAGGGGGCTAAAGCCTGCTGGGTGGAAGGTGCGGTGTGTGTTCCTCTGGACGTCTTTGGCCCCGGGAGCAGGCTTGATCTGCAGGTTGCAGGAGAGCCTGGCCTCCTCCAGGCTTAAGGGCCACACACCTGTGCATGCATCGGGGCCGGATAAGCCCAGATTAAGCTAAAGTTACCCGCTCTCTCCCCGCAATGTCATTCAAAACCTCAACGGCGACCACGCCGCGGACAAAGCGCCTTTTGGGCTGTCCTAATAAACGCCATTAGCTTTGAGACATCAAACATGGAGGATTATGGGATTTTCTGGCAGGGGGAAAAAAAAGATGCAAGGTCCGGGGGACTCCCTCACTCAACCGTTCTTTCTCTCCAGAGATTACGCTACAATTTGTTTTCCTTTTTCCGCCATTTTGTACGTCCCTCCTCTTCTGCGGATTCCCCCCCAAAAGGGGGGGGGGGGAGCGGTACAGTAATCCCCTGCAGATGAAACTAAGAACGCAGTAAAAAGGAAGATTACACAGGGCTTTGTAAATTGTTTCTATACTCTTGTGCATGGGTATTGGGGAGATCTTTAAGGACTTAACATGTGAACTGAACAGTCACTCTAGAGTGTGTGTGCATGTGTGCATGCGTGTAGCGTGCGCGCGCGCGCACACACACACACACACACACACACACACACACACACACACACGCAAGTAATTTCTGTGTGCTATTCTCACCCCACTTCTATTTACTCACCCTGGTCGTTAGAATAAAACGTTGGCATACACGTTTCTGCAGGCCACAGATACGTAATGTAGAATATCACGTTTATGAACCCAAACTTTACATTTCTGAACCCAAACTTCAAGTTTATGAACCCAAACTTTACATTTCTCAACCGAAACTTCACGTTTATGAACCCAAACTTCACATTTCTGAACCCAAACTTTACATTTCTCAACCGAAACTTCACGTTTATGAACCCAAACTTCACGTTTCTGAACCCAAACGTCGCGTTTCTGAACGCAAACGTCATGTTACCAGATGCATTACCATTATACATTTCATAGAGTCTGCTATTGAAATAGCGCTGTGGCCAGTAAGGGGTGCATGGAGGGTGCAAAGTTTAAACACTCGCCTTTCACACCGGAGAGCCGTGTTCAAGTCCCGGCGTGTTCAAATTCTACATTTTAAACCCTAAGTCGCATTTAACGTTTTTGTTATTCAAAACCCAAACCATGATCCTAACCTTAACCACGTTGGAAACATAACCAATGTTGTTAAAGTTGTTCCACTTGTGTTTAACGTTTTGGAAAGGCAGGAAGGTTTTCAAATGACCCGGGATTTTGTTTCAAATTTACATTGAGATTGTAGAACGTAAAATACCACGTTTTAAGACAAGTAAAATTCAAATGTTTTGTTTCAAATTTACGGTGGGATCGTACGCATCCCTGCTTTGCACACACGTAAAACATTTCATTCTAGCTGGGTTAGTTTACTGAAAACATGAAGGCTGCACAGTCAGAGACTGAAGTCCAGAAGTCCATTCAAAGAGGAATTAAGATGGGGGGGGGGGGGGGGGGGGCGAGGAGGGGGGGGGGGGGTGCGTGTGATGAGTGACAGGCCCCGCCCTCCTGCGTCTGAGCGAGCAGGGAGCGAGCTGTGTTCAGGGGACCTTTTCTTCTGAGAGCCTGGGAACCCTGGACTTTAAGAGCCAGGTGGAGAGCAGGGTTTATTCCCTTCATGCTTCCTCCTCTTATAAAGCCACACACACTCCATCCGATCCCACACACGTTTATAGAGACAACGTTTCAATCCTACTTGGATCTTGGTCAGGTCAAAGTGTTTGAGAGATGAAAACCACACCCATATTTATAACATCATAGGCTGACGAGCTCTATGATGGCAGGTGTGGTTAACGAGCCAACCACCCAGGGCGATAAACATCCAGAACATAATTAACAATTCACGAGCCTAAAGTACATAGAAACAAGCCTACAATTCATAAGCCTAAAGTACATAGAAACAAGCCTACAATCCAATAGCCTAAAGTACATAGAAGCAGGCCTACATGGTGGAAAAAAGAATACAAAATCCACACTTAGAAAAATATCAAACGTACATGAGCACAAACATAATATCACTATCAGATACAATATCCAATATATCAGAATCCAGCATATCATATCAATCTGCATCATTCAAAAATATTGTATAAAGTAAGAATAAAGTATTTTTTTTCTTCGTTTTATAGACCAAAACTTGGTGGAGGAGGAAAGTCAACATGAGATCAAGACGAATGATAAAACATACAGTTGTCTTTGTGCTGAGTGTGGTCCTGCAGACTGAGGTGCTGAGTGTGGTCCTGCAGACTGAGGTGCTGAGTGTGGTCCTGCAGACTGAGGTGCTGAGTGTGGTGGTCCTGCAGACTGAGGTGCTGAGTGTGGTGGTCCTGCAGACTGAGGTGCTGAGTGTGCTCCTGCAGACTGAGGTGCTGAGTGTGGTCCTGCAGACTGAGGTGCTGAGTGTGGTGGTCCTGCAGACTGAGGTGCTGAGTGTGGTGGTCCTGCAGACTGAGGTGCTGAGTGTGGTGCTGCAGACTGAGGTGCTGAGTGTGCTCCTGCAGACTGAGGTGCCGAGTGTGGTGGTCCTGCAGACTGAGGTGCTGAGTGTGGTCCTGCAGACTGAGGTGCTGAGTGTGGTCCTGCAGACTGAGGTGCTGAGTGTGGTCCTGCAGACTGAGGGCCATCTCTGAACATGTCCAAGATCACTTACCTGAGAAACAAAAGGGCAAAAGAGAAGTGTTGAGCGGCCAGGGCATGGCCTGAGGATTATTCTCCTCGTGTTACAGGATTAGGATTTGCAGCAGCCCAACCTCTGACTCTGTTAGGGACGAGTTGACTCCTGCATGGCTCTGTCTCAGTCCTGACGGCTCCATCAGGGGTCCTGCAGTCTGTACAGGAGCCCACATTAGACCTACTCTGTTCACCATGTCAGCCTGAGCACAGTGAGTAGAACACTAACACACCTATAAGACTACAGTATAGTCCATATATCAGCCTGAGCACAACACTAACACACCTATAAGACTACAGTATATAGTCCATATGTCAGCCTGAGCACAACACTAACACACCTAGAGGACTACAGTATATAGTCCATATAGTATCAGCCTGAGCAGAACACTAACACACATACAGTAGAGGCCTACAGTATATAGCCCATATACACCATGTTGGAATACTTTGGAAAGTTAGTGGAAGACCAGCACCTTAGCCATGTTCAGAATGGTTCATTCATTCATTCACTCACTCACTCATTCACTCACTATTCCCCATAGTGTTTAACTATCTGTAGTGTTTATCATAGTGAACAATATGTAGTGTTTACAGTATCATAGTGAACTATCTGTAGTGTTTATCATAGTGAACTATATGTAGTGTTTACAGTATCATAGTGAACTATCTGTAGTGTTTATCATAGTGAACAATATGTAGTGTTTACAGTATCATAGTGAACTATCTGTAGTGTTTATCATAGTGAACTATATGTAGTGTTGATCATAGTGAACTATATGTAGTGTTTATCATAGTGAACTATATGTAGTGTTTATCATAGTGAACTATATGTAGTGTTTATCATAGTGAACTATCTGTAGTGTTTATCATAGTGAACAATATGTAGTGTTTACAGTATCATAGTGAACAATATGTAGTGTTTACAGTATCATAGTGAACAATATGTAGTGTTTACAGTATCATAGTGAACAATATGTAGTGTTTATCATAGTGAACTATATGTAGTGTTGATCATAGTGAACTATATGTAGTGTTTACAGTATCATAGTGAACTATCTGTAGTGTTTATCATAGTGAACTATATGTAGTGTTGATAATAGTGAACTATATGTAGTGTTTACAGTATCATAGTGAACTATCTGTAGTGTTTATCATAGTGAACTATATGTAGTGTTTATCATAGTGAACAATATGTAGTGTTTACAGTATCATAGTGAACTATCTGTAGTGTTTATCATAGTGAACTATATGTAGTGTTGATCATAGTGAACTATATGTAGTGTTTACAGTATCATAGTGAACTATCTGTAGTGTTTATCATAGTGAACTATATGTAGTGTTTATCATAGTGAACTATATGTAGTGTTTACAGTATCATAGTGAACTATCTGTAGTGTTTATCATAGTGAACTATATGTAGTGTTGATCATAGTGAACTACTATATGTAGTGTTTATCATAGTGAACTATGTAGTGTTGATCATAGTGAACTATATGTAGCGTTTATCATAGTGAACTATATGTAGTGTTTATAGTGAACTATATGTAGTGTTTATCATAGTGAACTATATGTAGTGTTTATCATAGTGAACTATATGTAGTGTTTATCATATAGTGAACTATATGTAGTGTTTATCATAGTGAACTATGTAGTGTTTATCATAGTGAACTATATGTAGCGTTTATCATAGTGAACTATATGTAGCGTTTATGATAGTGAACTATATGTAGCGTTTATCATAGTGAACTATATGTAGTGTTGATCATAGTGAACTATATGTAGTGTTTATCCTATAGTGAACTATATGTAGTGTTTATCATAGTGAACTATGTAGTGTTTATCATAGTGAACTATATGTAGCGTTTATCATAGTGAACTATATGTAGCGTTTATCATAGTGAACTATATGTAGCGTTTATCATAGTGAACTATAGCGTTTATCATAGTGAACTATATGTAGTGTTTATCATAGTGAACTATATGTAGTGTTGATCATAGTGAACTATATGTAGCGTTTATCATAGTGAACTATATGTAGCGTTGATCATAGTGAACTATATGTAGCGTTGATCATAGTGAACTATAGGCCTATGTAGTGTTTATCATATAGTGAACTATATGTAGCGTTTATCATAGTGAACTATATGTAGCGTTTATCATAGTTTAAACAAATGAGTTTCGGACACTGCCTCACTCTTCTCCTTCAGTAGCCTACATTCGCTGTTCACTAGAAATTAAATTGCAGTGCATTGTGGGTATTTTATAGTGGACTATAATGAATCAAATTAACAGATGAGAATTGGGACAGTAGTAGACAGTAGACAGTAGTAGACAGTAGACAGTAGTAGACAGTAGACAGTAGTAGACAGTAGTAGACAGTAGTAGACAGTAGTAGTACAAAATGGCCAACACACCACTATTTCTGTAATAGGGACTGGTTTGGAACAGGGCTGCTGTTGTTATAAAGGCCTGCTGGTGAAGCTATTTGAACACGAGAACTCTACTCTGCAATATAATACAGTGGTTCTCAATGTGGGGTCAGGGGACCACCAAGCGTCCTTGAGAGGGTTCCAGGGGGTCCCCAGCAAATTGATAAATTGATCGACTTCACCATTATTATAAGTTAACACAATTAGGGAATGTAGAAGAACGACTCTCTCACTATACAGAGTCATGGAATTCTGAACAAAATCAAAGAATGAAAACATCCTTAGATTTGTGTCAGAGAGGAACAAAAATCAAAATGGGGGTCTGTAGCCCTAAATGTGAACTAAATTAGGGCTCCTTGATAAGAAAAATGTTGAGAATCACTTATTTATTTTTTGTCCTTTGTATTCCAGTTTGTGTGTCGAGGGTTAAGTACGTCATGCCATGAGCTGCTCAACACATCTTCAACTCTCATTAGAGAGATCTTCCTTGACAATCTTTAAGCCGTTTTGAGCTCACTGCTTAATGTCATTAACCCTGGACACACAAATTGGAATAGAATACACAGACAAAATAATGTTGTTTAGGCCCTTTTTCTTAGCTACAATATAACTCGCGTTACTATGGGACTGGAAGTGGGGGAGCGGCGTACTGTCAAACATGGAAGTGTTGGGTGCATAGAGCCTACCTTGGTGGTCTCCCAACATGGCTGCCAGGGGGTTCTATATAGATGCTTTTGTAGGCCTAAAGGTTACTGTAACGTCCACCTTCAAAATTTTACCCACCAACAGTTTGGGTCCTTTGTTTGTCGAACCTTAATACAGATACCAGTTCCAGTCATTCAAATTCAATACTGATTCTGATACATTTTCATGGTTTTAAACTTCCCTTTTTGAATGAAAACATGTCATTCTGCAATATCGTCTGCATGCCCTTTTTGCTCCAAAGAATTAAAAAAAAAACTTTTCGAAGACATTTGCAATGCTTTTGATACCTTTTAATGCTTTAAATAGATATTGATTGCAAAAATGGCTATGCCACAGATAGTGATGGTCTTTTGTTGCCAGCTTTGTAAGGATCGTAATGAATCCATGGGATTCCATTAAGCTTGATCAGAGCCTGTCATCATACTGTATCGAAGCAGGAAAGAAAGGCAGCTAAGCTAAATTGCTATAATCCTGGTAGTAGCCTATGATGGACAGATCTTTTGCCTAAGCAAATAGATCCTGTGTGTGTACATCTTGTAACCTATGGATTAGATATGAGCACAGAATAAATCAGATAAGGATATTACCTGGAGATTATCACCTCTTAGCAGAACGGATGAACGACACTCGGGTAATAACTGAACGTATATTTTTCAACAGGGGATTAGTCATTTGAAATATTCCTCATGTTTGAATCTATACGTGACATTACTTCTCGGCATTCCCTAACACAAACACACGGCATGCTCGACCACATGGCGCTGGTAAACGCGGCCTTCAGGCAGGTGGAGGCATCTACACTCAAGCCACGTCCACAAAGCCGGCTGCGTCCGCGTCTCCCCTCGGCTGCGTCCGCGTCTCCCCTCGGCCGACATTGCCAAGGTCTCTTAATCCTCTTTGACTTTATTCATGCAAAGGTCATCTCTGATTCCACAAATGGAGGCGATGGTTGTGGCCGGTGGGGCCGTGGTGGGGCCCCTGTACGGAGCGGCGGGGGAGGTGGGGGGTCTGGAGGGGGGTGCTGGGGGTGGGGTGGGTGGTGTTGGGTGTTGTCATGGTTTTTGGATGCATTTGTCACTCAGGCAGTATCATTGCTCACCTAGGCCTTGGAGAGGCATGTAATACCCACTGGCTTCACAAATGGCTGTTTTCCCTGGGAAGACACTGCCGTCAAAATCAAAACAAACCTTAGACCTATAGGGGGTTCGACTGATATGAGGTTTTGAGGCCAATACTGACAGATATTTTTGTAGTGAACCAGACTTGATTGCTGATATTTTAAAATGTGGCCATTTTATGCCCCAAAAATTCCAAGTACTCGTGTTTCCTCCAGTCTCCTTCTTGTCAGGGTGGATGTATCATTTAGACCACTAGGAATCTAGGGTGGAGACTCTGGAGATGCAGTAGTTGGAGATGGAGCAGTTATAGAAATCAAAATCATGACTGACAGACAGACAGGCTCATACTCAGGCCCGGCTCCAGACCAAGTTACAGAGGGGGCCTGCCCCTAGCTTGGGGGGGCCAAGCTACCCAAGGGAAGTTCGGGGGGATTTTTCCCCGGAAGAAGATTTTGTACATTTTAAAGTAGAAGTAAAATGTACAAACTACATCAAACTACATCACAGTTGCTCGAGTGACATAATTGATGACATCACTGATGACATCACAATTGCTCAAGTGACATCAATGATGATATCATAATTCACTGATTTATGACATCACAATTGTAACTGACACTGTCACAGACACCGCCACCACCACTTAGCCAATTTTAACTATGCACAATAAAACTCCTATTCAATAGGGTGACAAATAGAGCCCGATCGATATATTGGTCCATCGATATTATCGGCCGATATGTTGGCCAATATTGCCGATATCTTTTTTATTTTGTATTAAGTTATAGACAGCATGTTATTATCTTTTTTCTTAACTCAAGTTATATTTTATATTTGTTCTATTTGTGTTTTTCTGTTTCTAGGTATTTATAATTATTAAATTCCCAGTGAAGTGTACTGTTTCATCGCCATTTTGGACAATACAGTTTATTGATAAGCTGTAAAATATCCTCCCTACATTACATATCTCAAGTCATGTCAAGTCATATCTTTGTCAAGTGTTTGATATTTGAGGGATCATTGCAAAAAAAAAGTAATATAATGAATATAAGAATATCAGCAGATATATTGATATCTGCATTTTTTTACTCCCTAATATCAGTATCGGCATCGGCCTCAAAAATCCAGTATCGGTCGGGCTCTAAAACTGTGGAATGCATTACTGCTCTTGAACACACAAAAACGCAAGACAATTCAACAACTGAAAGCAAAAAGACAATTTCCTGGCAGGTTTTAGAATCAGAATCAGCTTTATTGGCCAAGTATGTACACATACAAGGAAATTGGCTCCGGTTCGCTTAAAGGCCGTTACACATCAAGAGCGATGCGAATATACCGCACAAATTGCAATGCGAATTTTGACCCACCTGTCAATCACAGCCACAGATGTGTACACGTCGGAAGCGAATTTCTGAAAAATCGACCGTGGTCCGAAAGAATTAACGCCGCAATAACGCTAAGCGAAACGTCGCCGTTGGTATGCCCGGTTGCATTGACTGATATAGGTTCGGAAAATATTTTTGACGGGCGAATTAATTGCATGGGGAAAAAAAACGCTCCCGATGTGTAAGGACCTTAACTCTCAATGTACTCTCACACAAAAGAAAAAGAAAAAGTATGCTCAGGCTAAAACTGACAAAAATCACAAACGATAATTCAACATTAAGCAATAATAATAATAAGTGTATGAAAGAGCGTCTATTTTGAAAGTGTGTGTATCAAAGTATGGATATAAACAGTTATTAATACAGTTCTTTACATGTAAAATAATATAAATAAGCTACATGTATAAGCAATCATGTAAGGTATTGCACAGTTATTTATGTGTATAAATACAGTCTGTGTTTGTGTAGGTGTGGACAGAGAGGAGGGGGACAGCACTGCCTGGTGAATATCGAATAGCCCCTTTAATAAAAGCCCAATATCATCGTGATATTTTGGCAAAGCGATATATCGCTCTAACCCGAGCGCAGTGCTGCAGCACACAGGGCTAAGCCACACACCGCTGAGCATGTAAAACAAGAAGAAACACACAGCCGACAAGGGAGAGTCAATTTAGTCAAAGTGCCAAAGAGAAAAGGTCACTTCTAACCAGAGACAAAGTCCTAATTAAGAGGAGAAGGTCCACTGGCTTCACACAGAGGTTTAAACAGCCTTCATGTGTCATCATAGAAACCAAGGGGGGCCATGGCGGTTCAGTCATAAAAGACCCAGTGTCGGGACGTCAGAGGTCCAGTCGACTAGAACAACACAACTATTCAAATCAAAGAGCCATGGACCCAGGCTGCCTGCACTGACAGGTCATCCAGTCATCCAGTCCAGGTGGACGAGAGAGGACCTGCACTGACAGGTCATCCAGTCATCCAGTCCAGGAGGACGAGAGAGGACCTGCACTGACAGGTCATCCAGTCATCCAGTCCAGGAGGACGAGAGAGGACCTGCACTGACAGGTCATCCAGTCATCCAGTCCAGGAGGACGAGAGAGGACCTGCACTGACAGGTCATCCAGTCATCCAGTCCAGGAGGACGAGAGAGGACCTGCACTGACAGGTCGTCATCCGGTCCAGGAGGACGAGAGAGGACCTGCAGTAACAGGTCATCCAGTCATCCAGACCAGGAGAACGAGAGAGGACCTGCACTGACAGGTCATCCAGAACAGGAGGACGAGAGAGGACCTGCACTGACAGCTCATCCAGACCAGGTGGACGAGAGAGGACCTGCACTGGCAGGTCGTCCAGACCAGGAGGACAAGAGAGGACCTGCACTGACAGGTCATCCAGACCAGGAGGACAAGAGAGGACCTGCACTGACAGGTCATCCAGTCATCCAGTCCAGTAGGACGAGAGAGGACCTGCACTGACAGTTCATGCAGACAAGGAGGATGAGAGAGGACCTGCACTGACAGGTCATCCACACCAGGACGAGAGAGGACCTGCACTGACAGCTCATCCACACCAGGACAAGAGAGGACCTGCACTGACAGCTCATCCAGACCAGGAGGATGAGAGAGGACCTGCACTGACAGGTCATCCACACCAGGATGAGAGAGGACCTGCACTGACAGGTCATCCACACCAGGACGAGAGAGGACCTGCACTGACAGCTCATCCAGACCAGGTGGACGAGAGAGGACCTGCACTGACAGGTCATCCACACCAGGACAAGAGAGGACCTGCACTGACAGGTCATCCACACCAGGACAAGAGAGGACCTGCACTGACAGCTCATCCACACCAGGACAAGAG
>NC_139626.1:60006907-60154407 GCF_964638095.1 Poromitra crassiceps | reverse complement strand
TGAGAGGGGGTGATACACTGTACATAAGCTTTACATGAGAGGAGGATGATACACTGCACATGAGCTTTACATGAGAGGGGGGTGATACACTGTACATGAGCTTTACATGAGAGGGGATGATACACTGTATGAGCTTTACATGAGAGGGGGTGATACACTGTACATGAGCTTTACATGAGAGGGGGGTGATACACTGTACATGAGCTTTACATGAGAGGGGGGTGATACTGTACATGAGCTTTACATGAGACGGGGGTGATACACTGTACATGAGCTTTACATGAGAGGAGGATGATACACTGTACATGAGCTTTACATGAGAGGAGGATGATACACTGTATGAGCTTTACATGAGAGGGGGGTGATACACTGTACATGAGCTTTACATGAGAGGGGGGTGATACACTGTACATGAGCTTTACATGAGAGGGGGGTGATACACTGTACATGAGCTTTACATGAGAGGAGGATGATACACTGTATGAGCTTTACATGAGAGGGGGGTGATACACTGTACATGAGCTTTACATGAGAGGAGGATGATACACTGTATGCGCTTTACATGAGAGGGGGGTGATACACTGTACATGAGCTTTACATGAGAGGGGGGTGATACACTGTACATGAGCTTTACATGAGAGGAGGATGATACACTGTACATGAGCTTTACATGAGAGGGGGTGATACACTGTACATGAGCTTTACATGAGAGGGGGGTGATACACTGTACATGAGCTTTACATGAGAGGGGGGTGATACACTGTACATGAGCTTTACATGAGAGGAGGATGATACACTGTATGAGCTTTACATGAGAGGGGGGTGATACACTGTACATGAGCTTTACATGAGAGGAGGATGATACACTGTATGAGCTTTACATGAGAGGGGGGTGATACACTGCACATGAGCTTTACATGAGAGGGGGGTGATACACTGTACATGAGCTTTACATGAGAGGGGGGGGGTGATACACTGTACATGAGCTTTACATGAGAGGGGGTGATACACTGTACATGAGCTTTACATGAGAGGGGGGTGATACACTGTACATGAGCTTTACATGAGAGGGGGGTGATACACTGTACATGAGCTTTACATGAGAGGAGGATGATACACTGTATGAGCTTTACATGAGAGGGGGCGCACTCACACGCCAAAAATACCCATCCTCACAAATGATTTCTTCTAGTGTTTGTTAAAACAAAAGTCTCCAAATGGGGCAAGATGATTATTCCGTGAGCCAGTAGGGTTGGTCGGTAGGCCTACAATCTGGGGGGATTGATTTTCATACTGATATTTGGCAAGGTATACATCCCATAATGTCACAGCATTGTAGCCTCTAAATGTGTGATATCACTCGATCTTTTTGACCTCATGCAAAAGGCGCTTTTCAAACCTTAGCGGCCGTTCACACCATACGCCAAAGTCACGCTGAAGCCACGCAGTTTCATTTCAGCGTCCTTGTTAACAGGCGAGAGCGTTCACACACCAGCCCCACGCCACGCTGAAGCCGCGCTGAAGCGATCGTTCAGGATTCAGTCCTATTTTCCAGGCATGATGTGTGAAGCTTGAAGCTGCCAGGCATGAATTCAATGGGAGTTGTGGGTGGGTTCAAGGCGTGCCGAGCAAGGCGCTGGGGAAAAGCGACTACTGCTCCTGGTGTGACCGGCGGTTAAGCGTCGGTTCAGCTTGAGCCTGCCTCAAGCTTCAGTTGTGCCTATGGTGTGAAAAAGGCTTAGGAGGATATGAGGCTAAGTTTGTGCAAATCAAAAGCACCACATTTGGCCCAGATGTGGCCCAGGGCACACTCTAATTTTAGACTCGGCGACCTCTGGGGTCACCATGGCAGCCAGATCCAATATTACCTATTGTCTCCGAAGCATTATCACTAGTTTCACTAATTTATTTTTATTTTTTATTTTTTTTACAGGTGGAGTGATCTGCCTTGTTTTAACATATTGTGAATTGTTCTAGAAAATTAAGTTTTGGCTGTTTTACTGTTTGTAAGTTATCTCAAAAAGTTACAAAGTGATTTGGAGGAAATTTGGTGGACAGACCGCTCTCTGCCCAAGGATCTGTTGATTACTTTTGGTTGGTGATCCAGTTCTGGGATTTCTGCCATGATTATACGTTTTTTTTTGCCACAACTATTGTGTTGTGTTCACGTGCTGCTGCAAAAGTCCGAGCAAGGCAGTTACACATTTGCTTTCGCTTAAGAAAAATCAAACCTGTAACACAAACGGTAAACAAGCAAAAACCGTTACGGAGGTTGTTGCAGAATTGTTCAGCATCAGCGAACATTTGAATTCTCCAGAGGGACTTCTAGTTTGTAATGAAACAAGAGAAATTATGTCACTCATGCAGGTGCCTTCACTTGTTTTAAGAATCAACGTAACCTAACATGTAAAGATGAATCCACGTAACGTAACATGTAAAGATGTAAAGTAACATGTAAAGTAACATGTAAAGATGGGCATGCTTAGCGACCAAGGGCTGTCAAAATGTTTTGCCTTCATAAAGTACACCTCCATTGCTCCATCCTCCATCTGAGCTCAACAATCTTATCCGAGCTTTTCCAGAAGGGGCTCTGGAGAGCGGCGCTGACGGAGAGAAAAGGCCTGCAGAGGATGTGAACGTGGCGCTCGCCGAGCTGAAAGCCAACAGATAACGGCTAACAGGCGAACAGATAACAGCTAACAGGCTATCGCCGCGCCAGAGAAACTCGATCGCTGCGCCGGAGAAACTCTATTGGAATTAGGAAAGCCATCCTGCTATAATCAGAGGAGGAAGAGTACGAGTGGGAGGAAGAGAGAGACCCAGAGGGGAGAAAGAAAGTGAGAGAGAGGGGGATGGGGGGTGGGGGGTAGAGAGATAGGGAGAGAGAGAGAGAGAGGCCGGGCGAGGCAGAGAGGTAGCTGTCTTTATCAGAGGAGCGGGCCCATTACATTGCAGTGGGCTGAGAGCCTTTCAGCTGGGTGGTCAATTGTAGGAATAGGGGCGGTGATAAAAAAAAAAGGGCATTCCGGTATCCTGTCACTGCAGAGGCACTTGACATTTCTGATGACATTTGAGCCCGTTTGAATCTGCTTGAAATTGCGACGTTTCATCCCGACGTAATGCTAGACTTTAGAAAAGCCTCCTTATCTGCCGGATGATGTGCTGGCATTATGCAGGTATTATGCAGAGTTAATAGTGCATGTAGAGATACTTCACAAACGATACGGAAAAAAAAACGCCTCGCGTCAACACAAGGAGGATTTGGCCCGTCCATAAAGAAATACTTCCGAGTATGCAAATGGCCACAAAAGAAGGAGGGCTTAACAGATTTGACTCGCTCAAACAATGGCGTGCGCCTCTTTTCCCAGGATGCAACTGTCCGTCGGGTTTGCCGGATTAAGCCTCTGGGTTGTGACAATGCGCTGAATGGAAACGGACAAAGAGACAGCTCCTTTATTGCTGGGATACGACGATAAATGCTTCTCTTATTATGCCCGACGAATGATTACAGCCTGAGAGAGCAGGCGGAGAGGCGGAGGCTCGCCGCTGCCCCCTGTAGACTGATCCTGCTCACTGCAGCGCGCTCAGTGGCCTTTCCATTTGGCGGCGTCTCCCATTGGTAGTCCTTCCGGTGATACGCTTTATGTGATACAAACGTGAGCCTGCTGAGGAGCAGGACTGTGCACATTCCTGTGTGTTTCTCTGTTCCAAGTATCAGGCAGGTGATCCATTCTCACCTCTTTCCTCCTCACCGTTACTGTGACGACGACGACGACGACGACGACAACAAACACTTGAGGTGGCTTACACATCATTTCAGTCACTGATACTCGATCCAATACCTAGCTATCGGAAAGCTAAGAGTAGAGTGCCGCAGGCACTGGTGTATAAAGTACTCGAAATCCATACTTGACCAGAAAATGACTTGGGTAAAAGTCATCCATTAAAATTTTACTTGAGTAAAAGTCTTAAAGTAGCTAATATTTTCTGTACTAAAGCCTCTTCTAAAGCCACCTATTTCTGAAGAAAATGGTGACAACGACATACCCAAACTAACAGACAACTGCCTGACCTTTTCTGAAAGGTAAGACTTTGAAGTTTCTGTTCCAAGTGTCAGAATGACTCTATGTGTTACTGACCCTGAGTAACACCAGCTCAAACACAGTGGTTGATTCTCGCCTAGAAAAAAAACACTTTTAGAGTGTAAACAGTTACCTGTGGTTGTTGTATTTATGGCTAGAAACCCAATGGAGACATAGCCACAGGCCTTACCACATCCCAACTCGAAGAAGATGAAAAAATACCAAAACATGAGTATTTGGCAGTGGTTTTTGTAGGGAGATACCTAGGCGGATTTCCAAAAAGCCATTATAAAAAGCCATTTGAAAAAGCCAAATAATCTGAAATGTTGTCTTTGTACAAAGACGGCTATAACTTCCGCTGTGTTGATCTGATCTGAAAAAGGAAGACATGGTTCGATGCGCAAGATTCAGCCGGTTAATTTGGTATGTAGCATGAACAGCATTGTTCAGAATTAACTACCTATTTAATCACATACATGTAAATGACAGATGAACAGCAAAAAATCAGAAACGTAACGCCGGGGTTACGGTGCCATGCAAGAGGGTATCAAAAGTATTTGTTTTATATTAAATGCACTTAAAAGTATTGAAAGTACAGTACAAGTACAAGTAAATCCTGTTTGTAAAAAAGCAAGCGGTCCGGATTGGCCGGTTACGATGTCAACTACGAGGCGGGTCGCTCATTGGCTAGAACGCTTTGCAATTTCTGCAAATACCCTCCCAGGGCTTTGAGGCCAGACGGTCTGGTAGAATGAAATAAAATGTGGGGTCATGTAACCGGCTGGTTTACCAGGCTAGCTAACGTCCAGGTTGGCCTACAAAAATAGATCATCCCTGCAGCACTCTATAGAGATTTCTGCTATCTTTTAAACATTGATCTGATGCTGAGCAACTGAGAGTGATGTTTCGGATAGTAACTTGAAGTTACTGAAGTTCAGCCCTGAAGTTCAGGGCCTCAACCAGGCAAACTGCTGCAGAAGGACACACACCAACTGCTGTGGGGGAATCGAACACACGACACGGCCTTTCGTTAACGCATTCATTTGGTTCGGTCAAAGCTGAGAATTGAGTGTTTTCATCTCAGCGCAGGAAATAATCCCTCAACATTCCGCCTTAGAAAGTTTATTGTCACATCAATATTGTCTTTTATTTGGTCGTCTACACCAGTGGTTCCCAACCACCGGGCCGCGGACCGGTCCCGGGCCGCAACGCATTTGGTACCGGGCCGCGAGCCCGATAAAAAAAAAATATATATATATATATATTTTTTTTTTTTTTTTTTTTTTTTTTGACTCGCTCAAAATAAATAAATAAATATATATATATATATATATATATATACCATATATATATATATATATATATATATATATATATATATACCGTATATATATATATAAAAAAAAATACAAACTACAAACATAAATAAACAACTACCACACAGCCTCTACTATTATAGCCTATGTTTATAAAAAAAAAAAAAAAAGAAAAAAAAACGTCACAAAAAAGGTTGGGAACCCCTGGTCTACACATCGAACAGCAAACACAGTGATAAATGGCCACAGCTCGAAAATGACACTTTAAAGCCTTTAAAGACTTTAATCCCCTGCTCCTTCAGTGATTGGGGTTAAAAACCTACAAAACCCCGACGTGCTTCACCCTCGGCCAGGGAGTTCCTTTGTATTTCTCTGCTGTGCTCCCTGATGAAGGCCATGCTCAAAATATGCAGACGTTTTATGTTTGAACCCTATTCATATTTTTAATGGTAAAAGGACTGGATTTATAGAGCTTTTTGCTAGTGTGTGCTCAAAGCGCTTTATAGTAATGTCTACATTCACCCATTCATGCTCACATTCACACCCCGACAGCCTCTACAGCCATACAAGGCACCAACTGTTTGTCAGCAGCAGTTAGGGGTTCATTGTCTTGCTCAAGGACACTTCAACATGAAGCCCGGAGGAGCAACCCTGGAACCGGGAACCTTCAAGCTCTATACTCGATTCATATTTTAACCCATTTCAAGCCAATGGATTAAACAAATTGCTTTCCTTTCTGATCTGCATCCATGTATACTATTGAACAGATGTCTCCATATTGACTTTCTCTGGAAACCATACTATTGAATAGATGTCTCCATATTGACTTTCTCTGGAAACCATACTATTGAACAGATGTCTCCATATTGACTTTCTCTGGAAACCATATTGAACAGATGTCTCCATATTGACTTTCTCTGGAAACCATACTATTGAACAGATGTCTCCATATTGACTTTCTCTGGAAACCATACTATTGAACAGATGTCTCCATATTGACTTTCTCTGGAAACCATGTATACTATTGAACAGATGTCTCCATATTGACTTTCTCTGGAAACCATGTATACTATTGAACAGATGTCCCCATATTGACTTTCTCTGGAAACCATACTATTGAACAGATGTCTCCATATTGACTTTCTCTGGAAACCATGTGTACTATTGAACAGATGTCTCCATATTGACTTTCTCTGGAAACCATGTATACTATTGAACAGATGTCTCCATATTGACTTTCTCTGGAAACCATGTATACTATTGAACAGATGTCTCCATAATGACTTTCTCTGGAAACCATGTGTACTATTGAACAGATGTCTCCATATTGACTTTCTCTGGAAACCATGTATACTATTGAACAGATGTCTCCATATTGACTTTCTCTGGAAACCATGTATACTATTGAACAGATGTCTCCATATTGACTTTCTCTGGAAACCATGTATACTATTGAACAGATGTCTCCATATTGACTTTCTCTGGAAACCATGTGTACTATTGAACAGATGTCTCCATATTGACTTTCTCTGGAAACCATGTATACTATTGAACAGATGTCCCCATATTGACTTTCTCTGGAAACCATACTATTGAACAGATGTCTCCATATTGACTTTCTCTGGAAACCATGTATACTATTGAACAGATGTCTCCATATTGACTTTCTCTGGAAACCATGTATACTATTGAACAGATGTCCCCATATTGACTTTCTCTGGAAACCATACTATTGAACAGATGTCTCCATATTGACTTTCTCTGGAAACCATGTATACTATTGAACAGATGTCTCCATATTGACTTTCTCTGGAAACCATGTGTACTATTGAACAGATGTCGCCATATTGACTTTCTCTGGAAACCATGTATACTATTGAACAGATGTCTCCATATTGACTTTCTCTGGAAACCATACTATTGAACAGATGTCTCCATATTGACTTTCTCTGGAAACCATGTATACTATTGAACAGATGTCTCCATATTGACTTCCTCTGGAAACCATGTATACTATTGAACAGATGTCTCCATATTGACTTTCTCTGGAAACCATGTATACTATTGAACAGATGTCTCCATATTGACTTTCTCTGGAAACCATGTATACTATTGAACAGATGTCTCCATATTGACTTTCTCTGGAAACCATGTATACTATTTAACAGATGTCTCCATATTGACTTTCTCTGGAAACCATGTATACTATTGAACAGATGTCTCCATATTGACTTTCTCTGGAAACCATGTATACTATTGAACAGATGTCTCCATATTGACTTTCTCTGGAAACCACGTGTACTATTGAACAGATGTCTCCATATTGACTTTCTCTGGAAACCATGTATACTATTGAACAGATGTCCCCATATTGACTTTCTCTGGAAACCATGTATACTATTGAACAGATGTCCCCATATTGACTTTCTCTGGAAACCATACTATTGAACAGATGTCTCCATATTGACTTTCTCTGGAAACCATGTGTACTATTGAACAGATGTCTCCATATTGACTTTCTCTGGAAACCATACTATTGAACAGATGTCTCCATATTGACTTTCTCTGGAAACCATACTATTGAACAGATGTCTCCATATTGACTTTCTCTGGAAACCATGTGTACTATTGAACAGATGTCTCCATATTGACTTTCTCTGGAAACCATACTATTGAACAGATGTCTCCATATTGACTTTCTCTGGAAACCATACTATTGAACAGATGTCTCCATATTGACTTTATCTGGAAACCATACTATTGAACAGATGTCCCCATATTGACTTTCTCTGGAAACCATGTATACTATTTAACAGATGTCTCCATATTGACTTTCTCTGGAAACCATGTATACTATTGAACAGATGTCCCCATATTGACTTTCTCTGGAAACCATGTATACTATTTAACAGATGTCTCCATATTGACTTTCTCTGTAAACCATGTATACTATTGAACAGATGTCTCCATATTGACTTTCTCTGGAAACCATGTATACTGTTGAATAGATGTCTCCATATTGACTTTCTCTGGAAACCATGTATACTATTGAACAGATGTCCCCATATTGACTTTCTCTGGAAACCATGTATACTATTTAACAGATGTCTCCATATTGACTTTCTCTGGAAACCATGTATACTATTGAACAGATGTCTCCATATTGACTTTCTCTGGAAACCATGTATACTGTTGAATAGATGTCTCCATATTGACTTTCTCTGGAAACCATGTATACTATTGAACAGATGTCTCCATATTGACTTTCTCTGGAAACCATGTATACTATTGAACAGATGTCCCCATATTGATCCACAGCTGCGCTGGCACATGGGAGGTTAGGGGGGACTGTTGTGTGTGTGTGTGTGTGTGTGTGTGTGTGTGTGTGTGTGTGTGTGTGTGTGTGTGGAAGGGGGGGGGGGGGGGAGCGGTGTCCGGTGTTCAGATCTGAAGCCTGTTGCCATGGTGAACAAGGTGCTGCTGGTAAACATCAACAAAAGAGAACACAACACCATATGCCATGTTAGCCAGCATCCTCTTTCCTCGTGGGTTCACATGCTGCCTCGTGGTCTCAAATAGGGCAGAAAGTTAAGCTGATACTCTCACTGCCCGTCAGCCAGATTTTTTGGAATACAAAACCAACTCTGAACAATGATCGCGGACTTGCCAAAGTGGTTGAAAAAGTATCAGCCAGGTATGAAATACCTATTCTTGGCTGGTGGCTGCATTAATTACCTCCCTTGGTTTCAAATAAAAATGATCACAAATTAATTTCTGTCTAATTACGGTTAGTTGATATCGTTTATCTTAGTGTATTAGTATTAGTATCAGCTAGGGATGAGCGAGTACACCATTACTGTATCTGTTTAAACCAACTAAATGATCTGTATCCGTATCTGTAATCGGAGGGGGCGTGGCTTAAAGAGGACATGAAACATTTGATCACGATTCATATAGCCGAAAAACCGGCTTACGATGAGGTGTAATGGCAAATTATTGATCAAGTGTGTATTGATTGATTAATTATTAATTATGGCCCTTCTAAGATGTATTTTGTGAACTGTGTTTTTCATCAATGCAGAAGATTGCTGTTCAAGGAGAACATGTAAGTTTCTGTGAGAACATATGTCTTGTTTTGGGAAGTGTCTATGGGAATAGAGTTTCCTGTGAGAACCTGTGTCTTGTTGTGGCTCTAGACTCGACTTGTTATGTATTCTTCTGAACATCAGATTAGCTACATGGCTGAATGGAAAGAACTGCCCTCCACGGTGAGGGGCGGGCATCGATAGTTTTCAGTATAAGATGTGATGTAAACAATAATTCGGGGCTCTCGTATTGTCAAATGTAGACAAGGGGAGACCTCTGCGCAGAGATGATTGTGGAAATAAAACCTCGTATGAACATTTAAAACGGATATCTCATTATTGATGAATCAGCAGGACATTGCAGTGGATTTTTCCTCCACAGAGGCTTAAAACTCTTTAAATATGGATTTAAACAGCCTAATGCTGCGTTCAAGACAAGTCGGGGGGAGGGCTCGGAGCGGCTAGTGTGAACGAGGCATTAAGACACTGGATTGCAGGTGGGCCAGGCGGTGCTCAGTGGTGTGTTAGGTTCTTTGTGCAGGTCAGTCTGCTATCTAGATTCAATCAAGTGTGCTGCTCCCTTATCAAGCTGGCCAGCCCCCAACCTGAGTCTCCGGCCAATCACACTTCACACACTCCGTCTCCGGCCAATCACACTTCACACACTCCGCTAATAGAAAAATAAATTGCAGGGGAGCCAATTCCAATACAATGTGCCTGTCTGTGTTGCTGTCCGTCTCTTAAAGCAGTGCTTCTCAAAGTGGGGTCTGAGGCCCCCCAGGGGTCCTTATAGGGGGTGCAGCAAAAAGGGGGATAGCCTACTTTATTTTCACTTTAATTCCATCCAGAAGTAACACAATGACAATGTATGACAATTTTGGTCATGGATTTCATACACTTTCTGTAATAAAACTTCTAAAATCAAAACTCTTATCAGATGGGGGACCGTGGGCTAATTTGGGGGTCCTTCCTTGTTGTAAAAATGTGACCAACAGACCACTGCGTTAGAGGTCTGTCCTGTACCCTGTGTGTCAATATCTATTGTGTTAGAGGTCTGTTGCCCTGTACCCTGTGTGTCAGTATCTATTGTGTTTAGAGGTCTGTTGCCCTGTACCCTGTGTGTCATTTAGAGGTCTGTTGTCCTGTACCCTGTGTGTCAGTTAGAGGTCTGTTGTCCTGTACCCTGTGAGTCAGTTAGAGGTCTGTTGTCCTGTACCCTGTGTGTCAGTTAGAGGTCTGTTGTCCTGTACCCTGTGCGTCAGTTAGAGGTCTGTTGTCCTGTACCCTGTGTGTCAGTTAGAGGTCTGTTGTCCTGTACCCTGTGCGTCAGTTAGAGGTCTGTTGTCCTGTACCCTGTGCGTCAGTTAGAGGTCTGTTGTCCCGTACCCTGTGCGTCAGTTAGAGGTCTGTTGTCCTGTACCCTGTGCGTCAGTTAGAGGTCTGTTGTCCTGTACCCTGTGCGTCAGTTAGAGGTATGTTGTCCTGTACCCTGTGCGTCAGTTAGAGGTCTGTTGTCCTGTACCCTGTGTGTCAGTTAGAGGTCTGTTGTCCTGTTCCCTGTGCGTCAGTTAGAGGTCTGTTGTCCTGTACCCTGTGTGTCAGTTAGAGGTCTGTTGTCCTGTACCCTGTGCGTCAGTTAGAGGTCTGTTGTCCTGTACCCTGTGTGTCAGTTAGAGGTCTGTTGTCCTGTACCCTGTGCGTCAGTTAGAGGTCTGTTGTCCTGTACCCTGTGTGTCAGTATCTATTGTGTTTCCATTGTGTTCAGCATGTCTCTGCACCAATGTGACCAAGACAAATGAACACATTTACTGGCACACAGCTGCTTATCTAACTAGGCAACAGAAAGCAGGCAGACAGATACAGTAATGACATACAGCTTCTTTTTTGATTGATATCTTTATTGATTCAATAAATACATCATTGTGCATGACAATACAAGAAACAATATTGATAAAAAGGAATTAAACACAATAAAGCCAGAGGGCTTGTTTCCACTGTGGTCCATTGTATGGGACAAGTGGAGTGAGTGTATGTGTGCACATGTGTGCGCGCGCGTGTGTGTGTGTGTGTGTGTGTGTGTGTGTGTGCGCATGTGTGAGCGCGTGTGTGCATGTGTGAGCCTTGTGTGTGCGTGTGTGTCTGTGTGTATGTGTGTGTGCGTGTGTGAGCGTGTGTGTTTGTGTGTGTGTGTGTGAGAGCGCGGGCAACATAAACAAATACATTAAGCAACACTACTCCACATCAATCATTCATTCGATTCAAGATCAGTCATTCAATGACTGATCAGTCATTGAATTAATGATTATCCAACAACAAAAATACACCAATCAATAAATAAAAAGAGAGAGCAGCTCATAAAATAAACCAAAGACCTACCAGGGGTTCAAACGATGCAAGCATACAGGAGACGGAGGAAAATAAAAGGTTAGGAACCCATTTGGGAACCAAGCTAGCCACTTTGTCAAGGCGATCTTAAAGGAAAACCTGGAGATAAGAGTCTTTATACTCTCAGGGAGTTTGTTCCATAAAATTGCTGCCGAGTAAGAAAAGGTACATTTACCCGTTAAAGATTTAAATTTGGGGGGAACAATGTTGGAAGTGCTTCCTCTTGTGGAGTAACCATGTACATCACTGACTTTACAGAAGTAGTCGGTGAGGTAGCGAGGAGCCTCCCGTTTAAAAATCCTGAAAACCATGCACAGTTTGATCTGAGAGACTCTCTCCTCCACTCTGAGCCACCTAAGGCTAAGGAAGTGAGAGGGGAGGAGATGGGTTCTGGGGTGCAGTTTCAGGATTACCCGTATTAGTTTATTTTGGGAAGTCTGTAACCTGCTTTTGAGTTTCATGGTGATGGCCGTGAACCAGGAGGCGCAAGCATAGTCAAAATGACATTGAATCAGAGCATTTGCTAAGGTTACAAGGGCGCTATTATCTATGATGGATGAAATTCTGGCTAAGAATTTGGATTTTTGATTTACTTTGGAGATGACCTTTAAGTCCATGCTCTCTCCAGAGAGTTTGTTATCTAGAACGCAGCCAAGGTAAGTAATCTCCTCCTTCGAGGAAACCGCTACGTCACCAACCATAATTTTAAACCGGGGGACTTTTTTAAATGAAAATTTGACCCAAATAAAATGGACTCCGTTTTCCCCAGATGAGGCGATAGTTTGTTATCCGAGAGCCACACACTAACACTGTGAAGCTCACTGCTTAACTTCCTTTCGATCTCCCCCCGTCCTTGTGAGAGAACAGGAGGGCGGAGTCATCCGCGAAGAGGAACAGGTTGCAGTCACAGGCCGATTGCATATCATTTATATAAATTAAAAAGAAAAGAGGCCCTAAAATACTTCTCTAACTAGGCAACAGAAAGCAGGCAGACAGATACAGTAACTACATACAGCTGCTTCTCTAACTAGGCAACAGAAAGCAGGCAGACAGATACAGTAACTACATACAGCTGCTTCTCTAACTAGGCAACAGAAAGCAGGCAGACAGATACAGTAACTACATACAGCTGCTTCTCTAACTAGGCAACAGAAAGCAGGCAGACAGATACAGTAACTACATACAGCTGCTTCTCTAACTAGGCAACAGAAAGCAGGCAGACAGATACAGTAACTACATACAGCTGCTTCTCTAACTAGGCAACAGAAAGCAGGCAGACAGATACAGTAACGACATACAGCTGGTTCTCTAACTAGGCAACAGAAAGCAGGCAGACAGATACAGTAACTACATACAGCTGCTTCTCTAACTAGGCAACAGAAAGCAGGCAGACAGATACAGTAACGACATACAGCTGCTTCTCTAACTAGGCAACAGAAAGCAGGCAGACAGATACAGTAACTACATACAGCTGCTTCTCTAACTAGGCAACAGAAAGCAGGCAGACAGATACAGTAACTACATACAGCTGCTTCTCTAACTAGGCAACAGAAAGCAGGCAGACAGATACAGTAACTACATACAGCTGCTTCTCTAACTAGGCAACAGAAAGCAGGCAGACAGATACAGTAACTACATACAGCTGCTTCTCTAACTAGGCAACAGAAAGCAGGCAGACAGATACAGTAACTACATACAGCTGCTTCTCTAACTAGGCAACAGAAAGCAGGCAGACAGATACAGTAACTACATACAGCTGCTTCTCTAACTAGGCAACAGAAAGCAGGCAGACAGATACAGTAACGACATACAGCTGCTTCTCTAACTAGGCAACAGAAAGCAGGCAGACAGATACAGTAACTACATACAGCTGCTTCTCTAACTAGGCAACAGAAAGCAAGCAGACAGATACAGTAACTACATACAGCTGCTTCTCTAACTAGGCAACAGAAAGCAGGCAGACAGATACAGTAAATACATACAGCTGCTTCTCTATAGGCAACAGAAAGCAGGCAGACAGGTACAGTAACTACATACAGCTGCTTCTCTAACTAGGCAACAGAAAGCAGGCAGACAGATACAGTAATGTAAATGTAGTACCAGGCAGGCAGCCAGCTGATTCTGTGCGGAACGGGCGGACAATCCGATGAATGGGTGCTGCCCGCCCGACTGGAATCTCCGAGGGGCGACCCCTGACAACCAGGCTCTCAGGCGTGCGCCATTTACAGGCACTAGGCGCCTAGGGCACCAGGGACCACCAGGAGCTGGTGCCCTGGTGGTCCCTGGCCCAGACGTTGAGAACCACTGATCTCAGGTCAGGCTCTTGGATGGAGGCACAAAGGACAAGGGAAAGGGAACGGTGTCAGGTCAGCAGACTGACCATGTGACAGCACAGCACACCCTGGATTAGCGGCTGTAAGCCTATTAATGTGGTTTGGACTGGGTGGGCTGGGTGGGCCCGCCTGCCTGCCCCGTTTACGTCCCAGACACTCTGCTGTGGGGTGGCCCGGTGGTCCCACAGGCCGACCCGGTGCTGACGGGTCACAGGTTTGAGTCCAACAGCGGGCCATCTGTTCCATCGTGGTGTCCTTGAGCAACACACTGAACCCCGGACCCGTTACGTTACCGTCAGTAACTCTGGGTAAGGATAACCAGCCAAAGCAAATGTGTCAATTTAGCCGATTGGCTTAAAGGAATAGTTCAGCCAACATTTTTAATTGTCAAACCCAACCCGACTCTAGTAAGCTGAAGCACGAGCCCAACCCGACCTGAGCAATTAGCATAAATTGTTGGGCCGAACCCGGCCCTACCTCACCGGGTCATGTCCCATCGGGCTCAGGTTGAGAATTCTAAGCCATGTATGTGTGCATGTCAGAGCATGGAGTGTGAGAGAGAATAAAGTATAAATCTAGCCTACTCTAATACATTATTATTAGGGGCAGGGCCATCTGGTCTTCCACATCGGTGGGGTACGGTGGCGCAGTCGGTAGCGCTGTCGCCTCACAGCTAGAAGGTCCTGAGTTCGATTCTCGCCTGGGACGCTGGAGTTGGTCCAATGATGGTCCAATGACGGTCCCCGGGCGCTGGAAAGAAAAAGCGACCACTGCTCCTGGCCTGCCCCCTGGAGGAAAGGACAAGCCTGGATGGCTCAAATGCAGAGGACATATTTCACCGGCCACCGTCGGCATGAGTGTGTTGCATGTGTTGTAGTGTTCGTGTGACAATAAAGACGGGCTTCCGTCTGAATCGTGTTTTTATTATTATTATTATTATTATTTAATTTTTTTGCACAGCAAAACAGCAAAAAAGTGAGCAAGGAGAGGAGGAGAGGGGATAAGTGAGCAAGGAGAGGAAGAGAGAGGATAAGTGAGCAAGGAGAGGAGGAGAGGAGATAAGTGAGCAAGGAGAGGAGGAGAGTGGATAAGTGAGCAAGGAGAGGAGGAGAGAGGATAAGTGAGCAAGGAGAGGAGAGTGGATAAGTGAGCAAGGAGAGGAGGAGAGGAGATAAGTGAGCAAGGAGAGGAGGAGAGTGGATAAGTGAGCAAGGAGAGGAGGAGAGAGGATAAGTGAGCAAGGAGAGGAGGAAAGGAGATAAGTGAGCAAGGAGAGGAGGAGAGTGGATAAGTGAGCAAGGAGAGGAGGAGAGTGGATAAGTGAGCAAGGAGAGAAGGAGAGGAGATAAGTGAGCAAGGAGAGGAGGAGAGGAGATAAGTGCGCAAGGAGAGGAGGAGAGGAGATAAGTGAGCAAGGAGAGAAGGAGAGAGGATAAGTGAGCAAGGAGAGGAGGAGAGTGGATAAGTGAGCAAGGAGAGGAGGAGAGTGGATAAGTGAGCAAGGAGAGAAGGAGAGGAGATAAGTGAGCAAGGAGAGGAGGAGAGGAGATAAGTGTGCAAGGAGAGGAGGAGAGGAGATAAGTGAGCAAGGAGAGGAGGAGAGTGGATAAGTGAGCAAGGAGAGGAGGAGAGGAGATAAGTGCGCAAGGAGAGGAGGAGAGGAGATAAGTGAGCAAGGAGAGGAGGAGAGTGGATAAGTGAGCAAGGAGAGAAGGAGAGGAGATAAGTGAGCAAGGAGAGGAGGAGAGGAGATAAGTGCGCAAGGAGAGGAGGAGAGGAGATAAGTGAGCAAGGAGAGAAGGAGAGAGGATAAGTGAGCAAGGAGAGGAGGAGAGGAGATAAGTGAGCAAGGAGAGGAGGAGAGGAGATAAGTGAGCAAGGAGAGGAGGAGAGGAGATAAGTGAGCGAGGAGAGGAGGAGAGGGGATAAGTGAGCAAGGAGAGGAGGAGAGGGGATAAGTGAGCAAGGAGAGGAGGAGAGGAGATAAGTGAGCAAGGAGAGGAGGAGAGGAGATAAGTGAGCAAGAGGAGGAGAGGAGATAAGTGAGCAAGGAGAGGAGGAGAGGGGATAAGTGAGCAAGGAGAGAAGGAGAGAGGATAAGTGAGCAAGGAGAGGAGGAGAGAGGATAAGTGAGCAAGGAGAGGAGGAGAGGAGATAAGTGAGCAAGGAGAGGAGGAGAGGGGATAAGTGAGCAAGGAGAGGAGGAGAGAGGATAAGTGAGCAAGGAGAGGAGGAGAGGAGATAAGTGAGCAAGGAGAGGAGGAGAGGAGATAAGTGAGCAAGGAGAGGAGGAGAGGAGATAAGTGAGCAAGGAGAGAAGGAGAGAGGATAAGTGAGCAAGGAGAGGAGGAGAGGAGATAAGTGAGCAAGGAGAGAAGGAGAGGAGATAAGTGAGCAAGGAGAGGAGGAAAGGAGATAAGTGAGCAAGGAGAGAAGGAGAGAGGATAAGTGAGCAAGGAGAGAAGGAGAGGAGATAAGTGAGCAAGGAGAGGAGGAAAGGAGATAAGTGAGCAAGGAGAGAAGGAGAGAGGATAAGTGAGCAAGGAGAGGAGGAGAGGAGATAAGTGAGCAAGGAGAGGAGGAGAGGAGATAAGTGTGCAAGGAGAGGAGGAGAGGAGATAAGTGAGCAAGGAGAGAAGGAGAGGAGATAAGTGTGCAAGGAGAGGAGGAGAGGAGATAAGTGAGCAAGGAGAGAAGGAGAGGAGATAAGTGTGCAAGGAGAGAAGGAGATAGGATAAGTGAGCAAGGAGAGGAGGAGAGGAGATAAGTGAGCAAGGAGAGGAGGAGAGAGGATAAGTGAGCAAGGAGAGGAGGAGAGGAGATAAGTGAGCAAGGAGAGGAGGAGAGAGGATAAGTGAGCAAGGAGAGGAGGAGAGGAGATAAGTGAGCAAGGAGAGGAGGAGAGGAGATAAGTGAGCAAGGAGAGGAGGAGAGGAGATAAGTGAGCAAGGAGAGGAGGAGAGGAGATAAGTGAGCAAGGAGAGGAGGAGAGGGGATAAGTGAGCAAGGAGAGGAGGAGAGGAGATAAGTGAGCAAGGAGAGGAGGAGAGGAGATAAGTGAGCAAGAGGAGGAGAGGAGATAAGTGAGCAAGGAGAGGAGGAGAGGGGATAAGTGAGCAAGGAGAGAAGGAGAGAGGATAAGTGAGCAAGGAGAGGAGGAGAGAGGATAAGTGAGCAAGGAGAGGAGGAGAGGAGATAAGTGAGCAAGGAGAGGAGGAGAGGGGATAAGTGAGCAAGGAGAGGAGGAGAGAGGATAAGTGAGCAAGGAGAGGAGGAGAGGAGATAAGTGAGCAAGGAGAGGAGGAGAGGAGATAAGTGAGCAAGGAGAGGAGGAGAGTGGATAAGTGAGCAAGGAGAGGAGGAGAGGAGATAAGTGCGCAAGGAGAGGAGGAGAGGAGATAAGTGAGCAAGGAGAGGAGGAGAGTGGATAAGTGAGCAAGGAGAGAAGGAGAGGAGATAAGTGAGCAAGGAGAGGAGGAGAGGAGATAAGTGCGCAAGGAGAGGAGGAGAGGAGATAAGTGAGCAAGGAGAGAAGGAGAGAGGATAAGTGAGCAAGGAGAGGAGGAGAGGAGATAAGTGAGCAAGGAGAGGAGGAGAGGAGATAAGTGAGCAAGGAGAGGAGGAGAGGAGATAAGTGAGCGAGGAGAGGAGGAGAGGGGATAAGTGAGCAAGGAGAGGAGGAGAGGGGATAAGTGAGCAAGGAGAGGAGGAGAGGAGATAAGTGAGCAAGGAGAGGAGGAGAGGAGATAAGTGAGCAAGAGGAGGAGAGGAGATAAGTGAGCAAGGAGAGGAGGAGAGGGGATAAGTGAGCAAGGAGAGAAGGAGAGAGGATAAGTGAGCAAGGAGAGGAGGAGAGAGGATAAGTGAGCAAGGAGAGGAGGAGAGAGGATAAGTGAGCAAGGAGAGGAGGAGAGGAGATAAGTGAGCAAGGAGAGGAGGAGAGGGGATAAGTGAGCAAGGAGAGGAGGAGAGAGGATAAGTGAGCAAGGAGAGGAGGAGAGGAGATAAGTGAGCAAGGAGAGGAGGAGAGGAGATAAGTGAGCAAGGAGAGGAGGAGAGGAGATAAGTGAGCAAGGAGAGAAGGAGAGAGGATAAGTGAGCAAGGAGAGGAGGAGAGGAGATAAGTGAGCAAGGAGAGAAGGAGAGGAGATAAGTGAGCAAGGAGAGGAGGAAAGGAGATAAGTGAGCAAGGAGAGAAGGAGAGAGGATAAGTGAGCAAGGAGAGGAGGAGAGGAGATAAGTGAGCAAGGAGAGGAGGAGAGGAGATAAGTGTGCAAGGAGAGGAGGAGAGGAGATAAGTGAGCAAGGAGAGAAGGAGAGGAGATAAGTGTGCAAGGAGAGGAGGAGAGGAGATAAGTGAGCAAGGAGAGAAGGAGAGGAGATAAGTGTGCAAGGAGAGAAGGAGATAGGATAAGTGAGCAAGGAGAGGAGGAGAGGAGATAAGTGAGCAAGGAGAGGAGGAGAGAGGATAAGTGAGCAAGGAGAGGAGGAGAGGAGATAAGTGAGCAAGGAGAGGAGGAGAGAGGATAAGTGAGCAAGGAGAGGAGGAGAGGAGATAAGTGAGCAAGGAGAGGAGAGGAGATAAGTGAGCAAGGAGAGGAGGAGAGGAGATAAGTGAGCAAGGAGAGGAGGAGAGGAGATAAGTGAGCAAGGAGAGGAGGAGAGGAGATAAGTGAGCAAGGAGAGGAGGAGAGGAGATAAGTGAGCAAGGAGAGGAGGAGAGGAGATAAGTGAGCAAGGAGAGGAGGAGAGAGGATAAGTGAGCAAGGAGAGGAGGAGAGGAGATAAGTGAGCAAGGAGAGGAGGAGAGAGGATAAGTGAGCAAGGAGAGGAGGAGAGGAGATAAGTGAGCAAGGAGAGGAGGAGAGGAGATAAGTGAGCAAGGAGAGGAAGAGAGGAGATAAGTGAGCAAGGAGAGGAGGAGAGGAGATAAGTGAGCAAGGAGAGGAGGAGAGGAGATAAGTGAGCAAGAGGAGGAGAGGAGATAAGTGAGCAAGGAGAGGAGGAGAGGGGATAAGTGAGCAAGGAGAGAAGGAGAGAGGATAAGTGAGCAAGGAGAGGAGGAGAGGAGATAAGTGAGCAAGAGGAGGAGAGGAGATAAGTGAGCAAGGAGAGGAGGAGAGGAGATAAGTGAGCAAGGAGAGAAGGAGAGAGGATAAGTGAGCAAGGAGAGGAGGAGAGAGGATAAGTGAGCAAGGAGAGGAGGAGAGGAGATAAGTGAGCAAGAGGAGGAGAGGAGATAAGTGAGCAAGGAGAGGAGGAGAGGAGATAAGTGAGCAAGGAGAGAAGGAGAGAGGATAAGTGAGCAAGGAGAGGAGGAGAGGAGATAAGTGAGCAAGGAGAGAAGGAGAGGAGATAAGTGAGCAAGGAGAGGAGGAAAGGAGATAAGTGAGCAAGGAGAGAAGGAGAGAGGATAAGTGAGCAAGGAGAGGAGGAGAGGAGATAAGTGAGCAAGGAGAGGAGGAGAGGAGATAAGTGTGCAAGGAGAGGAGGAGAGGAGATAAGTGAGCAAGGAGAGAAGGAGAGGAGATAAGTGTGCAAGGAGAGGAGGAGAGGAGATAAGTGAGCAAGGAGAGAAGGAGAGGAGATAAGTGTGCAAGGAGAGAAGGAGATAGGATAAGTGAGCAAGGAGAGGAGGAGAGGAGATAAGTGAGCAAGGAGAGGAGGAGAGAGGATAAGTGAGCAAGGAGAGGAGGAGAGGAGATAAGTGAGCAAGGAGAGGAGGAGAGAGGATAAGTGAGCAAGGAGAGGAGGAGAGGAGATAAGTGAGCAAGGAGAGGAGGAGAGGAGATAAGTGAGCAAGGAGAGGAGAGGAGATAAGTGAGCAAGGAGAGGAGGAGAGGAGATAAGTGAGCAAGGAGAGGAGGAGAGGAGATAAGTGAGCAAGGAGAGGAGGAGAGGAGATAAGTGAGCAAGGAGAGGAGGAGAGAGGATAAGTGAGCAAGGAGAGGAGGAGAGGAGATAAGTGAGCAAGGAGAGGAGGAGAGAGGATAAGTGAGCAAGGAGAGGAGGAGAGGAGATAAGTGAGCAAGGAGAGGAGGAGAGGAGATAAGTGAGCAAGGAGAGGAAGAGAGGAGATAAGTGAGCAAGGAGAGGAGGAGAGGAGATAAGTGAGCAAGGAGAGGAGGAGAGGGGATAAGTGAGCAAGGAGAGGAGGAGAGGAGATAAGTGTGCAAGGAGAGGAGGAGAGGAGATAAGTGAGCAAGGAGAGGAGGAGAGGAGATAAGTGAGCAAGGAGAGGAAGAGAGGAGATAAGTGAGCAAGGAGAGGAGGAGAGGAGATAAGTGAGCAAGGAGAGGAGGAGAGGGGATAAGTGAGCAAGGAGAGAAGGAGAGAGGATAAGTGAGCAAGGAGAGGAGGAGAGAGGATAAGTGAGCAAGGAGAGGAGGAGAGGAGATAAGTGAGCAAGGAGAGGAGGAGAGGGGATAAGTGAGCAAGGAGAGGAGGAGAGAGGATAAGTGAGCAAGGAGAGGAGGAGAGGAGATAAGTGAGCAAGGAGAGGAGGAGAGGAGATAAGTGAGCAAGGAGAGGAGGAGAGGAGATAAGTGAGCAAGGAGAGAAGGAGAGAGGATAAGTGAGCAAGGAGAGGAGGAGAGGAGATAAGTGAGCAAGGAGAGAAGGAGAGGAGATAAGTGAGCAAGGAGAGGAGGAAAGGAGATAAGTGAGCAAGGAGAGAAGGAGAGAGGATAAGTGAGCAAGGAGAGGAGGAGAGGAGATAAGTGAGCAAGGAGAGGAGGAGAGGAGATAAGTGTGCAAGGAGAGGAGGAGAGGAGATAAGTGAGCAAGGAGAGAAGGAGAGGAGATAAGTGTGCAAGGAGAGGAGGAGAGGAGATAAGTGAGCAAGGAGAGAAGGAGAGGAGATAAGTGTGCAAGGAGAGAAGGAGATAGGATAAGTGAGCAAGGAGAGGAGGAGAGGAGATAAGTGAGCAAGGAGAGGAGGAGAGAGGATAAGTGAGCAAGGAGAGGAGGAGAGGAGATAAGTGAGCAAGGAGAGGAGGAGAGAGGATAAGTGAGCAAGGAGAGGAGGAGAGGAGATAAGTGAGCAAGGAGAGGAGGAGAGGAGATAAGTGAGCAAGGAGAGGAGGAGAGGAGATAAGTGAGCAAGGAGAGGAGGAGAGGAGATAAGTGAGCAAGGAGAGGAGGAGAGGAGATAAGTGAGCAAGGAGAGGAGGAGAGGAGATAAGTGAGCAAGGAGAGGAGGAGAGGAGATAAGTGAGCAAGGAGAGGAGGAGAGAGGATAAGTGAGCAAGGAGAGGAGGAGAGGAGATAAGTGAGCAAGGAGAGGAGGAGAGAGGATAAGTGAGCAAGGAGAGGAGGAGAGGAGATAAGTGAGCAAGGAGAGGAGGAGAGGAGATAAGTGAGCAAGGAGAGGAAGAGAGGAGATAAGTGAGCAAGGAGAGGAGGAGAGGAGATAAGTGAGCAAGGAGAGGAGGAGAGGGGATAAGTGAGCAAGGAGAGGAGGAGAGGAGATAAGTGTGCAAGGAGAGGAGGAGAGGAGATAAGTGAGCAAGGAGAGGAGGAGAGGAGATAAGTGAGCAAGGAGAGGAAGAGAGGAGATAAGTGAGCAAGGAGAGGAGGAGAGGAGATAAGTGAGCAAGGAGAGGAGGAGAGGGGATAAGTGAGCAAGGAGAGGAGGAGAGGAGATAAGTGAGCAAGGAGAGGAGGAGAGGGGATAAGTGAGCAAGGAGAGGAAGAGAGGAGATAAGTGAGCAAGGAGAGGAGGAGAGGAGATAAGTGAGCAAGGAGAGGAGGAGAGGGGATAAGTGAGCAAGGAGAGGAGGAGAGGAGATAAGTGAGCAAGGAGAGGAGGAGAGGAGATAAGTGAGCAAGGAGAGGAGGAGAGAGGATAAGTGAGCAAGGAGAGGAGGAGAGGAGATAAGTGAGCAAGGAGAGGAGGAGAGAGGATAAGTGAGCAAGGAGAGGAGGAGAGGAGATAAGTGAGCAAGGAGAGGAGGAGAGGAGATAAGTGAGCAAGGAGAGGAAGAGAGGAGATAAGTGAGCAAGGAGAGGAGGAGAGGAGATAAGTGAGCAAGGAGAGGAGGAGAGGGCATAAGTGTGCAAGGAGAGGAGGAGAGGAGATAAGTGTGCAAGGAGAGGAGGAGAGGAGATAAGTGAGCAAGGAGAGGAGGAGAGGGGATAAGTGAGCAAGGAGAGGAGGAGAGGAGATAAGTGTGCAAGGAGAGGAGGAGAGGAGATAAGTGAGCAAGGAGAGGAAGAGAGGAGATAAGTGAGCAAGGAGAGGAGGAGAGGAGATAAGTGAGCAAGGAGAGGAGGAGAGGGGATAAGTGAGCAAGGAGAGGAGGAGAGGAGATAAGTGTGCAAGGAGAGGAGGAGAGGGGATAAGTGAGCAAGGAGAGGAGGAGAGGAGATAAGTGAGCAAGGAGAGGAGGAGAGGAGATAAGTGAGCAAGGAGAGGAGGAGAGGAGATAAGTGAGCAAGGAGAGGCAGGACAATTCAACATTCTGTCCTGATGTGCCAGTCCTGTCTCATTCAGTCAGCCAATAGCAAGGCTTGTTCAGGACAGGCCTATTTAAAGTGCCAGAGAACTGGCTGGTTTATTTCTAATGTTGAATATCAAATACACAAAGTCTATGATGGCATGGACCAATTCTTTTTGTAGATTTACATGTGTAAAATTACACAAATCAACATCAAAATCAAGTCAACTTCAATGTCTGTTTCATACATATTTAATTTTTTTTTTTTTTTTACCTTTTAGGTATGTGTGCAATAATCAATTGACTTAATGATTTGCTGCCAGAGCTCCAAAACTCAGTCCTCCTTTCCTCCACTCTCTCCTCCTTTCCTCCACTCTCTCCTCCTTTCCTCCACTCTCTCCTCCTTTCCTCTGTGAGAAATGGATACTGGTGCCTTCATGTAGCACAGAGGTTTTCAAAGTGGGAGACGGCCCTCCCCAGTGGGGCTCCAGGCAGTTTCAGGAGAGGAGGCTCAGTGAATGGAAGTGAAAAACAAGATTACATAAGTTATCAAAAGGAGATGACATAAAATCGCCTAAATGTGTGTGATAGAGTTATTTCAGAGATACAGTCATTCTGGGGAATTGTATTTTTTTTCCCCACTTTCCCAGAGTCATAAACAAATAAATGCCTTCAGACATACCCTTTTCATGTATTTGGTCTGCATGGTCTCAAGGATGTCAAACAGCAATATCAGGCTATCTTGGCTCAATTGATGATATGGGATCAAAATGACCATGATCCCATATAGGCAAGAAGAAAACGAGCTAAGACACCATGTTGTTTTCTTTGAGAGTTTAATTAAATTCTCACCAGTGGAGAAGTGAGTTTTGGGGCACAAAGACAAAATAAAACTAAAAAAGGGATTTAGTGGAGAAAGTTGGGACTTGCGATGTTGCCCCTGTCCTGTGGCTCCAGGTAGCTGTCCAGCGGCAGCAGCGGGCTGAAGCGCAGCAGCGGCAGATCCACGGCAGGGCAGCCTGTCTGCAGGTGACAAGGTTATTATCGTTAACCAAAACTAACTAAATAACGAAGACTAGCTGTGAAAAAACGTGTAACCCTATAACCCTGAAATCAAAAATCAACACAGGGTTTTACAAAAAACGACAACTGAATTGTATAGCGTTCATAATACAAACCGACAAATTATAGAGAAAATGTCTTTAGTTTTCATCTTTGTCAAATTATTTCATAAATAAGCCTACAAGTAGTAGTTTGTGTGGATTCTGGTTAATTACACAAACGCACATCTTTTATAGTCGTTTCCTGGATGGTTTCTCATCTGTCGTGAATTAATATTTGTTTTAATGGTATGATGTTTTGTGGGGAGTTTTTTGACTTTTTATTCCACAATACTTTTTCTGACGTTTTTGAATCTCGCCCCCCTGACCCCATATTACAAAACACTAAAGCTAATAAAAACCAAACTGAGACTAAGCATTTTCCACAACCAACTAAACTACAGCAGCAAACTGCCTTTAAAAATGAATTAAAACTATATATATATATAGATAAAAAATAAAAAAAAATTTTATTTTATAAAAACACCTATAATAATAATAATAACTATAATAACCTTGGGGTGGGACCAGCCTTCCCGGGGTCGCCGGATGGGTGGGGGTGGGGGGAGGTCTGAGTCATCATGATGGTGGTTGTTTTTATCATCGGTGTCAGGAGAGAGGCTGCTGTTGCTGCTGCGGCAGTGGAGCAGCCACGCCCCCCGGTGGTGACGACGGTACATGACGGCCGCCGCCCCCAGCAGCAGCAGCAGCGCTGAGCTGAGCAGGAAGAAAAGCACGTAGACGCCCTGAGTCTCTGCAGAGCGGCCCGACGGACAACCTGTACACACGAGAGGGGGGGGGGGGGGGGGGATGCCTTAAAGCAGTGACTCAACCACTGGGCCACAGCCCACTCTGTTGGGCCTCAGAGCGCCATCTAACTATGATGGAAACGCTCATTCTTCTACATTCTCTAACAATGTTAATTTCTTGTACATTAAATACTTTTAACTTTAAGTTTAACGATTGATCAAAATTTGCTGGGAACCCCCTCAAGGACCCTTGGTGGTCCCTGGACCCTACGTTGAGAACACTGCCTTAAAGGAATGGTCAACCCAGTTAAAATGTTAACATTCTGTCTGTAAGGCTGTTGCATTTTCTATAGTGATGCACAGTTGATTTGATTAAAAGGATGGCTTTCCCGATAATCAACCCACTTTGTATCATTATAATCTTGATAATATAAGCAGATAGTGTTTACCTTCGCTATAGAGAGCCGCAGGAATGAGTCCGGAAAACATAGATGCTAACACCTGCCTAGGGGATTTTTGGATGGGTCTTTGGCGCGATGCTTCAAATGAGGTCTGTGGTTAACGCAAGCTTATTCAAACGCGAACCAGTGTTCAGCAGGATAATCTTCACACGAGGACCACTTTTATGAGTTTTGAAGCTTTTACGTGCCGTTAAAAAGGGGCGGCTAGCTAGCAAACGGCTAAATGAGACTACACTGTTGAGTGAGGGGATATTATAGGTCAATAACGTCATCACTTCAACGGACGAACACGGAAATTCTATTTCCCTCACCTGGTTCAGCCGTTCAGCTCGGGTTCAGTCATGGTTCAGTCACACAGCTATAATTGCCCACACGCTCTTTCAAACTAGATGCATTAGTAAAACGCACGCGCTACATCAGTGCACAGCAGCACACACACTGACACACGGTTATCACAAACTATCACGAAGTGTTGGGGTCTCCCTCAGGAGACCCCAACACTCAGTCCCGCCCAGCCGCCCCATTAGCCAATAGTATTTTAGAGAAACGTGAAGTACCTCTAGACTGACCAATCAGAAGCAGTTAAAGAGTAGCAAGTTAGTTTGTCACACATGTGGAGCTGTTTGACAAGTGTTACCAACTATAAAGTCATCTTGCAATGGTCCCACACACTGCTCTCAGTCAGCTCACACTCTCAGGTTGAATTTGGCTGTGGTGACGTGACGTGGAAGCCTATGAGACACTGTGTGTACTTCTGGAATAGCTTAGCATGAGCTTTTTACTTCTACGGCTCGCATTTACATTACGTCACGCTTTTATCCAAAGCGACTTACAATAACACATTTTTGTCAGCAATAGAGCAATCAACTATGTAACACAGTCTATGATAACTACAACTTCTGAAGGAACAGTGGTACAAGTTAAGGTTAGTTTACATTTTTTTTTCTTTCTTTTTTTAAGACAGAGAAAGAAGTTAGATCAAGAAGGGCCCAGATGGAGCCCGAAAAGGTGCGTCTTTAGTCTTTTCCGAAAGATCGGCAGTGATTCGGCTGTCCTGACCGAAGGTGGAAGCTCGTTCCACCATTGAGGTGCCAGGGACGAGAAGAGTCGTGAACGGGATGAGCGACTTTTGAGCCCCCGTAGTGAAGGAGGGGCGAGGCGTCCTGCGCTGGTGGAGGAGCGGAGGGAACGGTGAGAGGTTTGGAACCTGACCATAGATTGCAGGTACAGAGGAGCTGTCTGGTGTACTGCCCTGTAGGCCAGAACCAGTGTTTTGAATTGAACGCGTGCCGAGATGGGAAGCCAGTGAAGGTCCCGGAAGAGGGGAGTGACATGAGAGAATTTGGGTTGGTTGAATACCAGATGGGCTGCAGCGTTCTGAATGAGCTGAAGCGGTCGGATGGCTACAGCAGGTAGCCCAGCCAGAAGAACATTGCAGTAGTCCAGGCGAGAGATGACAAGTGCCTGGACCAGGTGTTGTGCCGCTTCCCTTGTGAGAAACGGACGGATTTTGTGGATGTTGTACAGGGAGAACCTGCAGGAGCGGGCAGTTGCTGCGATGTAGGCTGAGTTGGACAGCTGATTGTCGAGGATCACTCCAAGCTGTTTGAGAGGGAAACACGGCAGGGTTGTCAATGGAGATGGAAAAGTCAGTGAGGGGACAATCTTTCCCGGGGAGGAAGAGTAGCTCTGTTTTCCCAAGATTCAGCTTGAGATGGTGGGCAGACATCCAAGCACCAATGTCTTTGAGGCATGCAGCGATACGTGCCTCGATTTGGGTGT
Organism: Poromitra crassiceps; assembly: GCF_964638095.1. Taxonomy (NCBI): domain Eukaryota; kingdom Metazoa; phylum Chordata; class Actinopteri; order Beryciformes; family Melamphaidae; genus Poromitra; species Poromitra crassiceps. Next base: position 60,127,676 of record NC_139626.1, on the reverse strand, counting down.
CTGAGGGGGGGGAAGAGAGGTAGAGCTGAGTGTCGTCAGCATAGCAGTGGTAAGAGAAGCCATGAGATGAGATCACATGGCCCAGAGATCTGATATTAAAAACTCATGAAAGTTGTCCTCGTGTGAAGATTATCTTGCTGAACACGGGTTCGCATTTGAATAAGCTTGCGTTGCCCACAGACCTTATTTGAAGCATCGCGCCAAAAACCCATTCAAAAATCCCATAGGCAGAAACAGTGAAGAACCCGGAAGTCCGTGACTTCCGCGTTCCGACTACAAAAATACGTCATTCTATTCACCACGCCCACTTTTTCTCTCTTCCGCGTTACACGCAAATTGTATTTGTTCTTCCGGTTCAGCGCTAGTTGGCGGCCAATTTCAAAACAAAACGCCACTATAATAATGAATGAAGTTTGGCAACATTCAGAATTAAGCTACACTGCGGCCAACTTCAGTTACATGTTCATAGCGTTACTGCTGCGAGGAGCCGATGGCTGTACCCGGTCTGCATTTAACGTTAGTTACAAAAGCACGTCGACAGTGTTTTCTCACTGCCAGTACAGTAGCCTACAGTAGGGTTTGACAGATAGCTAGTCCGACCGGTCAGCACAGCCAGCGCTCCCCCAGTCCTCGCTGCTCGTTAAATATTTCCGAATAGGCGTTATTCTGATAAACTGGTCACATATGTTACGCTCTCACCCGAAAAATATTTAAACTTTAAAACAGTTTCGTTTTTTTTGCTTGAAAACCGCTTTTTGGCAAGTCTAAAAAAATGACTGCGGTAGGCGTAATCTACTTCCGTGTCTAAAACCGGCAAGACGATTACAAAATGACGTCATGCAGAAGCGTCCTTGTATGGGCAAAGAATAAGGTGAATATGTTTTCCACATGGAGAAATATCCTCCATTTGTCCCGCTTGCAGAAACTCCGCCCCCGCCAGCTGCAAGTCATTAAGGCTCATTAAGGCTCTGATTTGATTCTCCGTGGATGTGTGCATACTTCAAAAATAAACCATAACAGCTAAATAAATATAATATAAATATATATATTTATACAAATAAATAACTTGCCCTGCAAGCGCAATCGACGAGCAGATTCCGCGTCTCGAGCAGAGCTTCCGCAGTTCCATCGTGACGCTAAAATGCTGAGGGTGAAATGGGAGCTGTCCGTGTGGAAGACATAGTGAAGGTAAACACTGCCCATCTGCTTATATTATATATATATATATATATTATAATATATTATATATAACGACATTCTAATGACACAAAGTGGCTTGATAATAGGCAAAGCTATCCTTTAATGGTAACAGGGTATAGCCTACATCTTCATGTAAACATCTTAAGCTGAATAAGACCTCAAAGGGATTATGGACATGTTAGATGCAGCCAATCAGAGCGTGTGTACCGGTGGCCTGCAGGTCCACACAGACGGTTCCTCCAGTACCAAGGCGGGACAGGTCCCTGAAGCCCGGCCTGCAGCGGCATGCATACGACCCAAACTCGTTGACACACTCTGCCTGGGCATCACAGAGAACCAACACCGTGCCACACTCATTCACATCTCACACACCCGAGAGAGAAGAGAGCTTATGAAAAGAGATTAAAGTCATTTATAATAATAATGATAATAATAATAAATTATATATATATATATATATATATATATGCAGTATATATATATATATCATACACACATACAGTATATACAGATAGATCTATCTGTTTATTTATTATGTTGGGTCAGTCTGTCTGCAAACTTGTCTAATCATTTATAACAACGACAAATAACGGCATCAGTCCCAGGCAACAAACAACGACTATGAGCAAGCAATGCATGTGGCAAAATCTACAAGAACGATCATGGCTTGAAGATCTACCAAGCAAGTGTTTGGCGGCTGCAGGAGCAGCACAACACACAGAAAAGTCTGAGAAAACGCTCAAAAAGCTGGTGGAGTGGGCCCAGAAATAATCATATAAAATAATAATCTTGTCATCATTCAACATTAAATATAAGGCTATCAGATGTCAACATCTCCTTCTACCCATTATAGGTTTCTGTAGTTGGTTGGATTGTGTTCTCACTGTGAGAATTGCATTTTCAGGCATCTCTGTGCCATTATTTGGTGCCACTCATACCAAAGACTATAAAAATGGGACCCATTTGCCTCCCTGCTTGGCACTCAGCATAAAAAAGGGTTGGAATTGGGGGGTTAGATCACCATATGATTCCCGAGCGCGGCGCTGCTGCCGCTCACCGCTCCCCCAGGGGATGGGTCAAATGCGGAGAACAAATTTCACACATTGTGTGACAATCAGTGGGACTTTACCTTTACTTACTTTACCAGCGAAGACATTTTCTGATCAATAGAGGGCAGCAGAAACCACAATAAATCTGTAAATAAAGCACAGCGAAGCCACTGCACTATGGAGGCCTATAAAGGACTAACCTAGCAACGCAGAATGCATTAAGGCTAAGAAGTAAGCTAAAGGCACCTATAGAGAAGTCTCACCGCGGGGTAGGTAGCAGTTAACCTGACGCTGCCAGATGGACGGTATAGCTCCACATACATTTCACTAAACCAGTCGATCTGGGAATGGAGTAACCAGACCCGCTGACAGAGGCGGGCACTTTTTCCAAGCTACTTGGCAGGTGATTGGATGACCCATCTGTCTATCACCGCTGGTGGGTGTTAACTTCAACCAATCAGATCGCCGAAGGTGCTTGTGCCTGATCTCCGTGGTATTCATTGATTGAGTCCTCACGGTCGTAAAGTCACCTTCGAAGCATTTAGTTAGATTATAACGAACTAGTTGTGTGGCTTAGCCTTCCCAAATGTTGAGGGTCGTTTTTTAGAATTTAATACATAGAATTGGGAACGTTACATTCAATTTCATTCAGACTGCCTGCCACTTCCGCGGCGGCAGCCATGTTGACGAGTGAAAAGAACTACAAAGACCATGTACCCACTACTTGCCCAGACGAGCCTGAGCCCGCCTACAGCTGCCGCTGATTCGTCGGGCCGGCATGGCTCGACCAATCATCTTAACTGCCTGTGCATGACAAGATGGGTACGTCGAGAGAATCTCTTTTGATCTCGTGAGGTTATCCATCTTGCAAGCAAGGTTAGGTAGCAGTCTCACTTTGACAGATCTTTCTCCTGCTGAAGGTTACAACAAGGCACAACAACTTTACTCGATCATGCCATCGATTCCGCCATGACACGATTGTGTTGAGGAATGGGAGGGAGAGGTAGAGAACCACTTTTAAACAGCGAGGCAGGAGACGAGCTCATTAAAACAAATCAAAGCTTCAGGGATTGATTCTTACTACAAACTTTAGGAAAAGAGGTGAAAACAGCACAACACAGCTGGATACTTTGGTTTGTATTATGTCTCAATGGAATGTCCAGATAGCACACATTAGGTTCAGGGCTGGTTATAACGTCTAGTATCGCTTATCGCAGGTTTAAATGGCATAAGCTACAAACGCACAGTGTGAACCGACCAAACCAAATATAAAAATGCACCAAAGTGAACAGACCAGAGGAGAAAGTGTGTCTGAGCAGAGTACCTTCAATCGACACAGAGACGATCACGGCCTCCCTGACGGCGGTGGCGATGAGGTCCTGCAGCGCGTCCTGGACCTCCCCGCGCACGTGGGGGCCCCCGGGGGCCTCCCCGCGCACGTGGGGGCCCCCAGGGGCCTGTCTGATCTGCAGCCACAGGATGTATAGCATGCCTGCACTCAGCCTGCACGCAGCCAACAGCACATTCTCACTCTGACGGCGTACTATATCGCCGCTCTGTCATGCACCTTGTGCGTCGGAAGTTAACGAGCACGGTGCACAAATAACGTACGACCACTGGGCGCACCGTTAAAACAGGCGCTGTGCACCTGTTGGGGTGAGACAATGGTCAAGGTACGCACCTGGGAGGCGCAGGTTGGGTTTAGGCATTGGGTAGGGGGTCTCTTGGGTTAGGCACAGGGGGGAGGGGGTTTAGGTTCAGGCAATGGTAGCCACTTGGTTAGGGTTAAGATATGGGCTAACCCATATCCTAGGGACCCTAGGGCAGGGCTATTCAACTGGCGGATGAGTTCTAAAAAAGAAGAAACAAAAATAATACAATTAAACCTCATTTACTTATTACACCCGACTGGTTGTTTTTCAGATGTGATCTAGCTAAAGTGAGCTAAACAAGTCAGATCCACTATAAATGTTTTTCAGGAGATGCTGTGATGTAGCCACAAGAAAGGTGCAATATTAAAGTTTTTCAGGAGATGGCGCTGTGATGTAGCTAATCAAGAAAGATGCATTATAAATGGTTTTTCCAGGAGATGTGTGCTGCAGCTAGCTAGGTTCTAAACAAGAAAGAATGTTTACAGTTGTTTTCCTTTCCTGATGCACTATAAATGTTTACAATGCTGTGGTGTAGCTAGCTAAGAGAGGTCAGAATTGACCAAATTCTATTTCAAATGGCTGACATGTGTTGTAGAATACTTAGATTTGTTTCAAATGTGTTTACTTTTGGGGCTTTAACACAGCTTTTGTTGCACAGAAATTAAGCACTTTTAAATTAAAACTAAGCTACTTTTGCAATGTAGTGAAATGCAAGTTTTGAAAATGGCGGTGGCGCGTTGTGTCAAGTGTAGATATAATGGGATTAATAGCTCGGGGAATGAGGTTTCTGACAATGTGGCCCTCTAAACAATTTAGGGTCTCCCCCAAGCCTTCCCCTGGAGACCCTAACCCATAATCAGGGAAGGGGTCTTTTCCCCTTGGAAGACCAGCTCCAGACCCACAGCGTAACTTGACCTTAGCCTCACCCCACCCAGGTGTTCGTTCCATAATAACGCCTCAGGTGCGGTGGTTTAATTAACGGGGCATCGCTGGGCGGTACATTATTTGCGCACAAGGGCACCGCGCTCGTTAACATCCGATACACAAGGTGAGTGGCGATATAGCACGCCTATGAGAGTGAGAACGGGCTGAGCGAGCACACAGCCAGCACGTCACTGTACAGACTGTTTGGCTGTGTGAGTGAGAGAGAGAGTGTGTGTTCGTGTGTCTGTGTGCGTACATACGTGTGTGTGTAGTAGAATAGGGGAAATCTGGCATCAGTGAGTATGTTTACAAGCATAATACTATTACAATGTCAAGTGAATCGTATTGGATACAAGTTTTGACGTCTACATTAGTGTGATAATTTCCCCCCCTGGAAAACCTGATGTAGCCTATACACACACACATTATATATATATATATATATATATATATATATATATATATATATATATATATATATACACATATATATATACATACACACACACACACACCTCTCATTTCCTTTGCTGGCCTTTCCTCCAGCATGGCATATACAGCATATACATATATATATTATTATAATATATATATATATATATATTATTGTAAAAGAGAATGTGTTCTCAATAATCTACCTGGTAATATAAAGGAAATGATGATATATATATATATATATATATATATATATATATATATATATATATATATATATATATATATATATATATATATTATATACACACAATCAGACGCACGCATTGCATGGATAATCCATCAGGGGCCAGAAGGATATCTGAAAAGTTTAGGTAAGAAAAATCTTCAAATTGTTACTGATACTTCCATAGGAATATTTACTGGATTGATGGACGTATGATTGCTTTACTTAATATTTTGTAACTTATTTTATGGTAAAATGGTGTGTTGAAAATGTGTGTATCAAATTAGATACAGCAATATTTATCTGTAAATCCGTCAATGGTCATTTTCTCAAACAATCCGGTTTACATGGATTATTTTAATAATCTTTGTACGACTTGTTACTCTACTGCACTGCATCATGTTGTTGATTATTCATAGTTTGAAAAAGCCAAAAGAAAATCTGCTTGAGGTGTTTACATGCCGTAATAAATGAAAAGACTGAGCACAAAGCCAGCTGTTAACCAGGTTCTGATGAAGACTATCAGATAAAGGCGTTTACATGATAAGTTAAAGAATCAGAGTATTGCCTTAATTGCCTTGGATAAGAGTCATTGATTAGTCTGTCATGCTACATAGGTGCAACTAAGGTATTTCCCAACATTTGATAAAATTACCCTAGAAATTATCCCAAATGCCCCCGAAATATTTCACAGTGGCAAAAATAGCCCTTGTTTAAAAAAAGTTAATTGCCCACAAAAGTTAATTGCCCACAGTCTATCCCTGAAGCCTAAGGATCAAGTCAAAAATCTTGGAGTTATTATTGATTCCGATCTCAACTTTAACTCCCACATTAAGTCAATTAGAAAATCAGCTTTTTATCATCTTAGAAATATAGCAAGAATTAGGGGATACATGTCCAGACAGGATCTAGAAAAACTAATTCACGCCTTCATTTATAGTAGGTTCGACTACTGCAATAGCCTTTTTTCTGGTCTCTCCAAAAAAAGAACTTAGGCAATTTCAACTCATTCAGAATGCTGCTGCTAGAGTTCTAATGAAGATTAAGAAAGCTGATCATATCACTCCAGTTCTTAAGTCCTTACACTGGTTGCCAGTGTGTCATATAATAGATTTTAAAATACTGTTATTAGTCTATAAATCACTTAATGGCCTAGGCCCAAAATACATAGCTGAATTGCTCCCACGCTACGAACCGTCTAGAACTCTTAGGTCAACAGGGTCCAGCTTATTAACTGTCCCTAGGATCAAATCAAATCATGGGAAGGCTGCATTTACCCACTATGCTTCTGCTAGCTGGAACAAATTGCCTGAAGACCTCAGATCTGCCCCAACCTTACTTACTTTTAAAAATAGACTAAATACTTTTATGTTTACCGTCGCTTTTAACTGCTGACAGCTACTATGCAAACCCAATGAGTCCTCTATAAGTTTTTAGCTCTTTCTGCAACTGCTGTGCCTGTTGCTTAATGCACTTTTTATACTCTTCTTTTAAAGTTTTGTTGTGATGCTTTTAAATGTCCATTTTATTATCTTCTTTTATTTTATTTTCCTGTCAACCATTTTATGTGAAGCACTTTGAATTGCCTCTGTGTATGAAATGTGCTATACAAATTGACTTGACATACATACATACATACATACATACTCACTCACTCACTCACTCACTCACTCAGGCGGACCACAAAGCGGAGCCCAACCGCAGTTTGGGAGCGAATGCTTTATAGTACAAACCTTTTTATTCTTTTGATGGACATGGATTTTGATGTATGCAGAACCAGCTGTTTGTTAATCTACAGAAACAAAACAAATAGACTTGTGAGTACAGTATGTGACAGAGTCAGCCAACATGGCCAATAGTAAACACCTTTTCCACTTTTTTCTGCTGAAAATCAATATATGGGAATTTAGTAGTGTTGTTGATGAATGCAGATCAAAATCCTGACATTTAGCGTAAATCTGAGGAATTCTTCAAAAGAGTAAGTCTTGGGTGTTAATTTGTGATATCCCCCTATTCTTCCCATGACGTGACGTCACAAGCATTTTCCTACCAATATGGCGTTACAATACACACAGCTCATTGGCTGGTTGTGTCACTTGATTGTAATCACCTGTTAATTGATTACAATCACCTGCTATTTTCCTACCAAGATGGCCGTGTGGCGATGTAGACAGAATACTATCAATAAAGTACAATAGGTGGTGACATCACAAACCACCACACCACTCTTAATGGTGTTCATGGTGGTTTGGGGTTGAGTATCACGTTAACCTGTGGAGACCTGCCTGATGATCTTGGCATTTTTTTAAACCCCCTTGAAAAACATTTTACAGACTGGCCATTCGTTGTTTATGCCCATTTTGTTGTTGTTTAAAAAGGTGCTGCGTGTAGCATTTAAGTAAGGGTTAATGCACGACGAGGTGTCCATTATCAGAAATTATTGGATGACGCGAAGGCAACCACGCCTTCGCGTCATCCAATAATTTCTGATAATGTACACCTCAAAGTGCATTAACCCGGTTATACCTTGGTCACTTGCCAAAGAAACAAAACAAGACCATTCATTTATATTTTCATGCATTTTGCAATCAAAATCTTGTTTTCATAACCTTGAATGAGTTGAGAAGCGGAGACAAAATAGTCCCCTCCGGCTGCTCAAGATTTTTCATATGAGAAAATGGCCGGTTAGTGCATTATAACCTTGGCAGACCTTCGAGCCCATAAACTAACTAATAACTTGGCCAAGTGTATGTAACATACAAAATAAAGCAAAAGGGAATGTCTAAGAATGCAAAGATATGCAACTGGCTCGTTAAACTCGCATTCCTGGAATAACGTTAACGTAAGTGGCGCGAGGCTCGCAGACATCAACAGTTACTTTCAATGTTGGAGTCCAGGTTGTTTTGCACAAGGAAGTCTCTCAGTGTGTTGCTGTTAACTGAAGGAAGTCTCTCAGTGTGTTGCTGTTAACTGCCCAAGTCTCTCAGTGTGTTGCTGTTAACTGCCCATTCCGTTGTTTTCTTTTTGTTGATCTCATCTTTTTCCTCTTCGATTTGAATCGCTGATACAGGCAGCGCACGCTCTCGCAAAGCGCGTGGCTGGCTTGCTGCAAAGTTGTAAACAGAGCTGGTTTGACAGTTGACAGCTGAGAGCCGGCTTCTGTCAGCAGCTGACATCAGATCTCCGAAAACGAAATAGCCGTTATTTTTGATAAACTGAGCACACAGCGGTAATCTAAATAGTTACTTTGACCGACTCTCTAAACTTATAAAAGTGCCATATTAACCCATATTATGGTTGTATAGAGCTCAAACAGTTCTGTCGTGATCCTGGCGCATTGGTATGAACGGTGAACAGACAACTTGACTGGAACTACTTGCTAGGTGTACATTATCACTGTACATTATCACAAAATAATGGACACCCTGCAGCCAATCAGAATTGAGTATTCACCCAGACCATGGTATAAACATCAGTAGATCAGTCAAATGAATGTAGGCTGGTCATGTAGCATTTATACATCAGTATATCAGTCAAATGAATGTAGGCTGGTCATGTAGCATTTAAACATCAGTATATCAGGTAAATTAATGTAGGCTGGTCATGTACCATTTAAACATCAGTATATCAGTCAAATGAATGTAGGCTGGTCATGTAGCATTTAAACATCAGTATATCAGTCAAATGAATGTAGGCTGGTCATGTAGCATTTAAACATCAGTATATCAGTCAAATGAATGTAGGCTGGTCATGTAGCATTTAAACATCAGTATATCAGTCAAATGAATGTAGGCTGGTCATGTAGCATTTAAACATCAGTATATCAGTCAAATGAATGTAGGCTGGTCATGTAGCATTTAAACATCAGTATATCAGTTAAATGAATGTAGGCTGGTCATGTAGCATTTATACATCAGTATATCAGTCAAATGAATGTAGGCTGGTCATGTAGCATTTAAACATCAGTATATCAGTCAAATGAATGTAGGCTGGTCATGTAGCATTTAAACATCAGTATATCAGTCAAATGAATGTAGGCTGGTCATGTACCATTTAAACATCAGTATATCAGTCAAATGAATGTTGGTTAATGACCGAGTCCATGTTGGAGCCGATTGGTCTCCTCTAGCTCACTCCAGTCGTATGCTGTTAAGTGTTTCTCCACATTAAGACTACATTTTCCATCATCCCTGTGGCCCGTCCCCTGATGTTAAAATGACGTGTAGCACTAGCACCTTTAAAGGATGGCTTTACCGGTAATCAACCCACTTTGCATCATTAATAATCTCGATATAAGCACATGCGCAGTGTCTACCTCTCTGTTTTCCTCTTGGAGATCTCCCATTTCCTCCTCTGGCACTCCGTTCCGACGCATTTTACGTCACAAGGCGTCAGAGCGGAGCTGCAGAAGTTGTGCTGGAGAGGCAGAATCTGCTCCGAGGGCAGCTGTTATGGTTTATTTTTATTTTTTAAGTATGCGCACATCCAGGAGAATACATGGAGAGCCTTAACGAGCCTTAATGACTTGCAGCTGGTGGGGGCGGAGTTTCTGCAGACAGCAGCAGCAGTGAGCATTTTCTCCGGTAAACAGAGAGAGAAGGCAAAACACTGCCCATGTGCTTATATTACCAAGATTTATATATGATATAAAGTGGGTTCATTACTGGTAAAGCCATCCTTTAATGATGGGCTGGTTCATTAAACACTATATAATGCTGCTTCTAACAGTAGAAGCATGAGTCTTGTCAACATACCAACGTCTTCACTGACATCAGCAGAGATGTGACCAGGTTGTCCCATGGCTCCTTACTGTCCTGAGGGAACTTCATCTCAACAGCCACTTCAAACAGGTGATCTGCCATGGAGAACAAAATGTTACCAGTACTGTGATCTGCAATGGAGAACCAAGTGTGACCAGTACTGTGATCTGCCATGCAGAACATGTTACCAGTACTGTGATCTGCAATGGAGAACCAAGTGTGACCAGTACTGTGATCTGCAATGGAGAACCAAGTGTGACCAGTACTGTGATCTGCCATGCAGAACATGTTACCAGTACTGTGATCTGCAATGGAGAACCAAGTGTGACCAGTACTGTGATCTGCAATGGAGAACCAAGTGTGACCAGTACTGTGATCTGCCATGCAGAACGTGTTACCAGTACTGTGATCTGCAATGGAGAACCAAGTGTGACCAGTACTGTGATCTGCCATGGAGAACGTGTTACTGTAGGCTCTTTCACACCGGCCTTGAAAGCCGGAAAATGCACGGAAAATGCACGGAAAATAGGATTAGCGCCTCCGATGTGAAAGTCGTGAATGCGCTTTGGTGGACAATTGTTTTACGCCTTTTGTCCCGCGACGGGAGGTAGTAACAGCGCCGGGTTACCTGGCAACCCGCCTCCACTTGAAAGGTCGTCGCATCGAGCCAGAAAAGGTGCGAATGGTCTGCTCATTCATAAAAAAATGACAGGGGAAATCACCTCATGTGATCAAGAAAGTGCAGTAGTGAAAGTAAAAAAAGTAGCCTATACAATCATGACTGCAGGGACGCCAGGAGGAATGCTCCATGCGGTTAGGCTTTATGCTCAAATGATGTTGACATTAATTAACGTTAAGTAGTCATGTGCATTTATAGCCTATACTATTCCCCCGACGAACGTTATGCAGACTGCAGCTGTTTGATATGCGGGCGGTCGTGTATCGTTCCAGTTTTAGTAGGACACCATATCGATCTGCCCGCCCACCATGCGAGTTGTTGAATGAATTCGTTCATCATACAGTAGCCTAGGCTACACTAACCTATGAAAATATTCATTTGGGCTAGGAGGAGCAGGAAATCCCTCCGCTCGCCTTTCAATGCGGGAGCAGGGGATTTCACCTGAAAGTACAGAGCAGCACGGTAATGTGGCCGTGCTGCTTGGCTCGTGTGAAAGCAATTTCTGTGGCGAGGCGGCTGCCTTTACGGGACTCCTAAACGGCAATTTTTGCGCGATCTGTGTATGAAAGAGCCTACGATCTGCCATGGAGAACGTGTTACCAGTACTGTGCTCTGCCATGGAAAATGTGTTACTGTGATCTGCCATGGAAAACGTTTTACCAGTACTGTGATCTGCCATGGAAAACGTGTTACTGTGATCTGCCATGGAAAACGTTTTTAACCAGTACTGTGATCTGCCATGGAAAACAACATGTTACCAGTACTGTGATCTGCCATGGAGAACGTGTTACCAATACTGTGATCTGCCATGGAAAACGTGTTACTGTTATCTGCCATGGAGAACGTGTTACAACTGTGATCTGCCATGGAAAACGTGTTACTGTGATCTGCCATGGAAAACGTGTTACCAGTACTGTGATCTGCCATGGAAAACAACATGTTACCAGTACTGTGATCTGCCATGGCGAACGTGTTACCAGTACTGTGATCTGCCATGGAGAACGTGTTACTGGGATCTGCCATTGTACGGATCCTTTGAGGTGTGATTTTACTTTTACTATTTCTGTGTTCACTTGATCCATTTCTGCTGTAAAACTGCTGCACATGCTCCATGTTGTTTCACTTGTCCATATGTTTGTTTTACATGTATTCGCTATGTTTTTTACATCTGCTTGCACACAAATTGCCCTTCTGGGACAAATAATAAACTTGAATCTTGCCATGGAGAACGTGTTACCAGTACTGTGATCTGCCATGGAAAACGTGTTACTGTGATCTGCCATGGAAAACGTGTTACCAGTACTGTGATCTGCCATGGAAAACAACATGTTACCAGTACTGTGATCTGCCATGGAGAACAACATGTTACCAGTACTGAGATCTGCCATGGAAAACAACATGTTACCAGTACTGTGATCTGCCATGGAAAACAACATGTTACCAGTACTGTGATCTGCCATGGTAAACAACATGTTACCAGTACTGTGATCTGCCATGGAAAACAACATGTTACCAGTACTGTGATCTGCCATGGTAAACAACATGTTACCAGTACTGTGGTGTAAAATCACACCACACAGTGCACACTAGAGTTCCACCATTATTTGTTTCTGGGTTGAGTGAGATACCTACCACCAGGCAGATGTGGACTTTCAGAATGGTTTCTGGTGTTTACTGCCAGAGAAGAACACAAAGTCAAACAGATGCAACAAAAATGTCACTGGGCAAAATGAATTTGACTTAGTATTACATCTTTGTAATGCAATACTAGTAATAGTAATGCAGTATTTCCTTTATTCTTGGCCCAGGCCTTTATACCGCAACTGCAGAGGGTAGCAGGCCTTATTGGAAGCAGGCCTATAATAATTTATTTCTAATTGCCCTCTGTTTGAGAAGTATATTTGCTCATATTTTATTACGCCTCTTTGTTTTCTGATCTGCTTCTGTTGTAGTTTGTTAGGTAGCTGCTTTTTGTTACTGCAATGCATTACCGATAATTACGCTAATTGACAGCATGCTCTAGTCTAGAGACTAGCCAAGCACGGGTCCCATAGTTACTTCAAATGTAGCTACTGCCATCCTGTGGCACTTGCGCGTTACTACAAACTACAGATACATTATACAACAGGCACCCAGAGTTGACCGGTATCCACTGGCCTTGATTTGTTCGTGTCCACAACTAGTATGAGGAACATAGTAATAATCTCGGTGAGAATCTATAGAAGCATTTTTCGTAATCATAGAGTTCAATGTGATCAACATTAATTTGCAGATCTTAGCATATACATCGATATCAAAATTATATCTTGGGATCATCGTGATCTTTTTTCCCCATCTCACCTAGTCCTAGTGGGAACATTCTGTCGTTAACTGCATGTAAAACATCGTAACCAGACAGCATGTTAAGCAGACTATGATAAAACGGAGAGGTGAGTGCAGCAGGTGTGTTGAGGAGCTGACCCACCGGAGGAGCCCCTGCGGTCGGACAGCGGCTCCACCATGTTGGGCTGAGGGTGAGTCTGCTCCAAGACCTCGCTGACCTCAGCTTCTCCATCCTGCTCTGAAGCCTCAGCAGGCATCTCTGACTGGGGACAAAAGCTGATTTTAGACAAATGTCTTGTGGATTGTTTTGAAGGTTTCATCTCAATCTATGCTATAATAAGCCTATATGCTTTTGTATGCTACTGCCTGCCTGCATGCTTTTATGTGCTTAAGTGTTCTGTTGCTCGCTTCATGATAGTATTTTATGTGTATTCTGCGATTGCCTGCGTGCTTCAGTTCAAAGTTGTCTGTCATTTGTTCTGTTAGTGCTTGCTGCCACAATGTTGTCATGCCATTTTTAGCTATATTCATTTAAAAAGGTACATTCAGTGAGGTTTTTGTGTTAAAATAAGCATGGCTCTATATTCTGACAGCAATCACCGTCAACCAGGCGCGGACTGCATAATCGGGCACGTCGGGCAAATGCACGGTGGCCTGGCCTGGCCTGAATTTTTTTTTTTTTTTTTTTTTTTGGTGCCCGCTGTCAGGCCACTCACTGAACAGCAGGCCAGGCGCCGCCTACTGGTTTACTAGTGGTTTTATTACTTTATTCAGGGTTAAAGTGGGTGCATCTTATTGTAAAATTGGACTCGGCCCAAATTGGGCTTCAAACGGCCCAAATCCAGCTTCAAACGGCCCAAATCGGGCTTCAAACGGCCCAAATCTGGCTTCAAACGACCCAAATTGGGCTTCAAACGGCCCAAATCTGGCTTCAAACGGCCCAAATTTTTCGTCGGCGCCCTTCGGACGCCGGCACGCGCGTCGGCCCATATCGGCCTGGCCTGCTTGGCATCTAATGCCCGGCCTGAATTATGATCCCAGTCCGCCCCTGCCGTCAACTGTGAGTCTCTACGAGATACGGTTGTGAAGATGCGTCAACACTGCATGCAGGACTACAGGAGATAGAGGACAGCGGGGGGTTGGGGGGTTTCAAGTCACTGACCAAACACTATTTCAGTGATTGCTGTCAGAATATAGAGCCATTTGAGACTTATTTTAACACAAAAACATCGCTGAATGCAGCTTCAACATCAAAATGTTTCTGTCACATGTCAATTTTAACAATGTTTTATTCACGAGTTGCCATCTGCATCCTATTTCAATAATTGTGTTTTATCTTTACCTCTTTTTGTTCTTTTAGGGAGTCTATTGTAACACCTGGTCAGGAACTACAGATGGAAACTAGCCTTCTGACTAATTTTGGCATATTTACTGCAATGTTTATTAATATGCACTGTCCCTTGTCAAATAAACAAACAAATCCTTATCATGTATGTTGTATACATCAAGATCATTTTGGCTCAAGATAATGGTACGATGAAATGTTCATAATCAGCACAGTTGTACCTCTGATTGCCTGTGTGTCGTGGCGTCAGAGGTTTCAGGTGGTTGTGTTTGGGCATCCACGTTCCTGCGCAGCGCTGTGGGGGAGCGAGAGGGCAGTCTAGGGTTCAGGTCTGGGTGTGATCCATCATGTGAAGCTGGAGGGTGGGCCCCTTGGTCAGAGTGTGCTGAGGCCCCTGGGTCAGAGCGTGCTGAGGCCCCTGGGTCAGAGCGTGCTGAGGGGGTCAGAGAGGCCCCTCGCTCTGACCGGGACGTCCCCTGGGTGGCCGGGGGCACCGCGGGTGGCGCTGTGGCCACGCCACTGCCACTCTGCTGGAGGCTTTCACCCACCTGAACCAAGAGAGCAGATTAACCCATGTTGTGTTAAGTCACGCCAGAGCTGGGGATCGAACCTGGAACCTCCGGCATGGGAGGCGGACGCTCTATCAAGGAGCCTAAAGCCCAAGAGCTCAAGCATCTGTCGCTAGAGCGTCTCTTGAGGTCTGAGAGAGTGAGGTTTACTCACTGCACAGCACCACCTGCTGGCCAGCGTTACACAGAACAAAGATTTGAAGCGACACAAGACAAAAATGACACTGGATGTGTGAGAGTTGGTGCAGAGGTTGATATACTATTGCATAATTTGAATGTAAAATCAGATTAATACTTGACGGCACATCATGACCTGCAAAATGGGGACATCTGGGTAGTGTAGAGGTAAAAGCACTCGCCTACAACCAGGGGGCGTCTGGGTAGTGTAGAGGTAAAAGCCTACCACCCCGCAGAGACCCGGGGTTCAATTACCACCAGCGGATACTTCCACGCACTATGTCCGCTAATGTGCACATTAGGGCATTCACAGACTAGTCGACTAGTAAAACCACTAGTCGACACTGTGCTTAGTAGTCGACTAGTCTTTTTTTTTTTTTTTTATCTTTAAGAAAGAACATGAGGTATTTACACGACATACATGGACTATCATATCCCATATCCCCCACAAAGAAAATCAAAACACAACAAAACAAAACAAGAAAACTGCACAAGATACACAATAATCCAAGAACAAACAAGACTATTGGACAAACAACCAAACAAAAACAGTGCATTCAAAGTAAATACATAGATCTTGTTGGCAGCTAGGAAATGCATAGCTTTAAATTGGAAAGCAGCCAATCCCCCAGCTGTAGTTCACTGGTGGAATGAACTCTCAAGCTACCATACGTTGGATAACATTTACTACAAGAGCAAAGGCAGATTCTTAGACATCCCCAAAATATGGCAACCACATACAGAGTTTGACTTTAAGAAATTTTTACCCCAGTGTCATTAGGCTTATCAGGATAGGAGCTGAATGCATTGTTTTTGTTTGGTTGTTTGTCCAATTCTTTGTGGGGGATATGGGATATGATAGTCCATGTATGTCGTGTAAATACCTCATGTTCTTTCTTAAAGATTTTTTTTTTTTTTTTTTTTTATAAAAAAATAAAAAATAAAAAATTTAAAAAACTACTAATCGACTAGTCGACTACCTTTAGGGACGACTAGTCGACTAGTAAAATTCACTAGTCGTGAATGCCTGGCCTAGTGCACATGTATCGGATGAAAATGTGCTAGTGTACAACTCTCCCCAGATCGGCAGAGGAGGTGGAGCAACAACCAGAACAGCAGGGGAAATTGGCCAAGTACAGTTGGGGAAAAAATGTGAGGAAAAATCAGGGGGGAAGGGGGGGTTATAAAAAAAGAACCTGCAAAACATCCTTTTTTTTGCTGCTGCAACAACGTAACTTTCATGGAGATAAATAGCATTTGATATAATCAATCTAAAGTGATGTTGGTCTACCCATCACTGGTTATATGGTACACAATGTGTCCATCCAGATGGGATTAAAACGACCCCAGACGTCCCCTGGTAGCACTACTGGTGTCCAGAGAGGGGGACATCTGGGGACATTTCTGGAAAACATCGGATCACCCTACGTTGTGCATTCAGCTGTGCGGAATGCATGCACAACTGACCATGCACAACTGACCGATCCAACACATTCGCACTCCAAACTCATCCAATAGCAGCCCTCCCTCACTTTCTAACAGACTGGATACCCCTTTGTCATCATTTTTCAATGCCACAAGACCTTTGCAAACACATTGTGTTAGGGTAACGCAACTCAAGCAACTGGGTTCAAACAATGCCGATTTTCAACCAGATGTGTATCATTGCAACATCAGGAGTATATTGGTATATATGCAGGTATTCATTTAGCTTGACAGGTATTGAGTTGATTCGAGTTAAGTTGTGGACCAGTGATGTCATTTGTCTTTTTACCAGCGATTTCGTGTGCTCCAGTCCTCTCTTTGGGTTCAGTCAATTTGAAGTGGCCCATCAAACTGTTTCCAGTATTTTGTCCTGTTCTGAGAGCACCGACCTCCCTCTGTAGAGGAGCTGAAGCGCAAGAGATTCCTTCTACATTCTATTAGAAGTCTATTGGACTACCACCAGAAGCCACCAGTGGCTTCTGCATTACATTACTCGCTTTCCTGGCGAAGCTAAGCAGGTCTGGCCTATGATACTCCTTGGATGGGAGACTAGTGCTGGAAGTGGTGTTGGAGGACCAGTAGGAGGTGCTCCTCGCTCTGGTCTGAAAGGTCTGATGAATAATCTGGTCTGATGAATAATCTCGCCAATGCCCCAGGGCAGAGACAGTGAGCACCGTCCTTGAGAGGTTAAAACTGAGGTCCTGACTCTCTGTAGTCTTTAAAGATCCAATCAATACTCTCATCATCGGTGGTGGATGAGTTGAGTTCCCTCCCCCTCCCTCCCCTGATATGTGAAGCGCTTTGAGTATCTAGAAAGGCGCTATATAAATCCAATCAATAATAATAATAATAATACCCTGCACATTGTAGGAGTTCTATAGAAGTCTATTGGACTACCCTGCACGTTGTGGGAGTTCCATAGAAGTCTATTGGACTACCCTGCACGTTGTGGGAGTTCTATAGAAGTCTATTGGACTACCCTGCACGTTGTGGGAGTTCCATAGAAGTCTATTGGACTACCCTGCACGTTGTGGCAGTTCTATGGAAGTATATTGGACTACCCTGCACGTTGTGGGAGTTCCATAAAGGTCTATTGGACTACCCTGCATGTTCTGGGAGTTCTATAGAAGTCTATTGGACTACCCTGCACGTTGTGGGAGTTCTATAGAAGTCTATTTGACTACCCTGCACGTTGTGTGAGTTCCATAGAAGTCTATTGGACTACCCTGCATGTTGTGGGAGTTCCATAGAAGTCTATTGGACTACCCTGCATGTTGTGGGAGTTCCATAGAAGTCGATTAGACTACCCTGCACGTTGTGGGAGTTCAATAGACGTCCCTTGGACTACCCTGCATGTTGTGGGAGTTCTATAGAAGTCTATTGGACTACCCTGCATGTTGTGGGAGTTCCATATAAGTCGATTCGACTACCCTGCATGTTGTGGGAGTGCCATAGAAGTCTATTGGACTACCCTGCATGTTGTGGGAGTTCTATAGAAGTCTATTGGACTACCCTGCATGTTGTGGGAGTTCCATATAAGTCGATTCGACTACCCTGCATGTTGTGGGAGTGCCATAGAAGTCTATTGGACTAGCCTGCACGTTGTGGGAGTTCTATAGAAGTATATTGGACTACCCTGCACATTGTGGGAGTTCTATAGAAGTCTATTGGACTACCCTGCACGTTGTAGGATTTCTACAGAAGTCTATTGGACTACCCTGCATGTTGTGGGAGTTCTATAGACGTCTATTGGACTACCCCGCACGTTGTGGGAGTTCTATAGAAGTCTATTGGACTACCCTGCACATTGTGGGAGTTCTATAGAAGTCTATTGGACTACCCTGCACCTTGTAGGAGTTCTACATAAGTCTATTGGACTACCCTGCACGTTGTGGGAGTTCTATAGAAGTCTATTGGACTACCCTGCACGTTGTGGGAGTTCTATAGAAGTCTATTGGACTACCCTGCACGTTGTGGGAGTTATATAGAAGTATATTGGACTACCTTGCACATTGTGGGAGTTATATAGATGTCTATTGGACTACCCTGCACGTTGTGGGAGTTCTATATAAGTCTATTGGACTACCCTGCACGTTGTGGGAGTTCTATAGAAGTCTATTGGACTACCCTGCACGTTGTGGGATTTTAATCCACCATTCATTTTCCCATAGACATTTCATAAAATGTTTATAAAAAGAGTTTTACTTGGTCAAACCAAACGGTTCAGATATATTTAGAAGCAGGAGAGACCACATCACATTTCACTCAAACCTAAACATAAAAAAACAAGAACATATTTTTGTCTATGTTTTTTTAAGTTTTGGTCCGAGTGAAATGTTCTATGGTCTCAAGTAAAAAAAAATTATACGCATTTTACGAAATGTGTATGGGAAAATAAATGGCGGAGGAAAATCTCTGGTACAGTGCTGAAGCGGTCACTTTGCCTCTCTATTTATTGGACTACCCTGCATGTTGTGGGAGTTCTATATAAGTCTATTGGACTATCCTGCATGTTGTGGGAGTTCTATAGAAGTATATTGGACTACCCTGCACGTTGTGGCAGTTCTATAGAAGTCTATTGGACTACCCTGCGTGTTGTGGGAGTTCTATAGAAGTATATTGGACTACCCTGCGTGTTGTGGGAGTTCTATAGAAGTCTATTGGACTACCCTGCACGTTGTGGGAGTTCTATAGAAGTCTATTGGACTACCCTGCACGTTGTGGGAGTTCCATAGAAGTCGATTAGACTACCCTGCATGTTGTGGGAGTTCAATAGACGTCCCTTGGACTACCCTGCATGTTGTGGGAGTTCTATAGAAGTGATTGGACTACCCTGCATGTTGTGGGAGTTCCATATAAGTCGATTCGACTACCCTGCATGTTGTGGGAGTGCCATAGAAGTCTATTGGACTAGCCTGCACGTTGTGGGAGTTCTATAGAAGTATATTGGACTACCCTGTACATTGTGGGAGTTCTATAGAAGTCTATTGGACTACCCTGCACGTTGTAGGAGTTCTACAGAAGTCTATTGGACTACCCTGCACGTTGTGGGAGTTCTATAGAAGTCTATTGGACTACCCTGCACGTTGTGGGAGTTCTATAGAAGTCTATTGGACTAC
This sequence comes from Poromitra crassiceps, assembly GCF_964638095.1. NCBI lineage: Eukaryota > Metazoa > Chordata > Actinopteri > Beryciformes > Melamphaidae > Poromitra > Poromitra crassiceps. Next base: position 60,107,734 of record NC_139626.1, on the reverse strand, counting down.
CCTGCACGTTGTGGGAGTTCTATAGAAGTATATTGGACTACCTTGCACATTGTGGGAGTTCTATAGACGTCTATTGGACTACCCTGCACTTTGTGGGAGTTCTATAGAAGTCTATTGGACTACCCTGTACATTGTGGAGTTCGATAGAAGTCTATTGGACTACCCTGCACGTTGTGGGATTTTCATCCACCATTTATTTTCCCATAGACATTTCATAAAATGTTTATAAAAAGAGTTTTACTTGGTCAAACCAAATGGTTCAGATATATTTAGAAGCAGGAGAGACCACATCACATTTCACTCAAACCTAAACATAAAAAAACAAGAACATATTTTTTCTATGTTTTTTTTAGTTTTGGTCCGAGTGAAATGTTCTACGGTCTCAAGTAAAAAAAAATTATACGCATTTTACGAAATGTCTATGGGAAAATAAATGGCGGATGAAAATCTCTGGTATAGTGCTGAAGCAGGAAGTAGGCGGTCACTTTGCCTCTCTATTTATTGGACTACCCTGCATGTTGTGGGAGTTCTATAGAAGTCTATTGGACTACCCTGCATGTTTTTGGGAGTTCTATAGAAGTCTATTGGACTATCCTGCGTGTTGTGGGAGTTCTATAGAAGTCTATTGGACTACCCTGCGTGTTGTGGGAGTTCTATAGAAGTCTATTGGACTACCCTGCATGTTGTCGGAGTTCTATAGAAGTCTATTGGACTACCTTGCATGTTGTCGGAGTTCTATAGAAGTCTATTGACTACCTTGCGTGTTGTGGGAGTTCTATAGAAGTATATTGGACTACCCTGCATGTTGTGGGAGTTCTATAGAAGTCTATTGGACTACCCTGCATGTTGTGGGAGTTCTATAGAAGTCTATTGGACTACCCTGCGTGTTGTGGGAGTTCTATAGAAGTCTATTGGACTACCCTGCATGGTGTGGGAGTTCTATAGAAGTCTATTGGACTACCCTGCACATTGTGGAGTTCTATAGAAGTCTATTGGACTACCCTGCATGTTGTGGGAGTTCTATAGAAGTCTATTGGACTACCCTGCACATTGTGGAGTTCTATAGAAGTCTGTTGGACTATCCTGCAGATCGAAAAATTACGAAAATCAGTGCGTTGAAAAGTGACGCGAAGGGGTCCTGACCAAATGGCAGTATTTGACAACTTTGGAGTGAGAACGAGTTGACCAATCAGACAACAGAAGCTATGAGCTCAGTGGACAGAGCAAGGCAGTAACACTGTCAAGAGCTATGAGCTCAGTGGACAGAGCAAGGCAGTAACACTGTCAAGAGCAGAAGCTATGAGCTCAGTGGACAGAGCAAGGCAGTAACACTGTCAAGAGCAGAAGCTATGAGCTCAGTGGACAGAGCAAGGCAGTAACACTGTCAAGAGCAGAAGCTATGAGCTCAGTGGACAGAGCAAGGCAGTAACACTGTCAAGAGCAGAAGCTATGAGCTCAGTGGACAGAGCAAGGCAGTAACACTGTCAAGAGCAGAAGCTATGCGCTCAGTGGACCGAGCAAGGCAGTAACACTGTCAAGAGCTAGGAGCTCAGTGGACAGAGCAAGGCAGTAACACTGTCAAGAGTAACGAGTTCGACTCCCTTCTGTCGACTCAAAGGCTGGATGGTTTCACCCACCTGACCGGCTGTGTCCGCTCCCATGGGCTGCTCCTCCTCCCCAGGCCACTCGGCGGCCATGACGGAGGGCTGGTCATAATAATCATACATGAGGTCGTAGTTTGCAGAAGATGGCGGCGTGGGACGCTCCAGTAAGCCCCCCTCCATCGCATCACCGTGCATCATGGCTGCAAACTCGCTGAAGCCCGGCGGCTCCGTCACCGCAGGCTCCGCCCACATCCCCCCGTCCGGCTCCGTGAAGCCGTCCTGCGGGTTGTACGCCACCGGTGGTCCAAAGGCCTGGTGGCAGGAATGCACAATGATATCGGCACGTCATCGGTATCGGCCCGATAAACGCTTTAAAATTAAATATATCGCATCGGCCCGAAACAAACATATCCGCCCATATGACTGGCCGATAAAACGACGCTTTAAATCACGCCCAAATGTTCGATGCTTGACTAAATTACATTGTTTGTTTTGCAACTTGTGAAATAGTCAAATTGTGCCTGGTTGTAGTGGCTATTGTCAGGATTGTCTCAGGCAGAGCATCACCCAAGCCTGTTTGGAGGATGAAGGTGTTGAAAATGTAAAAAAAAAAAAAAAGTGGAAATGTTACACAAATCAGGAAATATGGCATGGTGGTTTACATTACCTAAGTTGAAGTAGTCTTCTTATCTTATCTTGTGTACATTTTGAAAAGCATTGTATAAATGTCTGCATCTGCCAGTGAGCCATCACACCGGTCATCACTACACGAGTAACTATGTCCACACTGTCGTGTCGTGTGTCGTGGTGGACGGCGCCCAGCCCAGTGACTGTGTCCTTCCAAATAGTGCCTTGGGAAGTTGTTTTGGTGGAATCAAATGTCTAAATCCCCGCAAAAGAAAACGTCACGTAAAACAGTAAAAAAAAAAGTATGCCGAGCATGTCAAACTTGCCATTTTCAGCGTGTAGGTTGCTAGCTCGCAGGTTGTCGTTTCACGTAGCGACAGGTAGGCTACTTTTGAAAACGTGCCGATTGCTCCGTCTAAAGCGGACGGCAGCAATTATACCCGCAGCCTACGTCCATTGAGTCAGACTACTACATGAGAGACTTCATGTACTCTGAAATTAGGCGAAAACACGTCCATATACATTACATGTATATCGGTATCCATATTTATACCATGGTCTGGGTGAATACTCGATTCTGATTGGCTGCAGAGTGTCCATTAATTTGTGATAATGTACAGTGATAATGTACACCTAGCTAAATGGTCTGTTCACCGTTCACATCAATGCGCCAGGATCACGACAGAGCCGTTTGAGCTCTATACCACCGTTAACGCTTAATACGGCACTTTTATAAGTTTAGAAAAAAATGTAGTTGGTCAAAGTATCTATTTAGATTAGCCCTGAGTGCTCAGTTTATTAAGATAACGGCTATTTAGAAATCAGATTGTCGTTCTGGTCAGCTGACAGAAGCCGGGCTCTCAGCTGTCAACTGTCAAACCCTCTGTTTACAACTTGCAGCAACCAGCAGCCAGGCGCTCTGGGAGAGCGCCTGCTGCCTCTATCACTGATACAAATCAAGTCGAAGAGGAAAAAGACGAGATCAACAAAAAGAAAATTAAATGGGCAGTTAACAGCAACACACAGAGACGTCCTTGCACAAAACATACCTGGACTCCAACATAGAAAGCTGATGGTTTTCAGTCTACTCCAGCCTCGCGCCATTTACATCTTATAAGACCCGCAGGCGTTAATGTAATTCCCTTGAATGCGAGAATTAACGAGCCAGTTACATGGCTTTGCATTCTTAGACATTGCTGTTTGCTTTTATTTCGTATGTTACATACATAGCTAAATTATGAGTTAGCTTGACTCTAGAATTGTGCCAGGTGCAGGCACTAAGCGGCCATTTTATCCAATGATCGCCTAATCTTGAGCAGCCGAGGGGACTATTTTGTCTCGCCGGTTCTCAACTCATATTCAAGGTTATGAAAACTAGATTTTGTTTGCAAAATGCATGGAAATATAAATGAATGGTCTTGTTTTGTTTCTTTGGCAAGTGACCATGGTATAAGCGGGTCAATGCACTTCGAGGTGTCCATTATCAGAAATTATTGGACTTCGCGGAGGCAACCACCAGGTTCACGCCTCCACATCGTCCAATAATTTCTGATAATGGACACCTCGTTGTGCATTAACCCTTAGATACAGTACATCGGTATTGGTATCGTCGGTATTCGGCGAAAATAGTTGGAAAATATCAGCATATCAGATATTGGCAAAAACATATCCCATGATGCATCCCTACCTGGTAGCGGCCGTAGAAGCCGCGGTAGGGCAGGCCGGGCTGGCCGGCGATCAGCAGCACCACGTGCAGCGTGTTGGAGTGGGAGATGAACTTGGCCTCTCTCCAGCACCTCTGCAGCACCCGGGGGCCCCCGGACCCCCCGTGGTGCCCCCCGCGGCCCCCCGGCTCGTCCACGTGGATCTGGTCCTGCTTCAGGTGGCAGGCGTCATCCGGGGTCAAGTCCTCCAGGTACAGACGCACCTATGGCAAGCCGGTTTCACATTTACTAGACTGGATACTGTATGTAGTCCTTAGACTGGATACTGAATGTAGTCCTTAGACTGGATACTGTATGTAGTCCTTAGACTGGATACTGTATGCGGTCCTTAGACTGGATACTGTATGCGGTCCTTAGACTGGATACTGTATGCGGTCCTTAGACTGGATACTGTATGCGGTCCTTAGACTGGATACTGTATGCGGTCCTTAGACTGGATACTGTATGCGGTCCTTAGACTGGATACTGCATGCGGTCCTTAGACTGGATACTGTATGTATTCCTTAGACTGGACACTGTATGTAGTCCTTAGACTGGATACTGTATGTAGTCCTTAGACTGGACACTGTATGTAGTCCTTAGACTGGACACTGTATGTAGTCCTTAGACTGGATACTGTATGTAGTCCTTAGACTGGACACTGTATGTAGTCCTTAGACTGGACACTGTATGTAGTCCTTAGACTGGATACTGTATGTAGTCCTTAGACTGGACACTGTATGTAGTCCTTAGACTGGATACTGTATGTAGTCCTTAGACTGGACACTGTATGTAGTCCTTAGACTGGACACTGTATGTAGTCCTTAGACTGGACACTGTATGTAGTCCTTAGACTGGATACTGTATGTAGTCCTTAGACTGGACACTGTATGTAGTCCTTAGACTGGACACTGTATGTAGTCCTTAGACTGGACACTGTATGTAGTCCTTAGACTGGACACTGTATGCAGTCCTTAGACTGGATACTGTATGTAGTCCTTAGACTGGATACTGTATGTAGTCCTTAGACTGGATACTGTATGTAGTCCTTAGACTGGATACTGTATGTAGTCCTTAGACTGGATACTGTATATATCTTCTTATATATTAAAAAGGGAGCAAGTGGGCAATGTTGGTTTGTTTCAAGAATTTTGCCCGGCCACAGCTATGGCATTTTACGTGAGATGGGGCTGAAACTTTCAGAGCAACCGTGTGCTGTCATCAGTGTTGTCATCCTTCCTGACTGAGGCTATATAAGTTCAGTGATGAGGTCATCAGTGATGATGTCATCAGTGCCACAATTAATACTTCCTAGGACAAAATGTGTATGCGATTTCTTTCTCATTACAGTCATGTGTATGGGCTTTCTCATTCCAATTCAGTTCCCGATATGCGCAATGTGAATTGCGGATATCTGCAATTAATTATGGCTACAATTCCAGTTTCAGATATCTACAACTTACCTTAGACTCGTCATAATTCCACTTCAAGTTGTCTTCGATTCCCCTGAAGATCTCTACATTGTACTTTTTACATCTCTTAAATTAAGTTCTAACTCGTCTGAATGACATTGTAGATATCTGTAATGTTCCGATGAATGCAAAAGAGGTTGTTGGTCATAGGAAGAATGACGTTGGATATCTGAACTGTCGTTTTGACTAGTCAGAATCACATGATAGAAATCGGACTAATCACAATGCAATAATGACTGGTCAAAATAACGTTGTTGATGTCTGCATTGTCAATTCCGGCTAGCCACACTTAGTTAATACATGTTAAAACAGCTTGCTACACTCACACGCCGCCCGGGGTTCACATGCAGGGTCCAGTTGCACCACAGCGGCGGGCTGGAACACAGGTAGTCCGGGGAGAAGAACTCCCCGCTGTCGCCCCCTAGCACCTGGTGGCAGCTCCGCAGGGCGAAGAAGGCACCGGCGCTGCCCTCCGTACCCGCTCCGTCTGAGGGGGAAATTCCCAGAGTAACACACCCCAAACCACACCTGGGGAAAAAGCCTGACACCTACCGGTTCAATGCACCAAAGATCAGCCAATAGCAGATGGCATGCTTCTGACCAGTAGAGGTCAGGATTTACCAACACAGTCTCACCACCTTCTCCATTTTTTGACACCACACAAGACAGTGGCCAACTTCTTGCAGGCAGCTAGAAGAACTTGAAATGGTTTGGAGTTCAATAAGAAAAGTCACACGCAGGTTGTGAAGTAGGCGTTGCAGATTTATACACTAGATGCTGTCTGTTGAGGCTATAAGTGAGCAGACTGATTTAATTTCAAGCGTGCGTGTTCGCACTGTCAGCTTTGAGCCGCTCTCTCCTGAAACGGTTGTTTCACGCAGACATGTCATTTTAACACCCCCGGACAAACTAATGACATCCGTAAGAGGAATATACTGTAAGATCTTCAAATCTGCGTTATGACATCGGAAACGGGTAAGAAACCGTTTACTCCCCTTGGTACCTCACATTACGGAGAGTAACGCCCCTTTGTACCTCACATTACGGAGAGTAACGCCCCTTGGTACCTCACATTACGGAGAGTAACGCCCCTTGGTACCTCACATTACGGAGAGTAACGCCCCTTGGTACCTCACATTACAGAGAGTAACGCCCCTTGGTACCTCACATTACGGAGAGTAACGCCCCTTGGTACCTCACATTAGAGAGAGTAACGCCCCTTGGTACCTCACATTACAGAGAGTAACGCCCCTTGGTACCTCACATTACGGAGAGTAACGCCCCTTGGTACCTCACATTAGAGAGAGTAACGCCCCTTGGTACCTCACATTAGAGAGAGTAACGCCCCTTGGTACCTCACATTACAGAGAGTAACGCCCCTTGGTACCTCACATTACGGAGAGTAACGCCCCTTGGTACCTCACATTAGAGAGAGTAACGCCCCTTGGTACCTTACATTACAGAGAGTAACGCCCCTTGGTACCTCACATTACAGAGAGTAACGCCCCTTGGTACCTCACATTACGGAGAGTAATTATCTCGGAGAGAGAGAGAGAGAGAGAGAGAGAGAGAGAGAGAGAGAGAGAGAGAGAGGCTCTCCACTGCGGTAAAGTTAGGTTCACTAATCCCACATTGGTTCCTTCCCTCTCCGTCCTCACGCTACACTTGCAACATTTGAGGGAAACCGGGATTTAAGGGTTGAAATAAATAAGACCTGGCCATTTCCACCACTACCAAAGTCTAAGGGGGGAATTCCCTCCCAATTTGCAAAATACATTTTAGGCCCTGTGCTCTACTAGAAACATTTAGTTATCCTTATATAAAAGGGAGCAAGTTTTTGTCCCACTGATGTCACTTACTATGACATCATCAGTAATGTCATCAGTGACATCCTTATTGACCAAAATCATCTTATGACAACACTGATGATGTCACATTGTGACATTAGCGATGTCATAGGTATTGTGACATCAGTGACAGTGATTTCATCAGTGATGCGAAGTTGGGCAATTGTGCGCTGGGCATGCCAATAGAGCAGGCGAGGCTGGCCCCCGATACCCTAGTATTTAAAATTTAAAATACATTTTTTGAATTTGGGTGTAAATAGTCAAATGAGCTATTTACAGCCAAACGGGCTATTTACACCTGGGTGCAAATAGCATCTGCCATAATAAAATTATGACTTTTGGGAGACAAAATGTGATTCTCACCTGGCTGAGCTTCACTTCTATCCACCTGTATGGAAGAGAGAGAGGCTACATTAGAATTATTAACATGGAACTCCTCAACTCCAAGGTTATCAATAAAAATAAAAAATAAATTTAAGGAAAAATTGTAACTAATTGAAACGATATTGTGTGCTTATAAAACTAACTAACTGGCTGTAACTTGAATGACCTCTGTCTTCTATATAAGAAGAGGGTTCTTAAGAAGGCTCAGGGTGTCCTGCGTGACCCACAGCACCCTCTTTACCCTGAGTTTTCCCTCCTTCCTTCTGGGCGCAGGTATAGGATGCCCCGCTGTTGCAGGAACAGATACAGCCATTCTTTTGTTCCTGAGGCTATTCGCTGTCTGAATTGTTGAATTGAATTGAATAGTAGCCTACTTCATGCCCCCTTTTCTGTTTTAATTTACATGGTTTCGTGTCCTTTTAAATGTACTATGTTTTAAGACATCCCTATTTTTTACTGTTTCATGTCTGTATGTTTTTAAATTACATTTTTGTTATGCTGCATATGAATTGCCCCAAGGGGGATAAATAAAGATTCTCTACTCTCTACTCTAACTAAACTAAAAGAAAAATATTTTGCATCATGTTTTGCAAGCATGATGAGGCATTAAGTTGGTCTACATGACTGAGTCAATTGCCTTCACGAAGCATAAATAAATTAAAACTAATAACCTACTCAAACTAATAAACTAAAACTAATAAACTAAAACTAATAAATTTTTAAACAATATAAACAACACTTAAACGAGCAAACCCACTCGAGAAAACTATAGTTAACTGAAACTAAACTGAATTGAAAATCAAATTGAAAGCTAAATAAAAACTAAAACTAAGGATAAATACAAAACTACAATAACTATGAATGTCACACATCAGCAGATCGAACTCACCTGTGCACAGCTGCTTTTCCAAAATAACATGAGTAGAAATATGAGCAGGGTTTTCAGTCTGAAGATACTTTGTGGCATTTTAGCGACACTTCGTCCTTCAGATGTTTCAATATGTGAACAACAAAATCAGCTCAGCTTCTGTTTAACTCACACACCACTGGCCTCTCTTCCTGTGTCACCAGCTGAAACCCATCAACAACTAGCTGATTGACTTCAGTTTTAGTGGCTACTATAGTTCAACAGTCCGACCAGCAGAGGGCGCTGTGGTGTTTGGCAAGCAGTTTTTACACTGCAGGAGGCCTACCATTTTCCTCCAGGTTTACAGACACAAGTAACCGAGTACATTTACAGTAGTCTTGTTACTGCAATTGAGTAGTAGATGTTTGTGTGCCTGTACTGCTTTGAGTTTAGTTATTCACTTTTAAAATTAAAACAGTTTAGCCTACTGTATGTTTTGACTCCACACTGAAGTCAGAGGATGATAATAATTTGATAAGAGATAAGAGTTTCAAATTCAGCAGTAAATGAACCATTTCAACTTGACAACATTCTATATTGGCCCTAGTCTAACCATATAGATGTCTTTTAAACAGCTAAAGACTTAATCAGTTAAAGCTGCCCAGTGGGTCTAGCTGCACTCATATCTTCCTCCTTCAATGACCCAAATATACTTTTGACTCTCTCTCTATTAGATATATATATATATATATATATATATTTATAAAATGGCTCTCTCAAATCAAGCAATCTGATTGGTTCACAGCCATTGTATAATTCCAGTAACCGAGTTCAATAACCCATGGCCATGGGTTATTGGTTACCATGGCAACTCTCTTACTAAATGGCAGTGCTGCGCTCGAGACAAACAGCTTTCTCCTGATCTGCTGTATGGAGGGTCACTAGTCGTCATTATGGACGCATGATGGCGCAACTCTCTTACTAAAAGTACCTCAAAAACAAAATGGCGGAGACAACTTTCAGATCCTTGTGAATCGATCTTCGCTTATAACTTTACTAATACTTCGCAGAAAATGATGATTTGTACAAGAATAGACGCGGGCTGAACCCCTCTCTCGCGCGCCCTCACTCTTAACCCCGCATTTCTAAATAAGACGTAACGTTACTTGGTCAGCATACGGCTCTGGTGTCGGGCTTTGGAAAAGCTCTGAGCCAAGCGCCAGGATTGGCCAATGTCGACTTCAGTCTCCAGAACGATCCAATCAAATCACCCGCACGTCTATCTTCTTGCTAGAGGTCCCGCCTTACAGTATTGTTTCAACTGACTCTATCAGAATAAAATGCCAGTCGGACTTATAGTATTATTATTATTATATTATTATACTTGGAACCCTTTTATAAAAGCAATATAGCACTCGAGCAGCGTGTGTTGTGAAATATATCACACTGATAAGCTGTTATCCCACTCGGCCTGCGGCCTCGTGGGATAACAGCTTATCAGTGTGATATATTCATCACAACACACTAGCTCTCGTGATATATTGCTTAAATATATATATATATATATATATATATATATATATATATATATATATATATATATATATATATATATATATATATATATATATATATATATATATATATATATATATATATATGTATACACACACCTCTCTCATTTCCTTTGCTGGCCTTTTCTCCAGCATGGCTTTGTACTAGTCATTGCTTATTATAACGGGGATCCAGGACAGGGATTCCCAAAAAAGTTCATGTCCACGACACTTGAACTAGAAGCACATTAGAAGTTAAAACACAAACCACATTCAATAAAATGTAACATTTTGCCCTATATAACCTACTGTAGGTGAAGTGATAGCCATCCTTATATACTCTCAATGTGCTAGCTTCTAGGGAGTGAAATAATAATGAAATAATTATAATATAAATATATATATATTATAAATAATAATAATATTTATTGAATGAAAACTCTTGCTATTTTTTTTTCTGGGGACTACCGTGATAATGAATGAGAAAATATACTGTAACCAATATAGAGAACTTCAAGTTTACTGAACAGCCATCATGCTTTGTCAAGTTTACTGAACAGCTATCATGCTTTGTCAAGTTTACTGAACAGCTATCATGCTTTGTCAAGTTTACTGAACAGCTATCATGCTTTGTCAGTTGGTTTGTTTGGAAGTTTTCTTATCTGTGTGTTGTTGTTGTTGTTGTTTTACACTGATTTATGCAGAGAGGGTTCACTGAGCACCAGGCTCTTGTTCAGCAACAACCTGCTTCACATTCAGTCACACACATTGACACTGGGAGCTGCCCAGTAAAACCAGTCTTCTGTCAGACTCTGAGGAAGAGAGGATTCGGAAGTTTGACGAGTGTCAATTGCGCGAGGAAGGATCTGGTTTTACAGAATGTAGGGAAACAGTGGATGGATAAATCCAGAAGGAGGCGGGTAATGCAACATAAAGGATGCTAACTGCCATAAAACACCACAGAAGAAGAAGAAGACTGAGTTGTCATGTATGCACAGACAAAGGAACAGCCGGACACTGACAGATCATTTAGCACTTTCAACATCAAACAGTTTAATAAATAATTGTCTCATTCCAGTGAAAAACAGGAGTATTCCTGCAGTTTACATTCTGCTTGTAACTGACATTTAATCCTTCATGTGGTCGAAAACCTTGCTTCGCCAAAATGTCAACAGTCTGGAAAAAACAGGCTTGTTTTCAGATTGACCGTGTATTTCTGAGTTTCATAAACGCACAGAGGATCCAGTCATCTTGAATTGATCATCAAACATAAAAAGTTGACAAGATTTTCACCTGAGGAATGACGAAATGAGGGATTCTGTTTGCCCATATACAGCAGATTTAAAGAACACACATTCACTGAACGCTGCTGTCTTATGCTGACAGAATATAAACTAATAGATTTTATCGATGTCTTACACCGAATATAAACTAATACATCTTAGCGAAAGGAAAACACTTTTGATGAACTATTTAAATTACTTTTGAACAAAACCCATTGCCTGGGTTCAGATCTTTGACTCCGCCCACTCCACCGAGTGCTTCTGGTCTGGCATCGTGACATGCAACAGCAGTTTCTCAGTTGAAAAAAGGTTCAGTCCAAAGAGCGCAGGGGGGAGGGGGGGGGGGGACTAATGATTAGCCAATCAGCGCCACAGGGGGTACAAACGCCCTCAAGTTGTTGTCAAGTGCGCCGGACCAAGGAGAAGTAATAACAACAATGGCGACCGCTATAGACGAGATAGATGCTGCTGCCGAGGCTGTTTTAAATTGTTTAAAAGTACCAATTACATTGAAATCAGCACTCTGCTTTGAAGGAATTTATTCAAAAGGTTTTTTTTTTGCCTTCTCCCCACTGGATTAGATTCAGGCCGATACGTTGTTGGTCTCTAGTGATTGGTCAGAGAAAATCTAATCCCCCTCCCCACAAGAAAGCGGTTACAGTGGTGGCAATGTCAGACTGAAAAAGGAAATAGGGTTGACAATTCAGTCTGATATCAGGCTACAAAACCCACAGATTTTTTCTCAGATTTTCGGAATGCTCACTGACAGTCCAGCTCTGGATGGACGAGCCAGGACCAGATCTTCAGCATCTCCTGCGGGGTGCGGCTGTGCACCAGCATCAAGCCCCTGTACACACAGGGGTTTTCCCTGTACTTCTTCTCAATGTCAAAAGTCCTGAAGCCCTTGTGCTTGTCGGGGACCAGGCCCAGCTTCTTCAGACACATGCCCGTATAGACATCGTCGATGGGGTACAGCGTCACCTGCCGGGAAACGTTGTACAGGCGAAGCGCCAGCTCCCCAGCGTACAAGAATCCCCCGCCGCCTGCATAGGGCGGGTACTGCCCCACGAACACGCTCTCCGGAACAAAGTACTTCAGTTTGCTGTCTCGGTGCGGCCCTGCGTTGCTGATGACATCACCAATAAACAGATCCTTTGCCCTGACTGGCTGCAGACCTTCCAGGAAGTCGATGATCCGCAGCGTGTTGACGAAGACGTCGTCGTCGCCCTTGAGGACGAAGCGGGCGCCGGGGCAGTGTCTGCTGAACCACTCCAGGAATAGCACCTCCTTCAGGGTCAGGTTGAAGAAGGTGTCCCTGTAGTCCCACTGGAGGAGGTCTCTGTGGAGCTCCGCCTCGTGTCCCAGCATCCCCGACAGGTCGGGGAAGTGGTCCGCGGACGTGGCGTTGCCGAGCAGGAACACCGTCGCCACCGTCCGATTGGCTAAGATGCCCGCCCGTCCCCAGGATTCACGAATGGCCTGGCGGCGGTCAAAGTGCGGCGCGAGGGACTTGATCGCCAGCAGCAGGAAGGGTTTCTTGTCACAGACCTGCCGCTGATTGATCCGCATGGGGTACTTCCTGCAGCGCATGTGCAACAGGAAGTCCTGGAAGCGCTGCGGCAGGGAGTTGTAGTCCCAGATTTGCGTGGGGACTCTGTAGTCCGGCTCGCACGGGTCGAGAGGCCCGGTGTCGTTCAGCCAATCCGGCCGGTCGACGAGGGAGCCGTTGGCGAGCGCCGCCTTGAGGAGCGGGTTATGGACGAAGTCCAGGCGCTGCTGCTCCCTGTTCCAGAAAGACTCGCTCAGCACCTGCCGATGCCAGAACCTCTCGGACGGGATTCGAACCTTGGAACCGCTCTTGCCACGGCCCACATTCCACGTCACGCCCACCAGGATGCAGATGAAGATGTTGAGGACCATCATCACGCAGAGCAGCCTGGTTTTCCTGCGGCCCACGGGCATCTTGCTTCCACTCTGGCCCTAGATGGCAGAGAACAGATACAAAGTCAACGGAAATCTACGAGAAACAGGAGGCTCCGAATCTTGCGGAACATTAGCCTGGTACCAATCCTGATGACACGACGTCACATTCTGTTTCGCTCTATGGATCAGTCTGGATTTCTCGTCGCGCACATCTATTTCCTGAAATGACCGGGCCAATCAGGGACAGCATTCTAGTTGATGGCATAACCGGGCAATCAGGGACCCACTCCGCTGGAAAAACAGTAATGGCGTCACCCGAAACACCAAGCGTTAACGTTAACGTTAACGTTAGTAGAATAAACACAGCCATAAGTGCAGTTATTGCAGAAATAGAATCAATAGCAACTATTAGACAAGAACAAGAGTATGTGCTAGCGGAGTTTCTCGGCCGAAAAAAAGAAAAGAAAGAATCCGACTGGGTTTGGTAAAAGTTTGATTTGGCGCTGATTGGCTGAAGGCGCCGCCCACTGAAATCGCAGTGGACGGCTGGAAATCCACTCCAGACTGACCCATGGAGCCAAGCAGAAGGCGAGTGAGGTCCTGTGGTCAGCATGGATTTAACCAGGCTCCCGGAACATGGCCGAGGCAAACAGACTTACAACAAAGCCAGGATACAGAGGGGCGTTGGGAAACATAAGGATGGAGAGGTAGACAGACGCTAGAAGAAAAGGAGAATGTGTAAGTCTTGGGTTTCCTGGCTTTCAGGGCTCAGAGCTGCTGCATACCAGGCGACTTTTTCATCTCCCTAATCCTCCAGGAATGAGCCCAAGCACATGTTTTCCTGCTCCGCTCCTCCTCCAACAATGACAGGCAGACAGGCATCACACATTGCACATGACACCCATTTGCCAGCAGCAGCTCGTGTCATTGTGGATTGACCTCATACACACAGAAGAGCACACAGATATGAACATAGCAGCTGTTTCAAAGCGAGCACGATGTTCATAACACAGGAATGCAGTTCAAAGAACCTTTTACAACTCGTTTTACCGTCTTAACGGACTGCATTGCTTTTACCCGGCTGAAATGTACAGTTACACCACTTGATGTCACTACTGTTGTCTGGAGTTCATCTCATCGTATACACACATTTATGCCTGGTTTTAGTAGATGTGAACCACAAATCAATCCTTATACGTTATAGTAGATAACACATCTATTTGTTGACATTTGGTCATGTTAAAGACCCCCTAAAGTTAATAATAATAATAATAATAATAATAATAATCTTGTTCCTACACAGTTGGATGTCTGAGCTTCACTGTGCAGAATGTCTGCACAGAGTTTGACACTAGAAGGCTGTTTTCACAATCGTCTCCTGAAAGTGGAAAGTTTCTCTGTACTCACTGAAAAGGCCATTTTCAACGAGCATCACGAGCCAATCCCTGTCCAGTATTCAGCAGTTAAAGCCCTTGTTTGTATGCAGTGATTGGCTAGTTATGTTCTAGATCAGGGGTTCCCAAACTTTTCAAACCAGGTAGCACTATGTACCGAACCAAATTTCACAGGGACCACTTACACTGCGGATACCAGCCATTTTTTCCTGATAAAATAATATTGGATTTAACCGTGCAATAGTATCAGAAAGGCTAAATAACAACATACTGGTTCAAAACGAACACACACACACACACACACACCAATCACACACACACACACACCAATCGTACCAATCGAAGCCTTAGGTCTTCTAGTTTCATATGATACCTGAACCGTCGCCCTGGCTTTAAAACTGAGCCCGCTACAGCCTCTCAAATTAGATGATCAAAATCGTGATATTTCCGAAAATCTGCCCAAGTCTCAGTGTCATATGTATGTGTGAAAACTGTTGTCTGTAAAAGAAAGTGAAAAAAAAGCAATGCTCTGGCGGACCACCAGGCCTGGTGATCCGCGGACCACAGTTTGGTCCGCAGATCAGATCACCCTGATTGGTTGCTTTGGAATTTTTAATGAGGCAGAAGGAGGAGGGCAAGTCACTTGAATGATTTTAACAAGATCGTTTAACCTTTTTGTGGGAAAACCATCAGACACAAATTATTATTCAAAGTAGGATATTTTATATACATCTTAAAACATGACTTTAAATTAGCTAGGGTTATCGTCTTTTTCTCTTGCTATCCTATAAGTGATCAAATATTACCTTCCGACATTAATTATTACACTTTCCTTTGGCCTATTTAAATAGGCCAAAGGAAAGTGATTTTGGAATGATTTTTTGGGGCCACAGAGGTGAAATCGTTATTGTGAAGGAGAAAGTTCGTTTTCTCTTTACGCTCTGCTAGTTGGACGTTCAGTCTCCACAGCTTACAGCAGGGATGGGCAACTTTGATGATAGAGAGGGCCACACAAAAAATCCCTCGCTACCAGAGGGCCAGATTGTGACCGTGCACTTCCACCAGCAGCCTACTGTAACACCATCACTCCCAATTATAGCTACTAATTTGATGAAAAGGCCACACTGAGTGTGGGCCGCCAGTTGCCCATCCCTGGCTTACAGCTTTAGTGTCTAACTACTTACAGCGAAACATTTAGGGAACGTGGCTCGTCTTCAGAGCACAATATAAGAAACATTTAGAGAACGTGGACCGTCTTCAGATCACAATATAAGAAACATTTAGGGAACGTGGCTCGTCCTCAGATCACAATAGAAGAAACATTTAGGGAACGTGGAACGTCTTCAGATCACAATATAAGAAACATTTAGGGAACGTGGGCGTGGCTCGTATTCAGATCACAATAGAAGAAACATTTAGGGACCGTGGCTCGTCTTCAGATCACAATAGAAGAAACATTTAGGGAACGTGGAACGTCTTCAGATCACAATATAAGAAACATTTAGGGAACGTGGGCGTGGCTCGTATTCAGATCACAATAGAAGAAACATTTAGGGAATGTGGCTCGTCCTCAGATCACAATAGAAGAAACATTTAGGGAACGTGGAACGTCTTCAGATCACAATATAAGAAACATTTAGGGAACGTGGGCGTGGCTCGTATTCAGATCACAATAGAAGAAACATTTAGGGAACGTGGCTCGTCTTCAGATCACAATAGAAGAAACATTTAGGGAACGTGGCTCGTCTTCACATCACAATATAAGAAACATTAAGGGAACGTGGCTCGTCTTCAGATCACAATAGAAGAAACATTTAGGGAATGTGGCTCGTCTTCAGATCACAATAGAAGAAACATTTAGGGAACGTGGCTCGTCTTCAGATCACAATATAAGAAACATTTAGGGAACATGGCTCATCTTCAGATCACAATAGAAGAAACATTTAGGGAACGTGGCTCGTCTTCATATCACAATATAAGAAACATTTAGGGAACTTGGCTCGTCTTCAGATCACAATATAAGAAACATTTAGGGAACGTGACTCGTCTTCAGATCACAATAGAAGAAACATTTAGGGAACGTGGCTCGTCTTCACATCACAATAGAAGAAACATTAAGGGAACGTGGCTCGTCTTCAGATCACAATAGAAGAAACATTTAGGAAACGTGGCTCGTCTTCAGATCACAATATAAGAAACATTTAGGAAACATGGCTCGTCTTCAGATCACAATATAAGAAACATTTAGGGAACGTGGCTCGTCTTCAGATCACAATATAAGAAACATTTAGGGAACGTGGCTCGTCTTCAGATCACAATATAAGAAACATTTAGGGAACGTGGCTCGTCTTCAGATCACAATAGAAGAAACATTTAGGGAACGTGCCTCGTCTTCAGATCACAATATACCGCTAAGGGGAAGCAAATCAAATATCTCCCTGCCTAGAACAGCAAACAGGCGCGTGCAAAAATGTTTTACTTGTATCTGCCATGAGAGAGAACCACAAATCAGACTTTAATTTAAAAGAATGAGGCAATTTAGGTGCCAGATGAGTGATGATGAGATGAGATTTGTCAGATGAGATCTATATAATAAAGTTGAATTTGTCTGTGTTTCTGCCTGTACATCTTTTATGCACGCACACACTGCAGGACACACACTGCAGTACACACAGTGCACACTGCACTACACTGCACGCACACACTGCAGGTCGGATTGGTCTGAAAATTAGCATGGCGGTAGGTTATAATCCGGGGAAGGTCATTGGCAGCTTTGAAAGCCCTGGAATCACCTGGAGAATCCTGGAAAACCACCTCGCGCCCACACCCCAGGGCAGAGTGGACTGATCATTTGCATGGCCACGCCCACACCCCAGGGCAGATTGGACTGATCATTTGCATGGCGGTGGGGTATGATCTGGGGAAGGTCATGGGCAGTTTGTCAATTCCTACAAACCACCTCGACACATCACCGTTTCCGGCCAAACAAAATGCACAATTGTATTGCTTTGTGCCAATTTAACCCCGGCAATGCTGCTACATTGGTATTTTCCATATAAGTGAGGGACAGATTTTTTTTCTTTCTTGTTATACTGTATCCTTTTAGGAAAATCATTTCTGTTGTTTTATTTTTGGTTTGTAAACATGTGAAAGTTATGTTATACCCTAATTATCAACAATTACGCACATATTTGGCCACATATAACTCCCACAGTCCTCCTAGAGTAGGAGCGGATACAGTCAGTCTACAATCTGTAAATAGTGATGGACAATTCAGCATTCACATCTGCTACAGAGCACCTTAAAACAAACATTTTGAAAATATGGTTTTAATATTGATTATGTTCTTAACATTACCTGTGATTGGTGGGAGCTGATTGGTCAGTTGGGTGGACCGCTGCTCAGCTCATATGGACGAGCTTCATGGTGGACAACACCCCAGCAGGAAGCAGGGAGGGGGGTGAAAGGAAGTAGATTCTGGAGCCATCTGGATTAAAGCAAAATCACACATCAAGGTTTTTGGTGACATATACCTTTTTCAAGGTTTACATTTATAGTCCCTGGCCAGACGTTACAATAGAGTCCCTAAAAGAACAAAAGAGCTGAAAATAAAACACAATTATTGAAATAGGATGCAAACAGCAACTCATGATAAAACATTGATAAAATTGACATGTTACAGAAAATGTTGATGATATTGATGATTATAATACATCTACAAATGACATGACAACAAAATTGAAGCAAACAGGCAGTAGCAAAAGCAGCATACACTATACAAGATGCAAGCAACAGGACAAATGACATGACAACATTGAAGCAAGCAAGCAGTTGCAAAAGAAGCATAAAATGCATGAAGCAAACAACAGGATAAACATAAGCAATATTAAGCACATGTTAGTAAAAGCATGCAGGCATAGCATACAAAAGCATGTCAGCATGTAAAGTTTACATATTGACATAGTGGTACAGGGACACAATATCCTCATAATAATGCAATACATGCAACAGACAGACTCAGTAGACTACTACTGCAGACAAATACATTTCCAGTTATGATTGCATGCGTGCAGGCAGCATGTAGTACAGTGTAGCTGTCTGTGATAAAGCAGCTGAACAACACTGCAGGCAGCATGTAGTACAGTGTAGCTGTCTGTGATAAAGCAGCTGAACAACACTGCAGGCAGCATGTAGTACAGTGTAGCTGTCTGTGATAAAGCAGCTGAACACTGCAGGCAGCATGTAGTACAGTGCAGCTGTCTGTGATAAAGCAGATGAACACTGCAGCCAGCATGTAGTACAGTGTAGCTGTCTGTGATAAAGCAGCTGAACACTGCAGGCAGCATGTAGTACAGTGTAGCTGTCTGTGATAAAGCAGCTGAACACTGCAGCCAGCATGTAGTACAGTGTAGCTGTCTGTGATAAAGCAGCTGACCACTGCAGCCAGCATGTAGTACAGTGTAGCTGTCTGTGATAAAGCAGCTGAACACTGCAGCCAGCATGTAGTACAGTGTAGCTGTCTGTGATAAAGCAGCTGAACAACACTGCAGGCAGCATGTAGTACAGTGTAGCTGTCTGTGATAAAGCAGCTGAACACTGCAGGCAGCATGTAGTACAGTGTAGCTGTCTGTGATAAAGCAGCTGAACACTGCAGGCAGCATGTAGTACAGTGCAGCTGTCTGTGATAAAGCAGCTGAACACTGCAGGCAGCATGTAGTACAGTGTAGCTGTATGTGATAAAGCAGCTGAACACTGCAGGCAGCATGTAGTACAGTGCAGCTGTCTGTGATAAAGCAGCTGAACACTGCAGGCAGCATGTAGTACAGTGTAGCTGTCTGTGATAAAGCAGCTGAACACTGCAGGCAGCATGTAGTACAGTGTAGCTGTCTGTGATAAAGCAGCTGAACACTGCAGGCAGCATGTAGTACAGTGCAGCTGTCTGTGATAAAGCAGCTGAACACTGCAGGCAGCATGTAGTACAGTGTGGCTGTCTGTGATAAAGCAGCTGAACAACACTGCAGGCAGCATGTAGTACAGTGTAGCTGTCTGTGATAAAGCAGCTGAACAACACAGCAGCCAGCATGTAGTACAGTGTAGCTGTCTGTGATAAAGCAGTTGAACACTGCAGGCAGCATGTAGTACAGTGTAGCTGTCTGTGATAAAGCAGCTGAACACTGCAGGCAGCATGTAGTACAGTGTAGCTGTCTGTGATAAAGCAGCTGAACACTGCAGGCAGCATGTAGTACAGTGCAGCTGTCTGTGATAAAGCAGCTGAACACTGCAGGCAGCATGTAGTACAGTGTAGCTGTCTGTGATAAAGCAGCTGAACAACACTGCAGGCAGCATGTAGTACAGTGTAGCTGTCTGTGATAAAGCAGCTGAACAACACAGCAGCCAGCATGTAGTACAGTGTAGCTGTCTGTGATAAAGCAGCTGAACACTGCAGGCAGCATGTAGTACAGTGTAGCTGTATGTGATAAAGCAGCTGAACACTGCAGGCAGCATGTAGTACAGTGCAGCTGTCTGTGATAAAGCAGCTGAACACTGCAGGCAGCATGTAGTACAGTGCAGCTGTCTGTGATAAAGCAGCTGAACACTGCAGGCAGCATGTAGTACAGTGTAGCTGTCTGTGATAAAGCAGATGAACACTGCAGGCAGCATGTAGTACAGTGTAGCTGTCTGTGATAAAGCAGCTGAACACAACAGGCAGCATGTAGTACAGTGTAGCTGTCTGTGATAAAGCAGCTGAACAACACTGCAGGCAGCATGTAGTACAGTGTAGCTGTCTGTGATAAAGCAGCTGAACAACACAGCAGCCAGCATGTAGTACAGTGTAGCTGTATGTGATAAAGCAGCTGAACAACACAGCAGCCAGCATGTAGTACAGTGTAGCTGTCTGTGATAAAGCAGTTGAACACTGCAGGCAGCATGTAGTACAGTGTAGCTGTCTGTGATAAAGCAGCTGAACACTGCAGGCAGCATGTAGTACAGTGTAGCTGTCTGTGATAAAGCAGCTGAACACTGCAGGCAGCATGTAGTACAGTGCAGCTGCCTGTGATAAAGCAGCTGAACACTGCAGGCAGCATGTAGTACAGTGTAGCTGTCTGTGATAAAGCAGCTGAACAACACTGCAGGCAGCATGTAGTACAGTGTAGCTGTCTGTGATAAAGCAGCTGAACAACACAGCAGCCAGCATGTAGTACAGTGTAGCTGTCTGTGATAAAGCAGCTGAACACTGCAGGCAGCATGTAGTACAGTGTAGCTGTATGTGATAAAGCAGCTGAACACTGCAGGCAGCATGTAGTACAGTGCAGCTGTCTGTGATAAAGCAGCTGAACACTGCAGGCAGCATGTAGTACAGTGTAGCTGTCTGTGATAAAGCAGATGAACACTGCAGGCAGCATGTAGTACAGTGTAGCTGTCTGTGATAAAGCAGCTGAACACAACAGGCAGCATGTAGTACAGTGTAGCTGTCTGTGATAAAGCAGCTGAACAACACTGCAGGCAGCATGTAGTACAGTGTAGCTGTCTGTGATAAAGCAGCTGAACAACACAGCAGCCAGCATGTAGTACAGTGTAGCTGTCTGTGATAAAGCAGCTGAACACTGCAGGCAGCATGTAGTACAGTGTAGCTGTATGTGATAAAGCAGCTGAACACTGCAGGCAGCATGTAGTACAGTGCAGCTGTCTGTGATAAAGCAGCTGAACACTGCAGGCAGCATGTAGTACAGTGTAGCTGTCTGTGATAAAGCAGCTGAACACTGCAGGCAGCATGTAGTACAGTGTAGCTGTCTGTGATAAAGCAGCTGAACAACACAGCAGCCAGCATGTAGTACAGTGTAGCTGTCTGTGATAAAGCAGTTGAACACTGCAGGCAGCATGTAGTACAGTGTAGCTGTCTGTGATAAAGCAGCTGAACACTGCAGGCAGCATGTAGTACAGTGCAGCTGTCTGTGATAAAGCAGCTGAACACTGCAGGCAGCATGTAGTACAGTGTAGCTGTATGTGATAAAGCAGCTGAACACTGCAGGCAGCATGTAGTACAGTGTAGCTGTCTGTGATAAAGCAGCTGAACACTGCAGGCAGCATGTAGTACAGTGCAGCTGTCTGTGATAAAGCAGCTGAACACTGCAGGCAGCATGTAGTACAGTGTAGCTGTCTGTGATAAAGCAGCTGAACAACACTGCAGGCAGCATGTAGTACAGTGTAGCTGTCTGTGATAAAGCAGCTGAACAACACAGCAGCCAGCATGTAGTACAGTGTAGCTGTCTGTGATAAAGCAGTTGAACACTGCAGGCAGCATGTAGTACAGTGTAGCTGTCTGTGATAAAGCAGCTGAACACTGCAGGCAGCATGTAGTACAGTGTAGCTGTCTGTGATAAAGCAGTTGAACACTGCAGGCAGCATGTAGTACAGTGCAGCTGTCTGTGATAAAGCAGTTGAACACTGCAGGCAGCATGTAGTACAGTGTAGCTGTCTGTGATAAAGCAGTTGAACACTGCAGGCAGCATGTAGTACAGTGCAGCTGTCTGTGATAAAGCAGTTGAACACTGCAGGCAGCATGTAGTACAGTGTAGCTGTCTGTGATAAAGCAGTTGAACACTGCAGGCAGCATGTAGTACAGTGTAGCTGTCTGTGATAAAGCAGTTGAACACTGCAGGCAGCATGTAGTACAGTGCAGCTGTCTGTGATAAAGCAGTTGAACACTGCAGGCAGCATGTAGTACAGTGCAGATGTCTGTGGCCTGGCCCCCCGAGTCGTAAAAAAAAGAAAATGCTCAGCATTGTAAATCTCCATCTCACTGTCTGGCTGAATATGATCATACAATTTATATCCACTTTGACAAGAAGCACAGGTACTCATGATAAAACATTGATAAAATTGACATGTTACAGAAAATGTTGATGATATTGATGATTATAATACATCTACAAATGACATGACAACAAAATTGAAGCAAACAGGCAGTAGCAAAAGCAGCATACACTATACAAGAAGCAAGCAACAGGACAAATGACATGACAACATTGAAGCAAGCAAGCAGTTGCAAAATAAGCATAAAATGCATGAAGCAAACAACAGGATAAACATAAGCAATATTAAGCACATGTTAGTAAAAGCATGCAGGCATAGCATACAAAAGCATGTCAGCATGTAAAGTTTACATATTGACATAGTGGTACAGGGACAAAATATCCTCATAATAATGCAATACATGCAACAGACAGACTCAGTAGATTACTACTGCAGACAAATACATTTCCAGTTATGATTGCATGCGTGCAGGCAGCATGTAGTACAGTGCAGCTGTCTGTGATAAAGCAGCTGAACACTGCAGGCAGCATGTAGTACAGTGCAGCTGTCTGTGATAAAGCAGCTGAACACTGCAGGCAGCATGTAGTACAGTGCAGCTGTCTGTGATAAAGCAGCTGAACACTGCAGGCAGCATGTAGTACAGTGTAGCTGTCTGTGATAAAGCAGCTGAACACTGCAGGCAGCATGTAGTACAGTGTAGCTGTCTGTGATAAAGCAGCTGAACACTGCAGGCAGCATGTAGTACAGTGCAGCTGTCTGTGATAAAGCAGCTGAACGCTGCAGGCAGCATGTAGTACAGTGTAGCTGTCTGTGATAAAGCAGCTGAACAACACTGCAGGCAGCATGTAGTACAGTGTAGCTGTCTTTGATAAAGCAGCTGAACAACACAGCAGCCAGCATGTAGTACAGTGTAGCTGTCTGTGATAAAGCAGTTGAACACTGCAGGCAGCATGTAGTACAGTGTAGCTGTCTGTGGCCTGGCCCCCCGAGTCGTAAAAAAAAGAAAATGCTCAGCATTGTAAATCTCCATCTCACTGTCTGGCTGAATATGATCATACAATTTATATCCACTTTGACAAGAATCACAGGTATCTCTTTGCTAAAGCTGTGACAGGAGGGCCTCTGACAGGGCCTTGCTGCAGCCGCCCCCTCCCTCTGGAATGCCCTCCCCAGTCACATCTGACAGGCCAAAACTCATTGTCTTTCATACTCATTATGTCATCTTTCCAAAAAAGCCCTTTTCACTGTTGCTTTTGACCTATAATATTTATCTCTCTCAATTATTCTAATATTTTCTCTCTTTATTAAAGTTGTTTTATCCTGTATTTGTAAAGTGTCTTTGAGCACGGTCAAAAGCAACAGTGAACAGTGAAGCACTATATAATATACATTACATTACTAAACATACAATAATGAGTATTCATGTTCTGTAATTCTACTCATATTCTAATATTTCCATTCCCTTCTTATACTTATTGAACAATAATTAGAGAGAGACCATGATGATGCCAGCCTTAAAATGAGATATTCCTCTAAATCTGGCTTCAAACGGGCAAAATTTCAAATGTAAAAACGTCCGAAAACAAATTGCCGCCACGCATGTGTGTCTCCTGCAGAAGTGCCCCCCCCCTCCCCCCCCCAGAGGTAAAAGTCAAACTCCGCCGCCTATGATGACTACCTGCAGCAGAGCAAAGTGCAGCCTGCAGTTTCAGTCCAATCTCTCTGAGCAAACACTGAGAAATATCAGGCAGTGTGTTCAGTCTCAACTGAGACACATGAAAAACCACATATATAAAGTTAGAAAATATATGCCTATATTGACACTTCCGATGGCAGGTAATGGCAGTATTAACCCTAAGATATATGTCTTTGACAGGAGTATTAACCCTAACATACATGTTTTTGACAGGAGTATTAACCTAACATACATGTTTTTGACAGGAGTATTAACCCTAACATACATGTTTTTGACAGGAGTATTAACCCTAACATACATGTTTTTGACAGGAGTATTAACCCTAACATACATGTTTTTGACAGGAGTATTAACCCTAACATACATGTTTTTGACAGGAGTATTAACCCTAACATACATGTTTTTGACAGGAGTATTAACCCTAACATACATGTTTTTGACAGGAGTATTAACCCTAACATACATGTGTTTGACAGGAGTATTAACCCTAACATACATGTCTTTGACAGGAGTATTAACCCTAACATACATGTTTTTGACAGGAGTATTAACCCTAACATACATGTTTTTGACAGGAGTATTAACCCTAACATACATGTGTTTGACAGGAGTATTAACCCTAACATACATGTTTTTGACAGGAGTATTAACCCTAACATACATGTTTTTGACAGGAGTATTAACCCTAACATACATGTTTTTGACAGGAGTATTAACCCTAACATACATGTCTTTGACAGGAGTATTAACCCTAACATACATGTCTTTGACAGGAGTATTAACCCTAACATACATGTCTTTGACAGGAGTATTAACCCTAACATACATGTCTTTGACAGGGGTATTAACCCTAACATACATGTTTTTGACAGGAGTATTAACCCTAACATACATGTTTTTGACAGGAGTATTAACCCTAACATACATGTCTTTGACAGGAGTATTAACCCTAACATACATGTTTTTGACAGGAGTATTAACCCTAACATACATGTTTTTGACATGAGTATTAACCCTAACATACATGTCTTTGACAGGGGTATTAACCCTAACATACATGTTTTTGACAGGAGTATTAACCCTAACATATATGTTTTTGACAGGAGTATTAACCCTAACATACATGTTTTTATACATGTTTTTGACAGGAGTATTAACCCTAACATACATGTCTTTGACAGGAGTATTAACCCTAACATACATGTCTTTGACAGGAGTATTAACCCTAACATACATGTTTTTGACAGGAGTATTAACCCTAACATACATGTCTTTGACAGGGGTATTAACCCTAACATACAGGTGCAAAGCAGCACCGTCACCATATTGGCCCCTAAAATCAGCCTCCCTTGCGTCAACAACAACAGCAGCACAGTGTAGACAGAGAGGACATGGCAGAGGTACTTTTGTATGTGGGATGTTTTACTGGATGCTGTTTTTTGCCACAGATAGCTTTCACTAGTCTCCTTAGAGGCCAAAATGGCGGAGGCGTAGCTCTGCTGCTGCATGCTGGTGTTGCAATGGAGCGATCCATTGAGTGTCACTTCTTATCAATGTACGCTCTTTGGTCACGTTGACTTGACACTCCTCGTCACGTTTGTCAGCACATTCCCTGGCCTGCACATGACACTTTCCCTTTACTCCCATTTTCTGACAGTTGACAATATGGTGATAGTGACAATATGGTGATAATAAGAATAAATAACAATATGGTGATAGTGACAATATGGTGATAATAAGAATAAATAACAATATGGTGATAGTGACAATATGGTGATAGTGAGAATAAATAACAATATGGTGATAGTGACAATATGGTGATAGTGAGAATAAATAACAATATGGTGATAGTGACAATATGGTGATAGTGACAATATGGTGATAGTGACAATATGGTGATAGTAAGAATAAATAACAATATGGTGATAGTGACAATATGGTGATAGTGACAATATGGTGATAGTGACAATATGGTGATAGTAAGAATAAATAACAATATGGTGATAGTGACAATATGGTGATAGTGAGAATAAATAACAATATAGTGATAGTGACAATATGGTGATAGTGACAATATGGTGATAGTGACAATATGGTGATAGTGAGAATAAATAACAATATGGTGATAGTGACAATATGGTGATAGTGACAATATGGTGATAGTGACAATATGGTGATAGTAAGAATAAATAACAATATGGTGATAGTGACAATATGGTGATAGTGACAATATGGTGATAGTGACAATATGGTGATAGTAAGAATAAATAACAATATGGTGATAGTGACAATATGGTGATAGTGAGAATAAATAACAATATGGTGATAGTGACAATATGGTGATAGTGACAATATGGTGATAGTGACAATATGGTGATAGTGAGAATAAATAACAATATGGTGATAGTGACAATATGGTGATAGTGACAATATGGTGATAGTGACAATATGGTGATAGTGACAATATGGTGATAGTAAGAATAAATAACAATATGGTGATAGTGACAATATGGTGATAGTGACAATATGGTGATAGTGACAATATGGTGATAGTAAGAATAAATAACAATATGGTGATAGTGACAATATGGTGATAGTGACAATATGGTGATAGTGACAATATGGTGATAGTGACAATATGGTGATAGTGACAATATGGTGATAGTGAGAATAAATAACAATATGGTGATAGTGACAATATGGTGATAGTGACAATATGGTGATAGTAAGAATAAATAACAATATGGTGATAGTGACAATATGGTGATAGTGACAATATGGTGATAGTAAGAATAAATAACAATATGGTGATAGTGACAATATGGTGATAGTGACAATATGGTGATAGTAAGAATAAATAACAATATGGTGATAGTGACAATATGGTGATAGTGAGAATAAATAACAATATGGTTATAGTGACAATATGGTGATAGTGAGAATAAATAACAATTGTGCATTTTGGGATAAGCATATACAATATGTTTTATATATATAATACACTTATAGCCAAAAGCATTCCAAAAACAATTTGATATGGATGAATTTAGAAGGAAAAAATCCCATTTCTGCAGCCACAGACTGTGTAAAGTGTGACTGCAATAAAGTTGTGTGGACTAATAAGTAGTGTGATATAGATGATCTTTGTGTCAAATCATAATTTTTTTTATGATGAGGAATTCAAATTTGGAACTTAAGAATTGCTCAGAAGTTCCCCTCCATCTCACAATCCAAGGCTCGAAATAAGTTATTGCCATAACTGCCCAAACTTAACCTCTTGAATTGTGAGATATCACTTTTCCCACAACTTTGGAGAAAAAGTGATTGAAACTTTTCAACATTTTCTGACATTTTATAGACCAAATGTCTACTTGATTAGTCGAGAAAATAATCAACACAATAATCGATAATGACAATAATCAGTTGCAGCCATAAACATGTCAGTAGTGTAATTATGACCTAAACATGTCAGTAGGTGTAAGTATGACCTAAACATGTCAGTAGTGTAAAAATGGCATGTTGTATGACCTAAACATGTCAGTAGGTGTAAGTATGACCTAAACATGTCAGTAGTGTAAATATGACATGTTGTATGACCTAAACATGTCAGTAGGTGTAAACGTGTCAGTAGTGTAATTATGACCTAAACATGCCAGTAGGTGTAAGTATGACCTAAACATGTCAGTAGGTGTATGACCTAAACATGTCAGTAGGTGTAAGTATGACCTAAACATGTCAGTAGGTGTAAGTAAACATGTCAGTAGGTGTAAGTATGACCTAAACATGTCAGTAGTACAGTAAGTATGACCTGTCAGTAGGTGTAAGTATGACCTACACATATCAGTAGGTGTAAGTATGACCTAAACATGCCAGTGGGTGTAAGTATGACCTAAACATGTCAGTAGGTGTAAGTATGACCTAAACATGTCAGTAGGTGTAAGTATGACCTACACATATCAGTAGGTGTAAGTATGACCTAAACCTGTCAGTGGGTGTAAGTATGACCTAAACATGTCAGTAGGTGTAAGTATGACCTAAACATGTCAGTAGGTGTAAGTATGACCTAAACATGTCAGTGGGTGTAAGTATGACCTAAACATGTCAGTGGGTGTAAGTATGACCTAAACATGTCAGTAGTGTAAATATGACCTAAACATGTCAGTAGTGTAAATATGACCTAAACATGTCAGTGGGTGTAAGTATGACCTAAACATGTCAGTAGGTGTAAGTATGACCTAAACATGTCAGTGGGTGTAAGTATGACCTAAACATGTCAGTAGTGTAAATATGACCTAAACATGTCAGTGGGTGTAAGTATGACCTAAACATGTCAGTAGGTGTAAGTATGACCTAAACATGTCAGTGGGTGTAAGTAGGGATGCACCGATCGATCGGCACGTGACCGGAAATGGCCGATTTTCACGTGATCGGCCTCGATCGGTGATCTGCGCCGGTCACTCTAAATAGCCGATTCTGTGAGCCGATTTTCACATGACGTGCGCGCACCCCAAAGCACCGAGACAGGCACCCAGCCACCACACCACACACGCCAGCATACCTCCTCGTTGTGGATTTTTTTCACCGTCGGTGAAGGAGACAAATCTCGCAGTTTGTCACACATGCAAGTCGAAAATAAGCCGTGGAGACAGATATGCGGCCGAGTCCCGCTCGGCTGGAGTCCAGTCTGAGCGGCTCGCTTCACCTCACTGGCCCCCCTCTCTCTGCTCTCTCTCCCCGGGAAGCAGTGCTGCTGCACTCGGGCACAGCGCACAGCCGGCTTGGCGAGGTGAACGCGAGCATTGTGTCCAGTATAATAACCATTCCCCGACCTGCTTTCTCCATTCCACATCAGCGCTGCTGCCTCAGCCTGTCAAGTCATGTTGTAACGTTGATACAGGAGAGACTTTCGTATTTGTTTCGTATTGCAAATAGAACGACATGAGAACGACGGACATAATAATAAAAATGCATCGGACTCACAAGTGTGCAAGGATTTCTGTGCGTGACGATATTTTTTCGGATGGCAGATAAAAATACGCATACCAAACTTCGGATTGTGTGTAAACTCCACCTGATATTCAGACTGAAGATCGTTACTGTAACTCATAAACTAATTTCCCCTCTACTCAAGAGGACTGGTCAGGAGCCAGTCTATAAACTCCTTGTCCATGGATCATTTTGATGTTCTGTTGCACCTGTTTTCTTTTGGAAAAGTAAATGCATGATAGCTGTGGGATATAGGCTATTGGATTTAATTAAATTTTTGTATTCATTGTATTTGCACAAAAAAGCTCTGTCCAGTAGCCTAACCTGGAACACTTTTATTTTGAGATGTGTTTGAGTGAGATGGTCCTACTTCATGCAAATGATAAGAATTGTTTATTTGTTTATTTGGATCCCCATTAGATGTAAGAATTGTTCTATGAATCTTAATTTTCAAACAAAGTTACAAAAACGTTTGTGTAAGCTGTCAATTGTTGTTTTTAGAAAAAAAAATCGGAATCGGCAAAAATCGGTATCGGCAAGTCAGACTATTCAAAAATCGGAAATCGGAATCGGCCAAGAAAATGGCAATCGGTGCATCCCTAGGTGTAAGTATGACCTAAACATGTCAGTAGTGTAAATATGACCTAAACATGTCAGTGGGTGTAAGTATGACCTAAACATGTCAGTGGGTGTAAGTATGACCTAAACATGTCAGTGGGTGTAAGTATGACCTAAACATGTCAGTAGGTGTAAGTATGACCTAAACATGTCAGTGGGTGTAAGTATGACCTAAACATGTCAGTGGATGTAAGTATGACCTACACATGTCAGTAGGTGTAAGTATGACCTAAACATGTTGGTAGGTGTAAGTATGACCTAAACAATGACTTAAACATGCCAGTAGGTGTAAGTATGACCTAAACATGTCAGTGGGTGTAGGTATGACCTTAACATGTCAGTAGGTGTAAGTATGACCTAAACATGCCAGTAGGTGTAAGTATGACCTAAACATGCCAGTAGGTGTAAGTATGACCTAAAAATGTTAGTAGGTGTAAGTATGACCTAAACATGCCAGTAGGTGTAAGTATGACCTAAAAATGTTAGTAGGTGTAAGTATGACCTAAACATGTCAGTAGTGTAAATATGACATGTTGTATGACCTAAACATGTCAGTGGGTGTAAGTATGACCTAAACATGTCAGTGGGTGTAAGTATGACCTAAACATGTCAGTGGGTGTAAGTATGACCTAAACATGCCAGTAGGTGTACAGTAAGTATGACCTAAACATGTCAGTAGGTGTAAGTATGACCTAAACATGTCAGTAGGTGTAAGTATGACCTAAACATGCCAGTAGGTGTAAGTATGACCTAAACATGTCAGTGGGTGTAAGTATGACCTAAACATGCCAGTAGGTGTACAGTAAGTATGACCTAAACATGTCAGTGGGTGTAAGTATGACCTAAACATATCAGTAGGTGTAAGTATGACCTAAACATGTCAGAGGTGTAAGTATGACCTAAACATGTCAGTGGGTGTAAGTATGACCTAAACATGTCAGTAGGTGTAAGTATGACCTAAACATGCCAGTAGGTGTAAGTATGACCTAAAAATGTTAGTAGGTGTAAGTATGACCTAAACATGTCAGTAGTGTAAATATGACATGTTGTATGACCTAAACATGTCAGTGGGTGTAAGTATGACCTAAACATATCAGTAGGTGTAAGTATGACCTAAACATGTCAGTGGGTGTAAGTATGACCTAAACATGTCAGTAGGTGTAAGTATAACCTAAAAATGTTAGTAGGTGTAAGTATGACCTAAACATGCCAGTAGGTGTAAGTATGACCTAAAAATGTTAGTAGGTGTAAGTATGACCTAAACATGTCAGTGGGTGTAAGTATGACCTAAACATGTCAGTAGGTGTAAGTATGACCTAAACATGTCAGTGGGTGTAAGTATGACCTAAACATGCCAGTAGGTGTAAGTATGACCTAAAAATGTTAGTAGGTGTAAGTATGACCTAAACATGTCAGTGGGTGTAAGTATGACCTAAACATGTCAGTAGGTGTAAGTATGACCTAAACATGTCAGTGGGTGTAAGTATGACCTAAAAATGTTAGTAGGTGTAAGTATGACCTAAACATGTTAGTGGGTGTAAGTATGACCTAAAAATGTTAGTAGGTGTAAGTATGACCTAAACATGCCAGTAGGTGTAAGTATGACCTAAAAATGTTAGTAGGTGTAAGTATGACCTAAACATGTCAGTAGTGTAAATATGACATGTTGTATGACCTAAACATGTCAGTGCGTAAGTATGACCTAAACATATCAGTAGGTGTAAGTATGACCTAAACATGTCAGTGGGTGTAAGTATGACCTAAACATGTCAGTGGGTGTAAGTATGACCTAAACATGTCAGTAGGTGTAAGTATGACCTAAAAATGTTAGTAGGTGTAAGTATGACCTAAACATGCCAGTAGGTGTAAGTATGACCTAAAAATGTTAGTAGGTGTAAGTATGACCTAAACATGCCAGTAGGTGTAAGTATGACCTAAAAATGTTAGTAGGTGTAAGTATGACCTAAACATGTCAGTGGGTGTAAGTATGACCTAAACATGTCAGTGGGTGTAAGTATGACCTAAACATGTCAGTGGGTGTAAGTATGACCTAAACATGTCAGTGGGTGTAAGTATGACCTAAACATGCCAGTAGGTGTACAGTAAGTATGACCTAAACATGTCAGTAGGTGTAAGTATGACCTAAACATGTCAGTAGGTGTAAGTATGACCTAAACATGCCAGTAGGTGTAAGTATGACCTAAACATGTCAGTGGGTGTAAGTATGACCTAAACATGCCAGTAGGTGTACAGTAAGTATGACCTAAACATGTCAGTGGGTGTAAGTATGACCTAAACATATCAGTAGGTGTAAGTATGACCTAAACATGTCAGTGGGTGTAAGTATGACCTAAACATGTCAGTAGGTGTAAGTATGACCTACAAAGTCTGTGAAAGAGCTGTTGCACACCTAAAAAAACTTTAAATCAGGTGCGTAGGATGGAAAATGAACTAAAAGTAGAGAAAATCCCGCATGACACTGACCTTACTGGTAAACTCTTTATTAGAGGATAAATAGGGAAACAACGTTTCGGTACTAGACCTTCATCAGGTTTTAAAGTCTTTAAAACCCCCCAACCAACATTACTTATTCGCACACCTTTCTCGAAACCATGTCCTTTATTGAGGTCCCATGATCACACGTCAAGCAGCGTCTGTGTCTGGTCCCATATCAAGTTCAACCACTGCATCTTACCACGGTAAATACAATATATCAACCACTGCATCTTACCACGGTAAATACATATCAACCACTGCATCTTACCACGGTAAATACAATATATCAACCACTGTATCTTACCACGGTAAATACAATATATCAACCACTGCATCTTACCACGGTAAATACAATATATCAACCACTGTATCTTACCACGGTAAATACAATATATCAACCACTGCATCTTACCACGGTAAATACAATATATCAACCACTGCATCTTACCACGGTAAATACAATATATCAACCACTGCATCTTACCATGGTAAATACAATATATCAACCACTGCATCTTACCACGGTAAATACAATATATCAACCACTGCATCTTACCACTGTAAATACAATATATCAACCACAGCATCTTACCACTGTAAATACAATATATCAACCACAGCATCTTACCACGGTAAATACAATATATCAACCACTGCATCTTACCACGGTAAATACAATATATCAACCACAGCATCTTACCACGGTAAATACAATATATCAACCACTGCATCTTACCACTGTAAATACAATATATCAACCACTGCATCTTACCACGGTAAATACAATATATCAACCACTGCATCTTACCACTGTAAATACAATATATCAACCACTGCATCTTACCACGGTAAATACAATATATCAACCACTGCATCTTACCACGGTAAATACAATATATCAACCACTGCATCTTACCACGGTAAATACAATATATCAACCACTGCATCTTACCACTGTAAATACAATATATCAACCACTGCATCTTACCACGGTAAATACAATATATCAACCACTGCATCTTACCACGGAAAATACAATATATCCGAGGAGCACCTGAACGCAGCCTCAGGGGACCAGCCAGTGACTGCTTGAGACTGGCTGCCACAGCTGTCAATCATCCCTTTTTTTTATCAATTCAATTCAATTCAATTCAATTCAATTCAATTCAATTCAATTCAATTCAATTCAATTCAATTCAAACTTTATTCAGGACACAGCTCAGGGGGGTCCATAGAACAACAAACACCAGACACAGAATAGAAATATATAAAAAACAGAGATATATAGAGAAACAGATTATAAAAGCACAGGTATTACAGTTGTTCCACCATGGTCATTTTACATACAGGCTAAAGTGGTCCCACAATTTGGATGAGAACCTGACAGAGACGGAGCTCAGAACAGGGTTGCTTAACACTGAAATAATACTGTTTTGCAGAGTCTGTTAACCTGCACATACATCTGTAAATGAGGTTTCGTATTACAGCTGAACAGGTGGCTACATTGATACCTACAAACATTTGGCTGGCACTTCAGCTTCTTGGGGCTTCAAGCAGCAGCCTCAGGCCGTCATTATAGGCCACTGTAAGTCTCCGCATGCTGCCTTTTCTGTAGTTCCGCCACAAGTGGGCAGTATACAGCTCATTACATTATTATATCGTCAAATAACTACTTAAAAACAAACTGATGAGAAAAATGAGCACTTGGACAGGCATAAGAACTATCTAAAATGATAGAAACCACGTTTGGGGGGGGGGGGGGGGGGGATCTGACGTGTGCTTTCATTGTGTCGTTTGGCTCATTTCCCCATCCACTAACATGGCGGAGGCGGGCCTTGTTGTGACATACTGGTACCTGCCTCCAGGGCGGCGATCTCAGATGCTTTGGCCTCACTGTCGATGGTATGACCTAAACATGTCAGTAGGTTTAAGTATGACCTAATGCCAGTAGGTGTAAATATGACCTAAACATGTCAGTAGGGGGCAGTATGACCGGCTGCAGGATGGACTCGCTGATGTGAACAGTCACACAGGGTCACATGACCGAGGAGATAAAAGTCCATTTGAGGTCAAAATGAATTGACTGCATGACTGCTGATTAGGGCTTGGCACGTTCAAGTACACCATAATGAGCAACCGAGCTCAGATCGTTCATTCACTGTTTCTGCTACACATTACAAACAGTGTGCTGCCATAGCAACAGGTTTAACAAACACCAGGTCAGAGTTAGGACTCACTAATGAAAAATCAGCAGAATATCTCCAACAATATTCCTACAGTGACTTACAGTGGATGTCTGGTAGTCAGTGAAACGACTCAAATAGGCCTATACAGTATCTAAAAGGGTTTGGTGTTCATAAATAACAATATGTGAATAAAAAGAGTTCCATAATTGTCTCAGCCGTGTTTTGAAACGGCTATACTCTAACAGACAGTGAGCTTACAGTGAGATAACCTTCTTGGTAGTTTTTCTCCTGTGGTACAGTAGCCTAATATTTCCTACACACAAAAATGGTCATTCTTCAGCGGTTATTTAGAACACCAAAAACAGATCCCCTTGTGATTACCAGCCAAACAGCTACTTTTCGTGCTGTTAGCACCATTTAGTAGCCTATTCCAATGGCAACTTTACTTTCCCCATGATAAAAACAAAACAAAACAAAACAAATAAGTCTATGATTATTATTAATTGTTGTTGTTAGTGCTGTAAATAGCTCCTGAGCTATAGAGTGATCAGATGCAACAACACATTTGAATAAATTGCCTATCGCCTTTTTGGTTATGGGTTTCTGTCAACAACTAAAACCAAACCTCAGCTGCAGTCAACAAAATGAAAAACAATTGTCGTTCATTTCGTTAAATTCAGCAGAGGGCTAATTGAATTACAATGTAATTTCCTCACTGGACACAAGCTGACTCTTTCACCACGTGTTTCCCTTTCTGCACCGCTGTTATCTCCACACACAGTTTTATCTCTCTTCTCCTCACATGGGGCTGTTGGTGTGTCTGCGTGTGCGGGCTCCTCGACATGACACATTGTCCTGCGCTGAGCAGAGCAGAGCAACAGGCTGCAGACAGACAGCTCTTTACCTGGACAGAAGATCCAGGCAGGCAGGCGGCGCTGTTTGGAGACGTGGAGACGTGCGCGCAGTAAAATCCCCCTCCGTGAGATCTAGCAGGTAAACTAAACTAAACACCGACGTGTGCTCGGTCTGCTGTCCGCCTGCAGGCCGGTTCACTGCAGCACTTCGGAGCAGGCACACACGTCAGTCACATCCTCTACTCAGAAAGGAGAAAGACAGGAGGCGTCTGCGCTCCCCCTCTGTGTGCCCAGCGCGCTGCTGTGCTGCTGACTCCTCCTCCTGTGTGACAGACAGAGCTGCCTGTCGGTCTGTTGAGACTGGCGATTAAAAGTCACAATGACATGAAAAATGACATGTCATCTTGTTGGCTAATTCTACATTTAATAATCTGTTATAAACGTATTTAACAAGAAATGCTCCAAAATAGCCTACCGTATCTTTTATTATTACTAGAAATCCAGCGAATTTCTAGGGTGGAGACGCAACTCATGCCAACTCATGTGTTTAGCTTTGCAGACCGAATTCCAACAATGTCATCACAGATTTTTTTTTTTACACAGAGACAGACAGACACACACACACACACACACACACACACACACACACACACACACACACACACACACACACACACACACACACACACACACACACACACACACACACACACACACACACACACACAATGGGGACCCTATGCATGAGCTTGTGTCTGAACGCTGTGGTAAGTTATGTCTCTTCCTCCTATATAGCACACAGAGAGGAAGCAAATTGTTGCATTTCTGATCAACTATGTTATATATTATGTTATTCATGAGGGCTTTAAAACATCAATGACAGATGAATAGATCAGGGGGCCGGCCGGGCTATTTTTTTAAAGAAAAAGAAAATACCGAGGTCATGACCTCGGTGTCCTAAACAGTAGTTACGGGCATGGCGATGTGATTTTTTTGTGTTTTTGAGATATTAACGTTTGTTTGGCACAACTCATAGTTAAAGGAACACTCCGCCCATTTTCAACCAGCTTTGTATCATTAGAACATCAGTAGTATATCAGAAAACTGTAAACGGTTTTGAAGTCTGTCATTTAATTTGACAGTTATTGAGTGTTAAAGTGTGGACCAGTGACATCACTGGTCCACACTAACTCAAATTAATAACTCATTAACTCAAATCAACTCTCAATAACTGTCAAACTATTCATCATTCATCTAGTTTGACAGTTATTGAGAGTTGATTTGAGTTAATGAGTTATTAATTTGAGTTAGTGTGGACCAGTGATGTCACTGGTCCACACTTTAACACTCAATAACTGTCAAATTAAATGACAGACTTCAAAACCGTTTACAGTTTTCTGATATACTACTGATGTTCTAATGATACAAAGCTGGCTGAAAATGGGCGGAGTGTTCCTTTAACTGCCGCAGGGTTCTAGCCTGGTAAACCAGAAATGTGAGTTCACGTGACCGGCTAGTTTACCAGGCTAGCAGGGTTTCGCATTTCTGGGTGGTTGTGACGTCACACTGATTCGTCCTATAATTTGTCTGTTTATCTAAACCATAAAGGTCTTTGCACACACAGTCCGATTGTTTTCGTATGCGTGTTTTTAATCCGTCATCTGAAAACACAGACGGTGTCAGCTCGCAAAAATCTATTGACTGATGCGAAAAACGCAGAAAATCGAACCTCGTCCGAAAACTTAAATGACGGACGTAATTGCCGGACTCGGTGTGTCAATGATGATTGACACAAATGAGGTCGTATTCTTTCTTTTTTTCGTGCGTCAATTTCGGACGAAAATACGGACTTGGTGTGCAAAAGCCTTGACCCTGTTGTCTGTTCAGTCTTATGAATACATGGTTTTATGGTTACAATGTTATAACATTCTGATTATCACACCAAATATTACCCAATTATATAATATATTACTAGTGCAGTGCCCGTTCCCCCATGCACCACCCCATGGGCGCTTTCCCCCCGCACACACACTGCACTCTGTCAGGTCCCCCTAAGCGCAAGTTTGAAGTCGATCCGACAAACGGTTCTGGAGATACACGAAGGACAGACATACAGGCAGTCCTGGAATAAGTCCAAATTACATGAAATGCGGCACCGTACTCCATCGGGGTCCAAGCAGCGCACTCCCCAAGGTTGAAGTCAATCGGACAAATGTTTCTCGAGATAAACTGCTTTTTGTGTTGCCAGTAGGTGGCGCTATGTCAAATTGCAAGAAATTCAGCGCTGCACTACTTTGAGTTCCCAGGAGCACACTCCCCAAGTTTGTCAAGTCAATCGGATGAACGGTTCTCAAGATAAACCACTTTTTGTGTTGCCAGTAGGTGGCGCTGTGGCTGTGCTGAATTGCACAAAATGTGGCACTCTTCTATGTCAGGTTCCCAGCAGCGCACTCCCGAAGTTTGAAGTCGATCAAATGAATGGCTATCGAGATAAACCGCTTTTTGTGTTGCCAGTAGGTGGCGCTATGCCAGATTGCACGGAATTCAGCTCCCTGAGTTTGAAGTTTGAAGTCAATCAGATGAATGGCGATCGAGATAAAGCGCTATTTGTGTTGCCAGTAGGTGGCACTATTCCCAATTGCACACAAATAGGGCACTGCACTGCACGATAGGGCACACTCCCAAAGTTTGAAGTCAATCCGACCAACGGTTCTCAATGGCATGCAGCAGATGATGCTCATCCATAAGCAGTGGTGGAAATGACCAAGTTTTACTCTGGGAAACCTACTTACACAGGATGAGGGTTCCCGGAAGTGGTGTTGCCACTAGACTAGAGGATATTATTTCTGAATGCGTGACTCATTATAGCCTACCATTATACCCACATAAAAATCTCTTAGAAATCTCACTTAACTAAGATCACTGAGCACTACTGCTTATTTCCCCTTCACATGAATAGTAATGCTGCTTATTCAGCTTACAAATACACCATTCTCTGCTCATTTCATGCTGCCCTCTTTGCAAGACATTTTTTAATTGGAACATGAGGAGGGATACTTGCCGGCCCCCCTCATTTACTCACATCAAAGTAAACAGAGGGTCTTGAAAGTGAATGGGGGCCATTCACTTTCAACGATGCCACGTTTACTAATAACGAACGTGTTTCGCATCCGAATCGCACGGAAACAGGGCACTGCACTCCGTCAGGTCGCCATCAGCGCACTTCCTGAGTTTCAAGTGGATCAAAATTGGATAATATTTCATGTGATAATCATTATAACATAATATATTATAAATATCTGACCATGAGCCCGGCCCGTGCTCGGGCAGAGAATCTATAACACACACACACACACACACACACACACACACTGCAGCTGAAAGTGTCACAATTCAGATTCCCCTTCACATATGACCCGAGTCATCTGATGTTTTTAATCAGGCTGAAGTCACATTTCTTCACTTCTGATCTGGGTCACATGGTAGGCTATATGGTAGGCTATACTACTGCACACTATAGATTATGATGTGTCCTGCACACTATAGATTATGATGTGTCCTGCACACTATAGATTATGATGTGTCCTGCACACTATAGATTATGATGTGTCCTGCACACTATAGATTATGATGTGTCCTGCACACTATAGATTATGATGGGTCCTGCACACTATAGATTATGATGCGTCCTGCACACTATAGATTATGATGGGTCCTGCACACTATAGATTATGATGCGTCCTGCACACTATATATTATGATGTGTCCTGCACACTATAGATTATGATGTGTCCTGCACACTATAGATTGTGATGGGTCCTGCACACTATAGATTATGATGTGTCCTGCACACTATAGATTGTGATGGGTCCTGCACACTATAGATTATGATGTGTCCTGCACACTATAGATTATGATGGGTCCTGCACACTATAGATTATGATGGGTCCTGCACACTATAGATTATGATGTGTCCTGCACACTATAGATTATGATGTGTCCTGCACACTATAGATTGTGATGGGTCCTGCACATTAGATTATGATGCGTCCTGCACACTATAGATTGTGATGGGTCCTGCACACTATAGATTATGATGGGTCCTGCACACTATTATGATGGGTCCTGCACACTATAGATTATGATGTGTCCTGCACACTATAGATTATGATGGGTCCTGCACACTATTATGATGTGTCCTGCACACTATAGATTATGATGTGTCCTGCACACTATAGATTATGATGGATCCTGCACACTATAGATTATGATGTGTCCTGCACACTACAGATTATGATGGGTCCTGCACACTATTATGATGGGTCCTGCACACTATAGATTATGATGGGTCCTGCACACTATTATGATGGGTCCTGCACACTAGATTATGATGTGTCCTGCACACTACAGATTATGATGGGTCCTGCACACTATTATGATGGGTCCTGCACACTAGATGATGATGGGTCCTGCACACTACAGATTATGTTGGGTCTTGCACACTATTATGATGGGTCCTGCACACTATAGATTATGATGGGTCCTGCACACTATTATGATGGGTCCTGCACACTATAGATTATGATGGGTCCTGCACACTAGATTATGATGGGTCCTGCACACTATAGATTATGATGGGTCCTGCACACTAGATTATGATGGGTCCTGCACACTATTATGATGGGTCCTGCACACTACAGATTTTGGCATTAAATTATTGTCCAAAGACAAATAACATTTGGGGGGTGAAAATGTATAGGAACATTTCAAAACAAAATGTTATAAAGGATGATAGATTAAATCACAAACTAATAGCATTGTTCAAACTGATTAAATAAAAGAGATTAACCTTTCTTCCACAACAGATATGGAGAAATATTTGTTGAAATGAACTCTGCAGCTGTAGCGGTGCCATGTCATTACTGATGTAAGAGTGGGCTATTTGACCTCTGACCCCTCCTGAAATCCACTCCATGCTGAAAACATCCAGATGGCTACCTGACGCAGGTCTACCTGCTGTCACTCTGCTGCTTTGGTCTGGATCAGACCACCAGCCCAGTGTGACGACGTTAACAAAGGGCAACCTTTTATGACATCACATCTGATTCCTTTGGCCCTCCTAAAAGTTAACAAACGCCTTTCATGTCTGGAGCCAAAATGAAACGACGTTTAAACCCACAAAAAAAGTTTATACAGAACATCCGTAAAAACACAGCAGTTAGTAACGTGAGAGAGAGCTTGCCCGGTTGGTTTCCCATGGACCCCGTGGGTTGGATCCTGTGCGTAATGTCTCTCACAAGCACATAAGCACCTTTTGCGGCTGGTAGCACCACTTTACAATGCCAAATATCAATGAATGATGCATGTACTTTGTTCTTTTCCTGTGTCTGAGCCTGTTTGTCTTGTTCGTTTATTGTTCTATAAAAAATTTGGAAAAAAAAGGGAACAAACTTTTTTTTTTTTAAAGAGTCGACAGGAACTCAAATCTTCAGGTGAGATAGAAGTCAAAGAGAAATTGTGTCTCGTATCTTATCTTGTGTTGTAAATGTCTTGATATCACTTGTTTATGATCACTCTTAAGAGTTTATAATACAGTAGTGTCTCGGTCAACTTTCTTTGGGCATTTCATTTAAATGCTCTTCTTTTTATTCCCATTCAATTTTCATAATTTATTCCTGTAAAGCACTTTGTACCTTGTGTTAAGTACTTTATATTTATATAATATATATGTTTATATTATCATCATCATCAGTGTGACAATATTTAAACTATAGCTAAGATCTATTCCAAAATGTTATACTTACTGGAAGCATATCCATATTGGAAGGAAATCATCATCCAGTATTCTGAAGGGGGTCCAGTCTGTAAAAGGCAACAGTTCACCCCAAAATTAGAATGGCCATATTTGTGTCGAAAATGGTGAAACACAGGTGCAAGCAAAACATTAAAGAGGGTTTCCAACTTCCAATCATGGAAGTTGGAAACCCACATTATTGTTTTGCTTGCACCTGCGTTTACCCTGCATTTTCAGCACAAAATGGCCCCCGTGAAAAGGGTCTATTTAGTTAGCGTTAGCCACATTTAGCATCAAGCTACTGCAGTGACTGCAGTTCCTCCTCAGCCAGTTGGGCTTAGCGTGCAGGGTCAGTGGAGGGCGGGGCTCCAACTCGGGCCTTCTTATCAACGCCGTGGCAGTGCGTCTCTCCACCCAGAATCCACCCTGGCAACGGTGCCAACAAGCACACTTTGCACAAGAAGATTAGTAGCCGAGGATATGAGATATTCCAACAAGCCACTCAAAGTCTACACTGGTTTATTACAATGCAATGCTGGGAACAGACATTAACATCACTGCTTTATTACAATACAATGCTGGGAAGAGACATTGACATCTGAGTTGCGGTTTCAATCTGATTACCATACTGTACAGATGAGAAGTCAAAGTCTGCACTGTACAATAGGTTACAGTGTTTCCCACAGGATTTTGAGTATTTGTGGTGGGGGACGGCAGACCCCCTAGGGGGGTGCAGGGGCATGCCCCCCCACAAGATTTTTTTAAACATTTTAAAGTAAAATGCATGAATTTGGTGTACTTTGAGAAAGCTTAAGAGCAAAATTAAAAGCCTAGATCTATGAAGAACATGTCATCATTACTGTGCTGTGGGTTTACAATGACAAACTAAATTTCTCCCTATAGGTCAGGGATACTCAACTTGCTTTGCCACTTTCGTGAAATGATAGAAGGCGAGGGGCCAGTTAATAAACAAACAATATACATTTTTCTGTAGCGGATTGTAGGTTTTTGGGGTGTCAGCCGGAGTTTAGGCTGACAGTGTTGTGCACACCGGATAGTTAGTTAGGTTAAGTTAGTTAGGTTAAGTACATACATAAGTGCCTGGGTAGCGAGCAGATGGCGGTATTTGACAATTTAGCAGCTAAATCATAGATTATTGAAAGATATTCCATATTCCAGACTGAAATGCTATAACAGAAGTATTGGCCAGAATGACATGAACATTTATTGGACACTTATTCAGCGGATATCTTGCATGTTGCGTTCAGGTGCACTGTAAAAAATTTTTTTTTTTTTTTTTTTTTTTGTGGCGGCCCGCCACAAATTCCTTTATGTATGGGAAACACTGGGTTATAATACATTCTATATATCTCTCAACTCAATCACACGTTCATTTGAAAAAATATGGTGAAAACACAAAAGCCATATGGTCATTATATTTATGGCACACATACGATGACGCCAAGTTTAATTTGAGCTTTGATAAACATCACAAGATTGGATACAATTCAATGTTCTCATTTTGGCATATGTACACACAGTATTATGTTTTATGAATCACAACACTGCCTTGAATTTCATTTGCACGAAACTTGTGTGTAAGAACATTTTATATACAGTACCAGGTCACACTCATGTCCACACAGGCTAAAGCCCAATGTCCACCAGATGTGGTAAAACTGCTGGAACAGACTCTCGCCCATGTTAAGTTAATAGATGGGCGATATATGCGGTCCGGGGAAAAAAAGAATACACACCTGTTCTATTTTTGACGGATCCGCATGTGCCAATTGTGCCTGTATGGACGACTGCCCAACCCGGAGGCAACACGGGGGTTGGAACCACACCGACCTAAAAATATGGACAGAGCTATCCCATTGATTCTGCTTTTATTTCCCGTTTGGAGTTGAAGTGGTGGCCGTCGCCATCTTGATTTTTCGTCAGCAGAGTGGGGGGGGGGGGGGGGGGGGGGAGTGGGTTGAGTCCTTGCGCAGCTCGCGTGAGATGGGGGTTTCCCAGAGCCGCAGCTCCGCCT
This sequence comes from Poromitra crassiceps, assembly GCF_964638095.1. Taxonomy (NCBI): domain Eukaryota; kingdom Metazoa; phylum Chordata; class Actinopteri; order Beryciformes; family Melamphaidae; genus Poromitra; species Poromitra crassiceps. The sequence continues at coordinate 60,064,617 of NC_139626.1, read as the reverse complement.
GCTATTGGTCCGTGATCGGCAAGCTGTGCGATCACTGGACAAGCGATCTGTCAATCACCCCCTTTTCTATCATCTATTTTACTCCAAATTTTACTCCAAAATAAAAAATGACCCCCCCCCTACAGTTGTTATGAAAAGGTGAAATGAGCTCTATAGAGACACTGCGGAGCACACCATCATTCAGAAACCACGGCCAACACGGCGGAAAACACAAAGGACCAACTATCGCGCCAACTTCTAGCAAAACAAACCGTGGCTAACCGGGCGAACAAAGGAACTCTCGTCAGATACAGATAGTTTTGCAGATATCTAGGAAGAACTGGCTAGTGTCAAATAATGAGACGACGTGTGCCTTTACTTCATTAATTTGAACTGCGAACGAGACGTGAGCTGATCATCACGTTTGTCTGCTGACTTTCTGCTTCCTGAAACTCCCCCCCCCCCCCCCAATCCTGGCGTTCTCCTATGTCGCGTGCTGCACACAAAGATCTTATATACGGAAGATGAACACTCCAACTTACTTCATTGACAGCTAGATCCACATTTTTCTTCTCAACGGCTTCCTTGTTTTTGCTCGGGAGTATAAAAAAACTTGAATTGGTGATTTTTTACATTTGTTGTCTGCGCAGCCCCACCACACAACAGCTTTTAGCTATGTTTAATTCAAGGAAAATGACGCTGGTGTGTGGGAGTGAATGGAGCGCTTTCCCCCGTGATGGGCGTGGCCTATTTCATGCAGTGTCTCTATAGACCAAAACTGTGTTTTGCCCCTCACTGGAAAGATGTGTAGTTACAAAGTTGGGCGTTTTAACACGGGGGAATGCCTACTGCCCCCCGGCCCCCAAGTGGCCATTCGAGGAACCACAGGTTTTCACTTCACTTCGGTGTCATCATCACTGACACGTAGCGTTTGCATGTTGGCAGGCAGGGAATCTACTGCCGCACTACCCGGATGCCAACGTTTCTATTTCGATGTATTTTTCTGGAGTTATTATATTTCAATGTATTTTTCTGGAGTTATTATATTTCTATGTATTTTTCTGGAGTTATTATATTTCTATGTATTGTTCAGGAGTTATTATATTTCTATGTATTGTTCTGGAGTTATTATATTTCTATGTATTGTTCTGGAGTTCTTGTGCAGGATGGTTGGGCGGGACATAAACATAGGATTTGCAAAGAAAATCAAATGTCATGTCGGGTTTGCCAGACTGTTTTTCTGTAGCTGTGCTCCAGAGGAACCTATCAGAGGATGATGACATCATTACAGACCACCAATCAGATAAAGCGATTTAACCCTGCTGTAAAGTGAAGTCAAACAGTCCTGCACCTTCACTTCTGATGCAGACAGCAGATGTTGTTGCATCTTAAAGTCAGACTCTTTCTGTGAACACATCCAAATGTCCAATAACCTCCGGACGGTCTCTTCGATGCATCACAGGGAACCTCTTCATTATGGCCTCTCTGAGTCTATGGGAAGGTCCGGTGGAGCTCACAGTCTTTTAAAGGGACAGTTCACCCCAAAAACAAAAGTAAATATTTTTACCTCTTACCTGTGGTGCTATTTAGCCATCCCGTTTTGGTATGAGTTGCCCAGTTTGGGAAAAACTCAACAGCAATGTCTCTTTCCAGAAATCATGACCCACTTAGTCAAGATAATACAGAGACCTTATTGTGAGCAATTTCATGTAGGAGCTATTTTCTTTCAACCACACTATAGCTAGCTGCTGCTAGCTATATAGCTGCTGCTAGCTATATAGCTGCTGCTAGCTATATAGCTGCTGCTAGCTATAATGAAAGAAAACAGTTCCTCCATGAAACTGCTCACAAAAAGGTCAGTGGATTATCTTGACTAAGTGGGTCATGATTTCTGGAAAGACACATTGCTGTTGTTGAGTTTTAAACAACAACAACAACAACAACAACAACATTTTGATCACCACAAGCCGAGTGTCATCCAGTTTCATTGTGTTGGAGAGAAGGTAGATCTCTCTATGGCCAAAATTCAGCAACTCACACCAAAACGATCGATAAATAGCACTACAGGCAAGAGGAAAAATTCGCTTTCTGAGCGGTTCTCGTTCCTGTCCGACGCTGTGGACTAAGCGCTCGTTCACACCATACGGCAAAGCCACGCTGAAGCTACGCTGAAGCCACGCTGAAGCCACGCTGAAGCGATCGTTCAGGATTCTGTTCTATTTTCCAAGCGTGAAGCTGCCAGGCATGGAGTCAATGCAAGTTGTTGGCGGGGGCAAGGCGCGCCGAGCGAGGCCCTGAGGAAAAGAGAGTGCGTCTTGTGACCCGCTGCTTTGGCGTGGCTTTGGCGTATGGTGTGAACAAAGGCTAAGGGGAAGTGGTCCAGACGGGGCAGACAGCAGCAGGCATGGAAAATGTCCCGGCGGCAAGGAAGAGACACGGGGTCAGCCAGAGGTCAGAGCCTCTCTGTCAAGAGTCACACCGCAGGTTCCTCACGCTCTCAGGTGCGCTGGGCGACGCGGTCGATGCTCTCCTGGATGTCGGCCATCTTCTTCAGCACCTGGTTAACCTTGGTTTCGTCAAACTCCAGACACACAAACTCCGAGTCCTGGAGGAGGAGAGAGGACGAGGAGCGGACCGTTACGTCACATTAGACACATTCACTTATCCACCTTATTTTTGAATGCCCCACTGTAAAAAAGAATCGTGGGTACAAGGTCCGGTTTAACGTGACTCATTGTGGCAGCTTGCCATTTCCTTTGTTATACTCTGGCTGCAGACCCGAATTATAAACCGGAAGCTGGAGTCCGTTATAAAAGTTATAAATATAGTCACGTTATAAACAACTAACCAACGCTGGAGGTCCGTATGGAAACTCGAAATGTGTGTTACTCGAAATGGTTAAAAGTTAAATCAATTTGGTGGCGTTTTACTGCCATGTAACATAGCTAGCTAGCCGCTAACATTAGCCACAGTTAGTAGCCGACTACCCACAATGCATTACGTTATCCCAGCACCCAAACGACACGGCTGTAGAGCAGAATGGCTCTGCTGTAAAAGGGTAAAATCCTCATAGACGTTTTTTTTGTCGGGGGCTGGGGGGTTATCTAAATTGGTTACACCGGAAATAGAACCCATAGTTAAGGCAAAATGGCCGTCAAAAATAAGGTGGATACTCGTATTTTTAGTGATGGGACGATAGAACACAATTCAATATATCGCGATACAAAAATGTGACAATCCGTATGGTGTGTCAGGAACATGAATATTAGTGATATCAGCTCCATGTTATTCTGCTGTAGTAATCGCTAATGAGACTCTTGACCGTCGCAGTTTCACAAGCTCTGATCCAAACTATATTACCGTACTGTTACTTTGTAATGGCATTTTTAGCAGCCAATGGCATCGCGGGAAAGATTTGTGTCTCAGAAATAAAGATAATTCTGCACAGTCAGCAGCCTTGGCTTCTTAGGGGTTTTATTAAATAAATAAATAAATACATACATACATACTAGGGATGCACCGATATGAAAATTTTGGCCGATGCCGATAACCGATATTAACATTGCTGTTATGGCCGATAACCGATATTTACCGATGTCGATATGATCTGTATAAAACCACATTTTTATGATCATCACATTTTGTACATACTGAAAAACACATGTTAACACTGAATTTGAAAAAGTTATGCATTTCTTTATTTGCAAAGCCTTTGGAAAAGCCCATAAATCATAGATTTACTGCATTATTTCATCATATCAATGTGAAGAATTTTGCTGATAATGATAACCGATATTAACATTGCAACATCTGACCGATACCGATATGACCGATATGTTAAAAAATGACTAACATTGGCCGATACCGATATGATTGCCGATATATCGTGCATCCCTAATACATACATACATACATACATACATACATACATAAAAAAAAATATATATATATATATATATATAAATAAATATATATATATAAATAAATAAATACATACATACATACATACATACATACATACATACATACATACTATGTGGGACTCGAGAGTGTTTTGAATGAGCAAATCCACTGCTTGACTGAGAATGGATCTCTGGGAAATGCAGTGCAAAAACAGCACAGGAGTGCTACAGCGCTTAGCAGCAGAGATGCAGACAAAACCAAGAAACAAAAAGAGACAGGCACTGACAGATGAGCACAAAGGAAACCAGGCACGACCGGTCAACAGCATGTGGCTGGCAGGGGAGGGGGCGGGGTCAGGTGACTGAGGAATACAAAGAACGTTAATTATTTCACTTAACATCAGAAGTGACAAGACCTCAGAGCCAAACACATGTTGTGCTCCAGACAGGTGGGTGTCACTGTGCTTCCAGTCTGCCTGCCGTGCAGCGTCAAGCCAGCCAAGTTTGACATTTTCAAAGAAAAGGTTGCCTTTTGCGTTTTTGTTTCTACTCCCTCTGGGACCTTTAGAAAGGCAGACTCCCACATCATCACCAGACTGAAGGAGACCTTTCTGACCGGAGACTAGGGGGGAGAGAGAGGATTCTGCCAGATGGACGGATCGCCCGCCAATCGGGGAAATGATTGGATGAACCAGCTATCTATCACACACCTGTCACACCTAAAGCCCACCTGTATCTATCACACACCTGTCACACCTAAAGCCCACCTGTATCTATCACACACTAGAGCTGCAACTATCGATTCTTTTAGTAATCGAGTATTCTACCGAATAATCCATCGATTAATCGAGTAATCGGATAAGAACCCTTTTTTGTGTTTTCAAAGGCTTATCGTAACTATACACCAAAAAATAAGATAAATCTCTTCAAATAAACAACTACATTAGTTTCTTTCTTAGAAAAAACAACATTTTTATTTTTAAATTGCATAGAACTGGCAGTGTCATCTTTTCAACCTGACGTTTGAGTTCTTCCAGTGTACAGCAACCGTTAAATAATATGAATGAATGGCTTACTAGCTAGTTTACATCGTTCATTTACCTTACAGCTGCATGAGGCAACTTCACACATTGCTGCTTCCAAATGGCAGCGGGAGATAACTGAAACATTTGAACTTTAAGACCCAGAAATCCTGTAATGTGATGTCAGTAAACTGTGCACAAGCACGCTGGTCGCTGTATGATAGCTTCACAACAAAGGAAAATGGAAGAGTACACACATTAGTGGTTTATATTGGAACACTTTCAAACTTGCATGCAAAAAGGGGGAACCACAACCAAGTTAAATTGTAGAAAACTGTATTTATTAACTCAAGGTAATTGCACATATTTACTGCTTTAGTTTTAACATGAACCCAACCAGTGCTTTTTTTTCTTTTTTCTGTCATTATTGAGCGAGGTGACGTAATCTGGGCCTTGCCTTGCTAAGCAGTGCCTAAAAAATAAAATAAATATAAATAAATGTCTCTACACATACTGGTGTGTATTAAACTAGTGTCTTCTTCAGCTCAAGTCCAAGTCAAGTCCCAAGACTTTGAGGGCTGATTTTTTTATATATAAAATATTGAAAAAAAAAAAAATCCAAGTCCCTCACAACACTCTCTCTCCTTCACTGCCAACTTCCTTTAGCCCTTCACCACTTCACTTCCTCTCTCCTTCACTGCCTACTTCCTTTAACCCTTCACCACTTCACTTCCTCTCTCCTTCACTGCCTACTTCCTTTAGCCCTTCACCACTTCACTTCCTCTCTCCTTCACTGCCTACTTCCTTTAACCCTTCACCACTTCACTTCCTCTCTCCTTCACTGCCTACTTCCTTTAACCCTTCACCACTTCACTTCCTCTCTCCTTCACTGCCTACTTCCTTTAACCCTTCACCACTTCACTTCCTCTCTCCTTCACTGCCTACTTCCTTTAACCCTTCACCACTTCACTTCCTCTCTCCTTCACTGCCTACTTCCTTTAACCCTTCACCACTTCACTTCCTCTCTCCTTCACTGCCTACATAACCTCTTCAATCCACTCTGCAATATGTGCACCCGTGTGTCTCTCTTCAAGGGGCATGGTTGTAAGGCAGTGGGACTCCATTTCCCAATCCTCTCTCAGAAAGTGACACGTCACCCCCATATAGGCCTCTGTCGCTACACTTGTCCAAATGTCAGTAGTGAGTGCCATCATGTTTGGCGTCTTAAGCCTCTCGATCAACTTGCCTTTGACCTCCTCATACTTTTTCTCCATCTTATTCGTGAAGAAGGTCCTTGAGGGAAGTGTGTAGTTCGGGTTGAAACTCGAAATCATCTTTCGGAATCCTTTATCTTCCACCATGGACAGAGGGCGCATGTCTGTCACAATCATATTCAAAATGCTATTGCTGAACTCAGCTGCTTGTTCACTTGAACATGATGGACCCGTCCTTATAAAGCTGTCCATTGTACGCTGTGATCCGCTGAAAAAGAGGTGAAATAATAATTAATATTGATATTTATTAGGTAAGTTCATAACAAAACTGGAGAATGCGCATTTACACACCCTAGACCTGTTGCCTATTATTGACACAAATATCAGAATAGCAAGATAACAGGTCAGGTGGTGTAATAATTGGAGCCTAAAATGCACCAATTAAATAGTTGTTTGCAATCATCATGAGAAGAGTCGACCGGTCTAGGGTGTGTAAATGTACATTCTCCACATACACACTCTTTCTCTCTCACACACACACACACTCACTCTCTCTCTCTCACACACCAACAGGCTAGTGTGATCACACACACACACACACACACACACACACACAACGCTGTTAAATTAGCCGTTAACGTTAGATTGAGCTTTGTATTTCTCACAGAAAACGGCAAGCCACATCAAAAAAATGCAGCGTGAATGCAGTTACTAATAGTCATATTGGCAACGTGGCAAGCCAGCAGCACAACTACTACTAGTCTTAATATCAAGTAGCAATCATTAGCATACATTTACATTAGCGTTGTGTATAGTTAACGTTATGTTACCTTGCTCCGCTCGACGTAGATGCGCTGGTGGATGCGTAGACTGGATGTTTACGGTTCAGGTGCTGAAGCATTGACGAGGTACTGTTGTGATATGCAAGGATCGTCTTACAGTACTTGCACACCACTGAGTTCGTGTCCTTTTTCAGCGTGAAATGATCCCACACTTTAGACAGTTTCGGTCGCTTTTTCGGCCCTGGTTCTTCCCTTCCTCCTGTCTGCTTTCTCCGTCGCCTCGTTCCATTTTGCGGGGTCCGCTCGCTAGTCGCTATAGCTGCTCTCTGGTCTGTCTGTGTCCTCACGTGTTTACACAGGAAGAGCGCTGTGCCACACCAGTAAGCGTCCGTGAGAAACAGTCTCTCTAAATGCCGTGTCGAGGCGAATCATTTTGGCCTCGATCAATTTAATTATTCGAGTTATTCGAGGTACTCGAGGAATCGCGACAGCTCTATCACACACCTGTCACACTTAAAGCCCACCTGTATCTATCACACACCTGTCACACCTAAAGCCCACCTGTATCTATCACACACCTGTCACACCTAAAGCCCACCTGTATCTATCACACACCTGTCACACCTAAAGCCCACCTGTATCTATCACACACCTGTCACACCTAAAGCCCACCCGTATCTATCACACACCTGTCACACCTAAAGCCCACCCGTATCTATCACACACCTGCCACACCTAAAGCCCACCTGTATCTATCACACACCTGCCACACCTAAAGCCCACCTGTATCTATCACACACCTGTCACACCTAAAGCCCACCCGTATCTATCACACACCTGCCACACCTAAAGCCCACCTGTATCTATCACACACCTGTCACACCTAAAGCCCACCCGTATCTATCACACACCTGTCACACCTAAAGCCCACCTGTATCTATCACACACCTGTCACACCTAAAGCCCACCCGTATCTATCACACACCTGCCACACCTAAAGCCCACCTGTATCTATCACACACCTGCCACACCTAAAGCCCACCTGTATCTATCACACACCTGTCACACCTAAAGCCCACCCGTATCTATCACACACCTGTCACACCTAAAGCCCACCTGTATCTATCACACACCTGTGACACCTAAAGCCCACCCGTATCTATCACACACCTGCCACACCTAAAGCCCACCCGTATCTATCACACACCTGCCACACCTAAAGCCCACCCGTATCTATCACACACCTGTCACACCTAAAGCCCACCTGTATCTATCACACACCTGTCACACCTAAAGCCCACCTGTATCTATCACACACCTGTCACACCTAAAGCCCACCCGTATCTATCACACACCTGTCACACCTAAAGCCCACCCGTATCTATCACACACCTGTCACACCTAAAGCCCACCTGTATCTATCACACACCTGTCACACCTAAAGCCCACCTGTATCTATCACACACCTGTCACACCTAAAGCCCACCTGTATCTATCACACACCTGTCACACCTAAAGCCCACCTGTATCTATCACACACCTGTCACACCTAAAGCCCACCTGTATCTATCACACACCTGTCACACCTAAAGCCCACCTGTATCTATCACACACCTGTCACACCTAAAGCCCACCTGTATCTATCACACACCTGTCACACCTAAAGCCCACCTGTATCTATCACACACCTGTCACACCTAAAGCCCACCTGTATCTATCACACACCTGTCACACCTAAAGCCCACCTGTATCTATCACACACCTGTCACACCTAAAGCCCACCTGTATCTATCACACACCTGTCACACCTAAAGCCCACCTGTATCTATCACACACCTGTCACACCTAAAGCCCACCTGTATCTATCACACACCTGTCACACCCATAACTGTGGACGCTGATGTGATCCACTGGTGGTTTGGAGGTTCAAAGGGGGACTTCGGCTACCAGGCATTCATTGTGTGTGTGTGTGTGTGTGTGTGTGTGTGTGTGTGGTATTTTCTACTTCTTCATATATATATATATACATATTGACATATAGACAGTGCAATTAAATTCCTACAGTGTACATATACATCAAGCGTACCCAGTGGTAAAGTATTGCACCAGCCCTCCACAAAGAAAGAGAAAAATGTTGAAATGAAAGATTATTAAATATTGCACCGCTTCCCTAAAAATAGAACATGATGAGCTGTACTAAGTTGGTCTGCGTTATCTCTTACTATTGAGTGCTTTAATGGACAGTGGGACAAAGGAAAATGTATACCTGTTCAATTTTCAGGGTGAGTGAGAAGACCCTTTCGTCATTAGGGCCAGGCACATGGAACCTGATCTTCTCAGCCATCTAGATGTTCAGACTCCTTTTAAGTGGCAGATAAACACCACGACCACAGCAGACATTTAGCTAATGACTGGAGTCATTTCCAGCCTCGTCAATCCCTCTCACAGGGTTAAGTCTTTGTTTTGGAGGCTGCCTGTGTGCCTGACAGGCACTGTGTTCATGACACGCTACTTCAAAATGTATGAAGTCTAATTCAGACATGACATGAGACTGTCCCCCGTCTGTCCCCGGCTTTGTTTCCTCCCATTGTTCCCAAGAATGGACGTCTCTCTGCGATGATGATCGCTCTCCTGGTTACCATGGATACAGCAATCATCTCTTTCCACTGTCTATTGTTTGCTTGGAGGAGGATCTCTCGGCACAGAGAGGGGGGGGGGGGGCACATCTCATTTTGGACATTTCACATCTGTCATTTAGCCGGCGCTCTTGTCTGGGCTGACTCACAATAAAGCCGTTTTCCCACATGCGTACCGGAAAATTACCTGTAAGTCAATATCGGACATTTCCCTTCACACCTACTGTAGGCGCTCGCATGTGGGAATATAGCAGCGAAATTGCCTGTATGTTGGGGGGCGGGGCGGCACTGCAGAGCGGTTGTGGGGAGTGACGTGTCGGCAAAACTCCGATGGTGAAATAAGTTTGCTCGTCACACGATAAATCACACTCGTTTGACTTAAGAGGGCATGTATGTTGTATCATTCACATTCGCTAACCAGTCTTTGAACGGAAATATTTGAAGAAGTTGGGATCCGTGTCTGAGAGAAATAGCCTGGCTGGTTCGATGTTTATCCGTTCACCTGCGTCGCGTTGAAGCACTTTTTACAGACTGGCTTCGTTTGATGTGTCCGGGGGGCTTGCCTTCGCTGTCGGCAACGTAAGCAAAATACTTCCACATTTCGCTTCGTGCATTTGCTTTCTCAACAAGCGCGCGGCTTGCAAGACTCTCAGAGCTGTCTGTGTCCCTTCTCGGGCTGCTGATTGAAGGACTGGCCAGAGAGCGAGCAGGCAGCAGAGAGGGGAGAGGGGGAAATCAGCACGCCCACACATGAAGCTGACATACCGCTCTTATTATCACAAGATCATTTCACCAGTTTGCTTTAATGTGCGCGAATGATTAGATTATGCCCGCTGGAACATTAAGCAGCGTGTGTACACCTCGCCCATGAGAGAAGGACCGGCAAATGACTACTTGTGTCCCTGATCGCGGCATACCGCTCTTCTGACTGGCTCGAAACTGGTGAGATGTCCGCGATGACGGGGTCGCGCTTATACCGGAAAACAACTTTCACACATGAAGGCATTAGGACCACGTTCCGGTCATTTGGCGGTAAAAAGCGCATGTGGGAAAACGGCTACAGTGCAGCAGTAATACGCTCCAGTTCCCTGGTCACAAACTGTGAGTGCGAGGGTCCTTGACGACATAAACGTTCTAAATTGCCCCTAGCTAACTTCCTGTTGCCGTGTGTGTATACGTCTATGATGCCAATACAATAGCTGACAGGAAATGAGCTAGGTGTCAAACGGTTTCCTCGGTGAAAAGCGTCGACCCTGCTCACGTATGATAGAGAAGTTCTTCCAGCTTGAGTTGCAGCCTAATCTAATTGGAACAAGAGGCAGCGAAACAGTTGTGAATGATCCAGAATGAAATGATCTAGTCTCTGCAGAGACTAGAACAATATTTTTGACAATCTACTTTGTACTGGTGGTAACCCATCAGATATAACTTGGAGGCAGGGCCCGAAATTTAACTTTTGGACTCACCGGCCAAGGTGGCGGGTAGATGGAAAAAATCCACCCGCCAGGTATATTTTCTACCGGCCAAAATGATGCATCGCATTTCTGTCACATATACGTCAGGGATTCCGCTAGCCATTTTTTCAGACGGCCAATGCAGCCGACCGGCCACTATTAAACAAAGGACGTTATACAATAATTGTTTAAAGAATCCATTTATTTCTCTATAGTCTATTCTTTATAGCCTATATAGTCGAGCTTTATTCCAGTGTTGTTAACTCATTCACCGCCAAAGACGTCTTTGACGTGTTATCAGAAATAGCCCTCCCCGCCAATGACGTGTTTGACGTGTTTTTGTTTTTATTAGTGCAGCGCGTAGTTCAAACACTTCCCCAGCCTGTGACATGTTATCAGGTCCCTAGCCTCAAAGGCAAGCCGACAACACGTTATCAAACACATACCGCAGCTGTTGTTTTGAAATGAGCAGGAGCAAAAACAGAAAACAGAGAAACGCGCTTCCTTGTGCACAGAGGAGAAACGCCATTGAAACACCCCTCGGCGCGCTGCACGAGCTGATCGGCTTGCTGCAGGGCAGCGGACATCGATCGTTCGCGGTAGTCAAACCCGTGACCAACATGATCGATCCTGGTCCCTGGACCCCGTTCCTGTGTCCCAGCCCGAAAGAGACGAGACGGAGTCACAACTGTGTGAGGAGGAGGAGAACAGCAGCCTCGCCACAGAAATGGCTTTCACACAGAGCAAAGCAGCACGGCCACTTTCCTGTCGAGGGCGAGGAAGACTGGATTCCAATGCGACAGGACCCGGATGATCTCGCGGTAAGGAGTGTGTGTGTGTGTGTGTGTGTGTGTGTGTGTGTGTGTGTGTGAGAGAGACTACACTGATCTCTGCATTCTATTCTTTTTTTTTTTTTTTTTTTTTCCCCCCCGATTTTTTATCCCATTTTATCCCCCCATTAGTGCTCATTTGATTTCTCAATCCTGGTTGCTACTCCATCCTCTGCCGATCTGGGGAGAGCCGAGACTGGCTCCATGCTTCCTCCGAGACATGGGCAGTCAGCCAGCCGCTTCTTTTCACCTGACAGAGGAAGCTTCACCGGTAGGACATAGCACGTGGGAGGTTCACGCTATTCCAACCAGTTCCCCTCCCTCTGAACAGGCGCCCTTAACGATCAGAGGAGGAACCACATTAGCAACCAGGATATTGCATGTTTTTGTGAAGGGGGTTCCTATATGAAGGAAACCCCCGGGAGGCACGGGGAGAACATGCAAACTCCACACAGAAAGGCCATTTTGCCGACCCCACCCGGGCGGTGGGCACTCGAGGACATGCGGACGGGCACGCATTCCTTCAGCGTTCACCTCGTCCCCAGGTGGGAATCGAACCCACGACCTTCGAGCTGTGAGGCGATAGTGCTTACCACTGCACCACCGTACCTCCTTCTGCATTCTATTCTATGATCACACTCACTCACACTGAGTAAACTGTATTGTTGAATGTAAAAAAAGCACTTCATGTATATATATATATATATATATATATATATATATATATATATATATATATATATATTATTATTTTTTTGTCATTTGTGTCATAACGAATAATATTTACATGTCTGATGTCAATACAGTTCAAAATAAAAGAATTGAGAGCGAGTTCTGCCTGAGATTGTGTGATTTACAAAAATGCCATTTTCTGCAATTTCTTTCTCAGAGAGACCTTTTTGGTGAAAACAGGGTGTATATAAATGGCTATAAGTAGAGTACAGAACATGCTAAAAGCTCACTTTTTTTCCCCTGGTGAACCCAGAGATGTACATCTTCATTTTGAGGTATTGCAAATCACTTTGGTGCTAATAGATAATTTACTGTGGGTCTTGAAAGATGACCAACAATTATGAAAATCTTTGGCCTGTGCTAAATATTGGCAGTCCTAAACTGGCCATGAATGAGTTAAGAGGCTGATTTTGCAGCAAGAATATTTAATTGGTCGGCATTCAACAGGCACGTCAGTCTCGGTAAGGACGCTTTCGTTATTGAAACAGACAACATACACGCTCCTCCTGTAGCCTATCTATCTATGCATTTGCAGACACTCATGAACCCATTATCTTCTGGACATTGCCTTGATGAAAAAACAATGCAGCTAAATGTAATAACTGCGGCTGTGTCAGTGGTGCAGACAGCAGAGAACTTGAATCTCCAGCAATAGGCTACGCACCTTAATCTCTCACACTCCACACTAGGGCTGCCCCCTCCTCCAGGTCGATTGGTTGATTGTTTGGTCGACGTGCTCTTGGTCGACTCTGGTGTTAATAATTTCATAGGAGAGATTCAATTTCATAACAAGAAAAGCGATCCGGAACAAAGTAACGTGCCGCGGAAGCAAGTTGCAACACGGACCTTTTCTAGAAGCACACAGGAAGTGATCCGGGGCTAACCATAGTTAGCAGAAAGCTATCTGAAAGGAGAACAACCAGCAGAGCGATGGAATTAACAATTAAATGGCTCGGCTATCAGCGCAAACAATGGACACGTTTCAGCACGCAGTGGTGGGACTAATACTAAAATCCTTTACCTAAGTAAAAGTGGAAATACAATAATAGAAAAAATACTCGAGTAAAATAAAGTAAAAGTTCTGCATTCCAAAGTTTACTTAAGTAAAAGTATTAAGAGAAAAAGGAACTGGTGAAGAGTAAAAGTCATCATTCTGTCAAGAGTGTTAAATTAAATATATTAATTAAATTAAATAAATCATTAAATAAAGTATTAATCTGTAAGAAGTGTACTTGTAATGTAAAGTGTAATGTACTCGGTCTAACCGTTCCATATACCGCTGGGGTGTTTAAACTCTAACAATGCAACATGTTTTATGAGCTCATCGTATGTTTTGTGTATTAAATACTTTTTCTGCAAAGTAACGAGTAAATCCAGACGGCAGAGTAGTGGAGGAAAAAGTACAAGATCTCCGACTGAGAGGTACTGGAGGGAAAGTAGAAAATGCCAGAGTAAGTAAATATACTTTGTTACTTTCCACCTCTTGCTTCACTGCAGACATGGTAATTCATGTCTGCATAACTGACATAACTGCATAAATAACATGCAAATAGTCACTATTTGCATGTGTGTTTTTTCTGAACATGCATGCTATCTCACTGCCTCGCACAAGCACACCTCCATGGTCATTGATGAGGGAGTGGAGGGGAGGGGTGTTCACTTCCTCTGCCTGCTTCTGTAGGCTATAGAGAGTAGGGCTGGGTTCAAAAAATCGATTCTCCGATTTTTAATCGATTTTCATTTTAATCCTCGATTATCGATTCATATGTCCAGAGATCGATTTTTTTTTTATTTTTTTTTACTAAACAGGCTAAAATATTGTGCTGTGTGTGGTAGTTGAAACATAGTTTCAAGTTGACGTTTAATTATGTTTGTAGTTGAAACAAAAACATAAATACTGTAGGCTACATGAATGGAAATGTTTGATCATTATTAATATCTACTTTTAGAAATTATATAGGCTGAAATCAAATCACTGTGCATAATTGTGAAAGTGTCTTTATTGACAGATGAAAAGGCTGTTATTTACCCTTTGTCACCACGTGGTGAGTAAATATATGTGTAACTAAAACCATTAAAATTGACAACAGGTCTGCAACTTTTTTCCCCATGTATCTACTTGGCTGGTTGGAAACCCCTGTGTTACATAACTGGACAGTCATGTAATTCAGGGTACAGCTCAAAAACCACGTTTTGGTATCACTAACCAAATCAATATTGAAAATTGATTGAATCGGAATCGGAATCGAATCGAATCGAATCGAAATTAATCGATTCGCAACCTTGTGAATCGGAATCGAATCGATTCTTGAAATTTGAACCAATACCCAGCTCTAATAGAGAGGCAAAGTGACCGCCTACTTCCTGCTTCAGCACTGTACCAGAGATTTTCATCCGTCATTTATTTTCCCATGGACATTTCATAAAATGCTTATAAAAATAGTTTTACTTCGTCAAACCAAACGGTTCAGCTATATTTAGAATCGGGAGAGACCATAGAACGTTTCACTCGGACCAAAAAAAAACATTTCTTTTTTCTTTAAATCTGCATTTTTTTTTTACGTTTTGGTCCCAGTGAAATGTTATGCAATCTCTCTTGTATATATCTGTACCGTTTGGTTTGAACCAGTAAAACTATTTTTATAAGCATTTTACCAAATGTCTATGGGAAAATAAATGGCAGATAAAAATCTCTGGTACAGTGCTGAAGCAGGAAGTAGGCGGTCACTTTGCCTCTCTATAGACCTTATTCGCTAACCCTGGACGGCACCAGGCCCGCTCCAACCCATTACGCAGAGTACGCAGACTGCGTAGGGCATCACGTGACTGAGGGCACCAAAAAAAAAAAAAAAAAAAAAAAAAAAAATTTTGGTGCCCTCAGTCAGGCCACTCACTGAACAGCAGGCCAGGCGCCGCCTACTGGTTTACTAGTGGTTTTATTACTTTATTCAGGGTGCATCTCATTGTAAAATTGGACTCGGCCCAAATTGGGCTTCAAACGGCCCAAATTGGGCTTCAAGCGGCCCAAATCTGGCTTCAACCGGCCCAAATCTGGCTTCAACTGGCCCAAATCTGGCTTCAACTGGCCCAAATCGGGCTTCAGATGGTCCAAATCTGGCTTCAAACAGCCCAAATCTGGCTTCAAACGGCCCAAATTGGGCTTCAAACAGCCCAAATTTTTCGCCGCCGCCCTTCGGACGCCGGCACGCACGTCGGCCTGTATCGGCCTGGCCTGCTTGGTATCTAATGCCCGGCCTGAATTATGATCCCAGTCCGCTCCTGCTTGCATGTACAGTTTAACAATCACTTGTTTGCTGACATGTACAGTAATTCTAACAATTGTTTGTTTCCCACATGTAATGAAATGTGAGATACACTAGTATCGTTCATAATTAATGATTTTGCAGTCTTTCGTTTGACAGTTATTGAAAGTTTTACGGGGGGGGGGGGGGGGGGGCACCACAGAACAATTACGCTTAGGGCACCCATATTGTTGACATACCGTCCTGCGCGCACACAGCGCTGCAGCTGACAACTAGGAACAGTCTTATTGTCGTTTCTGTTCCATTACAAAATAGTGATGGTAATGACACCAATAAAAACCCCACAGTTGTTATTTGTATGCTGCCGACGGCAGCCATTAATGCCTGTAATAAATAAACAAAAGAACGAGGTGAACAGACTTTGCTGTGAGGAGTTATCAGAAAGTTTCACCTGTCTCAATTAACTATCCACACACCTCTCCTGGGCTGCTGATGTATGCCCAGTCTCACTCATTTCACGTCTGTGGACGGTAGAGATAGAAACAAACCACGGGGACTTTATTGCTGTCATTACTACAGCCATGCCTAACGCAGGCCACCATCCGAACACAATTGGAACGATACAGGTAACGCCAACAGCGGCTAGCTTCCTATAAACTCTGCTCTTACATAGGCTGTCACTTGAGAGCTGCTGCGTTATGTCGACAATATGGCGGCGGTGGGCGTGCCCCTACGTGAGTGACGTCAATCGAATAAGGTCTATACCCTACAGTAGTATAGTGTACTACAGTGTACTACAGTGTACTACAGTGTACTACAGCGCACTACGGGTTGGCTGCTCTCGTCTGCTGACCTGCTTCTCTGTGCCAGGGGACCTGCAGACTGGTTACGAATCCGATGTGCAAGTCAAACTTACCAGCTGCAACAAATATTAATAGTTACTCCAATTACTTTGAGGGAAAAAGGCTTTGAGCTCCTGGTCTACTTTTCAAGTCCAAGCAGCTGAAAAGAATCCAGTCTGAAAAACAACAAGTCTCTTCTTGTTTTGCCGTTCTCACATCAACTCTTCTGCATCATTCTCTTTCGCTTCACCTCAGTGCATAACCAACACCTGCAACCCAGTGGTAGGTGTTATTGTAAAGTACAGGGCTGAACAGTGGTAGGTGTTATTGTAAAGTACAGGGCTGAACAGTGGTAGGTGTTATTGTACAGTACAGGGCTGAACAGTGGTAGGTGTTATTGTAAAGTACAGGGCTGAACAGTGGTAGGTGTTATTGTACAGTACAGGGCTGAACAGTGGTAGGTGTTATTGTACAGTACAGGGCTGAACAGTGGTAGGTGTTATTGTACAGTACAGGGCTGAACAGTGGTAGGTGTTATTGTACAGTACAGGGCTGAACAGTGGTAGGTGTTATTGTACAGTACAGGGCTGAACAGTGGTAGGTGTTATTGTACAGTACAGGGCTGAACAGTGGTAGGTGTTATTGTACAGTACAGGGCTGAACAGTGGTAGGTGTTATTGTACAGTACAGGGCTGAACAGTGGTAGGGGTTATTGTACAGTACAGGGCTGAACAGTGGTAGGTGTTATTGTACAGTACAGGGCTGAACAGTGGTAGGTGTTATTGTAAAGTACAGGGCTGAACGGTTTGTCTGTATCTGACTCCTCAGTTCATTTATCATTTATTTATCCCCATGGGGAAATTCATCCTTTGCATTTGACCCATCCTCTGCTAGGAACCTTCCTAGAACTAGGAGCAGTGGGCAGCCGCAGTGCAGCGCCCGGGGACCAACTCCAGTTCTTTTGCCATTGCCTTGGTCAGGGGCACTGGCAGGAGTATTAACCCTAACATACTGTACATGTATTTTGGTGGTGGGAGGAAACCGGAGCACCCGGAGAAAACCCAGACGAACACGGGGAGAACATGCAAACTCCACACAAAAAGGACCTGGGACGAATCTAACGGGCTACACTCAACAAGACACGCAGCAGAGGAAATCTAACAGCGGCTGAGTGCATGATTTGACTGCCATCATCAGCTTGCATCTCACTGCTGCTGCTTCGTCGCAACCCAACAGGCCACTCATCGTTACCCTGGCCAATAACCCCCCCCCCCCCCCCCCCCCCACCACCGGCCTCATCGTCACCATTTTTTTTGCCAGTCCATTCTGATTGCACTATTGTTCGTATTAGCCTCTTCTCAAGTTGCACTAGTAGGCAAAAGTCTTATTTTGTTTATTATGTTGATGTTTGAAGAAAAGTTAAGCTGAATAGTTATGAGAAATAAAAACAGTGTCGTTACAGTTAAATGGTTCTGCTTATTTGTATTCAGTGTTCGTGCTGGTTGGCAGCATACCAGCTTAGAGGTGCATTATCGCCACCAACTGCAGCCGCTTTGATACGTTTTTTTGGGGAATATCGAACCGGTTTCAAAATGTTCAAACCGACCCATGCCTAGTATCATTGCTGGTTGACAATACCAGCTTAGAGGTGTATTATCGCTATCAGGTGGACTGAAGTTGCACTACAGACAGTTATGGGCCACACTCGGGAGCCCTGCTTAAATTTTTTTTTTAAATTTAATTACAAAAAAAATCGGTATACCGGTTCGATCCGGTTTAGACGGCAATATCGAACCGGTTTTAAAATTTTCAAACTGACCCAGCCCTACCCGTGACTATTCGTGATACTGATTTAAACCGTATCGCCCAGCCCAGGTATACCCTGTCTGTTCTGCTCTCTCTCCTCCTCCCCCCTCCCTTACCCTACTCTCTTCCTACCTCTCTCCCTCTCCACCGCCTCCCTTTCCCTGCTCTCTACTCCCCCACTCTCTCTCCCCTTTCCCCCTCCCCCTGTCTCTCTCTAACATAAGCATAACATATTACTGTTATGGTTGTGTTCAGCTAGAGTTATTATAGACATATTCTCTGTGAAGCCCTATGAGACATGCTTGTGAATTAGGGCTATACAAATAAACTTTACTTGACTCAACAGCATCAGATAGATAGATCAGTGTAGCAACTGGTTCATGTGTTCAAGACTGTGACCGATGATGGAGATACATGCTAATTAGCTTGTTAGCTCACTGCCAGCTGCTAACGATATTAACGTTAAAAGCCTTGCTGTCACGTTGTCATCATAGCAACGTTAAGCTCGTGTTGCTGACGGGAATACTGGAAACCTCATTTTGGCGAATTTGCCGTATTTCACGACGACTGCAAAACGGAGATCGCTAACGTTACTCTCGATGCAGTAATTGTTAAGGGTTCAACAGAACCTATTTCCTCAGCCTCTATAGCTATCTATCAACATGAAATAAAAAGCATTTGAGAGCTTAAACCCGTGGCTTTTTATTTGGAAGGGTTACATTTGCCGTAATCTTTATTAACTTATTGAGTGCCAGCCACTTTTGGAGAACGGACGCTCCCAGTGCCAGAGTTTCAGAGCGTTTTCAGTGATTTCTCACAGGCCCACAGAATATTGTGTGATATTACTATGTAAACACCGAACACGCACAAAGAACGATGAGACTCTCTTCTATCATCTGCAAAAAAAAGTTTATTGATCCCATTTTCCGTTCTTTAGTTATGAGCCGGAGAAGATAGGCTGTTTTGAGCAAAAAGACACTTTTCAAATTAGAAGCTGAGTTATTCCGCCTTTTGTGAAATGCAGCATTTCAAGCACATTCACTGAGTCTGAAGATAATATTTTCTGATGTAGTGACGTGGTGTAGTTGTGTGGTGCCTGCGTGCCCCACCCCCCTCTCCCCCCCTCAGCTGCAAACTCCTCCCCACACTACACAGCCTCACGCACCCAGTCTATTTTCGGAGCGCTTCGTTTTTGTGCGCCGGGCGGCTCCCAGTGCGACAAGGAAATGCCAAACCGCACTGCAGGGAAAGGTTTGGCCCTTCGGCGTCGGGTGCTGCCTTTCTGGCGGCTAATCGTGTGAAGAAACTATGCAGACAGACAGACAGAGGCAGAGGAGCTCAGTTGTGTGCGCGGATTGACTGATGTTCGCAGCCAACATCAGCTGCAAGTCAGAGCCATCTATATGGCTCTGGCTGCAGCATGAGCGGTTTCTCTTTGATCACGGGCGTTTTTCCTGCTGTTTTCGGACCTTCCTCTAATCTGGAGAGCACTGTCGCCACCTAATGGGTCGGTAAAATAGGTTACACACATTCAACATGCCCCAAAATTTTACAGGAGATATATTAGGCTTTGATCCACGTCCCACCGTCAAAAAACGCAATTGACGACAATCGTCGTCTTTGGCACTCAATGAGTTAACATTTCTTAAAATGCATTAGAATCTTTTTAGTTTTGGGGGTTAAAGATAAAAAAAAAACTTTTAATGAACATTAGGGCAAATATAATATGAAAAGGGGTTAAGCTCTCAAATGCTTTTTATTTTATGTTTCTATGTGCTACAGAGCCTGAGATATGAAGGCTTTAGTGAACGCCGACCGCTCTGGCAACTTCTCCACAAAACGTCAGGTTTACAGGGGCTGTTTATCAATGTGCAGTAGGTTTAGAGTGCCGCTCTAGAGCATGGCTTGGGTATCAATGGGTTAATTGTCTTTATTTTTAGTTGGCACATGCTTAAAACAACTTGAAGCTAAATTTAGAAGCTGATGATAGCTAAATCAGAGCGATTGAGTAATTGTGCAATAAGCTGCAATTTATGATCCGATTAGTCGACTAATCGTTGAAACAATCGGTGACTAGTCGACTATCAAAATAATTGTTTGTGGCAGCCCTAGTTTTTACAATAGCCGAAATATTCCCATACAGCCGACGTCGTCTTTTTAGATGGGGGAAAGTTCAGGGGGGTCCTTGCGGCTCCTCTCTACTGTGCTCTAGTCTAGGTAGGCATGCAGCCAGGGGGAGGGGCCAGCTCCTCTCTACTGTGCTCTAGTCTAGGTAGGCATGCAGCCAGGGGGAGGGGCCAGCTCCTCTCTACTGTGCTCTAGTCTAGGTAGGCATGCAGCCAGGGGGAGGGGCCAGCTCCTCTCTACTGTGCTCTAGTCTAGGTGGGCATGCAGCCAGGGGGAGGGGCCAGCTCCTCTCTACTGTGCTCTAGTCTAGGTAGGCATGCAACCAGGGGGAGGGGCCAGCTCCTCTCTACTGTGCTCTAGTCTAGGTAGGCATGCAGTCAGGGGGAGGGGCCAGCTCCTCTCTACTGTGCTCTAGTCTAGGTAGGCATGCAGCCAGGGGGAGGGGCCGCCTAAGCTGCACTCTGCAAGCGACCTGGGCACTTTGTTTTTTGGGGAAACAGCTGATACAGTGAGGAAGGTATGACGGCAAATATTAGTGGTTTTGATACCGTGACGTCTTCAAACCGCGGTATACCTTCAAACGGTATACCGTTGCATCCCTACTTGGGAGTAGATACGGGATAAGCCTCTGACGCTTCACGCCTCCCCGGCGTCCATTTTTTTCCTGATAATGGACACCTCGGCATGCATTAACCCTTACATGTTTAGCAGTTTTATGACTGCTGACAGATGACTCAAGTTAAACATTACAAGCAGATTCTTAAAGGGATAATTTTATATATATATATATATATATATATATATATATATATATATATATATATATATATATATATATATATATAAGTAAAAAAGAAGTTCTCCAGTGCACACCAGGGTAGGAAAATAGACACTTTATTAACTATAGGCTACATTAAAAACAAGAAACAAGGCGAACAACGCTAGCGAACCTGATGAAGCACCTTGTGAAACACGTTGTTCGCCTTGTTTCTTGTTTTTAATGTAGCCTTAATAAAGTGTCTATTTTCCTACCCTGGTGTGCGCTGGAGAACTTCTTTTTTACTTTTGTGATTCACCCTGCACCAGCTATAGCACCCAGGAGCAGAGCACTGCTGTGCACAGGGCTTTTCTCAGCTGTTAATATATATATATATTATAAAATCATACTATGTTACATTGCAGAGTGAGCTGGAGGTGATGTGGACTTCAGCTCACTTCCTCTTCAAGTTTATTTCAGTAAGCTGGCATCAGATCCTCTCTGTTCTGTGGCAAGTCTCTAAGGAGCTGCTGCTGATTGGAGGAGAAGCAGAGGAAGTGGTGCCATGTGGAGAAGTAGGCCAGGCTCCTCTCTTCATTAGATTATTACACTCTAAAAACCGTCAAAGCAACACGCCAACATTTTGGGAGATTCGCCTATTTGACATCTTCCCAAATAGTCAGACAAGACCACGAGAGTCCCCGTGTTGTCGGGCATTTATGACTAGTGAATTCTACGAGTCGACTAGTCGTCCCTAAAGGGAGTCGACTAGTCAAGAGTTTTTTTCTCCCTCCAATAAAAACGCTCAAATCGCGTCAAAAGGTCTCAAATACAATCAGGCAGCAGGGCTATTGAGATGCAGGCATAATGAATGTAGTAGGCGGGACCAACCTGGGGGTATGTGAAAAGCAGAGCCCTCGATTGGCTCTGAGAGGTTGTTTATAAATTAACCGCCATCTGATTTGACTAAACCCAGCATGACTAATAATAATATGATAATTTCCATCTCGGTATCCCTTCCATTTCCACAGTAATTACCAGGTATTTACCTCATAACTACCAGGTATTTACCCTGTAATTACAAGTATTTACTGGGTATTTACATGTAATTACCAGGTAATTACCCGGTAAATAACGGTAAATACCAGGTAGTTACCTGGTATTTACTAGATATTTTTCTGACAACTATAGGATTTACCAGGTAATTACCTGGTATTTACCCAGTAATTATAGATTATAAAACTCCACTATTACCATCAATTTGTGTAAATGTGACCGTGTTATTGTGATAACAACTCAGATATTTACCAGGTATTTACTCAACAATGGCTAGGTATTTACCTGGTAATAACCAGGTATTTCCATGGTATTACCATGTTCTTACTGTACCATATTGTTTGGAATAGAATATCCTATTGTCCCTACTATCAAAAAAAAACGTGTACCATGTAGATTTTGGTAGTCAAAGGTCAAAGTTCAAGGTCACTGTGACCTCAGGAACGCCATTTTCTAGCTCGTTAACGCAATATCTCAGGAATGCCTTGGCAGAATTTCTTCGAATTTGCCTCAAACATCCACTTGGACTCAAGGATGTACTCATTAGATGTTGGTGGTCAAAGGTCAAAGTTCAAGGACTCTGTGACCTCATGAACGCCAATTTCTAACTTGTTAACCCGATATCTCAGGAATGCCTTGACGGAATTTCAGCACATTTGGCACAAACGTCCAATTGTTGTTATTGAGTCGATTTCTGCAATAACTGCACTTTATGGCTGTTTAAACTTGACAAACGTTTTTTTAACAATATATTTATTGGATTTTGATAAAAAAAAAAACTCAGACAGAAATAACGTGAAGAACGCAAGAAAATATTGCATTGAGCTAGCAAATAGCGTTCCTGAGGTCACAGTGACCTTGAACCTTGACCACCAAAATCGAATCAGTACATCCTCGAGTCCAAGAGGATGTTTGAGGCAAATCCCAAGAAATTCTGTCAAGGCATTCCTGAGATATCGCATTAACGAGCTAGAAAATGGCGTTCCTGAGGTCACAGTGACCTTGAACATTGACCTTTGGCCACCAAAGTCTACATGGTACATGGTATAAGTTTGTGTTGATAGCAGGCACAATGGGATATTCTATTCCAAAGGATATGGTACAGTAAAAACATGGTAATTCCATGGACACAAACAAGGCTTCCTTTTAAAGTACAGTTTAAGCTTACTTACTGTGTAACTTGTGAGGTTTTACTTGATAACGCTTCAGAATGTACATGGTACAAGATATTGTATAGTATAATTAGTCAAGTCAAGTTTATTTGTATAGCACATTTCATACACAGGGGCAATTCAAAGTGCTTCACATAAAATATGTGAAGCACTTTGAATTACTGGGTAAATACTGGGTAAATACCAGGTAATTACCGGGGAAATACCTGGTAGATATCAGGTTAATATCTGGTAAATACCGGGTAAATAACTGGTTATTACGGATAAATATGTGGCCATTGTCGGGTAATTACCTGGTAAATATCTGAGTTATTATCAACCTAACGCAGTCACATTTATAATAATTGATAGGTAATAGTGGAGGTTTATAATCTATAATCTATAATCTATAATTACTGGGTTAAATACCAGGTAATTATCGGGTAAACACCTGGTAGTTGTCAGGAAAATATCTAGTAAATACCGGGTAACTAATTACCATGTAAATACCAGGTAAATACCCAGTAAATAATTACCGGGTAAATACCTGGTTAGTTACCAGGTAAATACCTGGTAATTACCGGACTGTAAAAGGAAGGGTTACCTTCATCTCTAACACACACTTAGCACCTGCAAGCTGAGTGCCAGAAGACGATGATGAAGAACACACACAAACAGTGCTGTTGTTTACACTATGCTTTAGCAATTTTTTTTTTTTTTTTTAAGTGCCCCCAACATTTTGTAAATGCCCCCAGTTTTTAGACAGTGGGGGCAAAAATTGCTCCAAAAATATTTTTTTAAATTTCCTCCACTGCAAAGTTAGACGCACGCACGTTAGACGCACAGTGGAGAATCCACTGGGGAGCATCTGGGCCCCTGGCTCCCACATAGATTTTGACAAACCAAATCAGGAAAATGTAATTTCCCCTGATTTGAACATGTGACTTGATTATGAACATGGATGGCTTATGGAGACTTGGACAGTAACCTAAAAATAGAAGTGGGAGGCTAAAGGCTTGCAGCTGGATGGTTGGATCTCTAAAGCAGCCGGGGAAAAACTAGGTGGGAAACAGAACAGAGCAACAGTTTCCCTTCCCTCAGCAACTATGCTGACATGCCCTTGAGCAAGGCACTGAACCCCCCCAGCCGCTCCAGTGGATTGCCCCAAAACTGCAACTGTATGAATATCAAGTAAATAGTTGCAGAAAAAGAAGAAGAAGGAGAACACACTGAATACCAGTTTAAAATGCGACAAAATGCAAATAAATAACCCACTGCCGCTGGAGATGATAAATAAACTGTTGGGCAAAAATATACCTATTCACCAGCAGCCTGTTGCAACAACTGAACCTAAGTTGTCTCTTAAGTTAGCGTGTAAAGTCCAGACTAACTACTACGTTCAAACTAGTTAGTTTGACACTAAAGTTGTGTCTTTGTTTAGTTGCACCACGGACACATAAGGTACATCTTAACTAGTAGTCCATATTTTCAGTAGTGCGTAAACTCGGACTTAGTGAGACTTTACGCTCCAACTAGGTTACGTTTCAACTTACGTTCAGCTGGTGCAACAGGCGAAAGGGGGGGGGCTTAATTTTACTTTCGACTAACCGACCCGCTTAACCGGTTAACCATCGGTTAAATCTTTTTTTTAAAGACGTGAAATATGAATTAGTGGCGAGCCTTCACTCCAGCGCTCCATTCGGGGTTCAAACAGTGGTTTCGGACGGCATATATGCGAGCATTATCTTTGAGTGTGTGAACCCGGTACTGCAGTGCTTCAACACTACCAAGTCCACTTGAATTTGACATGATTCTTATGCATCATGTCTTATGTCATAGACATTCTGTAATAGTGTTGTTCTTCCGTGGAGAAGAGCACAGCAGTCTCTGGGAGGCGAGGCTCCTCCCCCCACGCGCCTCACTCTGACACACACTCTCACAGACACACACACACACTCTTCACAGATACACACTCTCACAGATACACACACAGACACTCTCACAAAAATACACACTCTCACAGACACACACACACTCTCACAGATACACACTCTCACAGATACACACACAGACACTCTCACAAAAATACACACACTCTCACAGATACACACACACACACTCTCACAGATACACACACACACTCTCACAGATACCCACACACACACACACTTTCACAAAAATATACACACTCTCACAGATACACACACACACTCTCACAGATACACACACACACTCACAAAAATACACACACTCTCACAGATACACACACACACTCTCACAGATACACACACACTCTCACAGGTACACACACACACACACACACACACACACACACACACACACACACACACACACACACACACTCTCACAGGTACACACACACTCTCAGACACACACACACACTCTCACAGATACACACACACACTCTCACAGATACACACACACTCTCACAGACACACACACACTCTCACAGATACACACACACTCTCACAGATACACACACACACTCACAGATACACACACACTCTCACAGATACACACGCACACTCTCACAGATACACACACACTCTCACAGATACACACACACACTCTCACAGATACACACACACTCTCACAGATACACACACACTCTCACAGACACACACTCTCACAGACACACACTCTCACAGATACACACACACACTCTCACAGATACACACACACACTCTCACAGATACACACACACACTCTCACAGATACACACACACACTCTCACAGATACACACACTTTCACAAAAATATACACACTCTCACAGATACACACACACACTCTCACAGATACACACACACACACTCACAAAAATACACACACTCTCACAGATACACACACACACACACACTCTCACAGATACACACACACTCTCACAGGTACACACACACACACTCTCACAGGTACACACACTCTCACAGACACACACACACTCTCACAGATACACACACACACTCTCACAGACACACACACTCTCACAGATACACACACACTCTCACAGATACACACACACACTCTCACAGATACACACACACTATCACAGACACACACACTCTCACAGGTACACACACTCTCTCACAGGTACACACAGGGACAGAGATGGGACAGGAGGACTTAGGTTAAAGACAAACAAGCAGGGATATTCTTCACAATCCATTGTTGCTTGAAACACGGGGGGCGATCTGTCTCTAACACTGAGCGAACGTAAATTGAAAGTATGGACCATGACAGACAGCCTGCCTGCCTGCAGACTGCAACGTTTGTCGCTGCTGCTATTCATTTGTATTGGATGGCGTTCGCGCCACAAGGTAGCCCAAGCACATGTCGCTGTAGTCTGACTCTGCACAGGGCGTAAGGGAAGAAAGTGTTCCACTGCCTGGCACTCATGAGCAGCATCGCACAATTTACATCGTACTTTGTCACCTTTCTGGACGAAATAGTCCCACAACGGGCTTTTTTTTAACATGCTTCGACATGTTCCTTTCTTGTTTCTCCCGTCCCATTCACTCGTCTGGTATCTGGTATTCACTCGTCTGGTATCTGGTATTCACTCGTCTGGTATCTGGTATTCACTCGTCTGGTATCTGGTATTCACTCGTCTGGTATCTGGTATTCACTCGTCTGGTATCTGGTATTCACTCGTCTGGTATCTGGTATTCACTCGTCTGGTATCTGGTATTCACTCGTCTGGTATCTGGTATTCACTCGTCTGGTATCTGGTATTCACTCGTCTGGTATCTGGTATTCACTCGTCTGGTATCTGGTATTCACTCGTCTGGTATCTGGTATTCACTCGTCTGGTATCTGGTATTCACTCGTCTGGTATCTGGTATTCACTCGTCTGGTATCTGGTATTCACTCGTCTGGTATCTGGTATTCACTCGTCTGGTATCTGGTATAGAGACCGACCGATAATCGGTACACCGATTATCGGCAGCCGATATGACGTCATATGCGCGTTTAGTATCTTATCGTTAACGGCTTTAATGTCGCAGATAGGGACCGATAAGGGAACATGTCCATATACCTTCAAAATTAGCTTTTTTCAATGGTAATGCTTACTTTGTCCAGCAGAGTGCGCCACGAGGTCACAGGGCAGCTGCCCTTCTTTGTTTCCCCAGCCCCCCTCCCCCTCCCTCTTCCTCCAAAAACAAGCCCAGTCGGACATTCACAGACAGCAGTGCAAGTGACATCCATGGATCTGCGGTGCGGTCTGCCTCATTTCAAGTTGTTACACGGTAAACTTCTGTTAACTGATTGAAATGTTTCGTGTTATCGATTGTGTTAACACACCGCTCGTCCGCCGCTGACTGATAATAAGTTAACAGTGATAGTAGCCAAGCAACAGACTCAATACTTTTCGGCTCCTTAACACATTGAGTGCCACAGCGCTTCAGTAAAATTGTCTGCAGCCTGTGCCAGATTCACTTCCATTCAGTTGAAAACAGCTATAGAATTTTTTCTATTAGGGCTATATTGACAGGGCTGGACTTTAATGAAACATTGAACACTCCTGCTTCTTCCAAAGAAGAAATTTTGTTTCTAGACAGTTCCATTATGAAATGACAGCCTCTGAAAAAAGTGCACTTTCAAGGGTTTTCTGTCGTTTTTTTTTACTTTCCAAGATATAGTCACTTTTATGAATACCTTTTGCACTCTAATTTCGAGCACATTCACTGACTCTGGCTGGTGTTTTCTGATGTGGTGGCGTGGTGTGGTTTCTGTGCAGCCTGCGTGCCCCCCCCCCCCTCTCCCCCCCCCCCCCCCTCTCCACCTCTGAGCTGCGGGCTCCTCCCCACACGCACAGAGTTTGTTTTCTCACAGACTCCGTTTTTGCCCCGGACGGATCCCAGCGCGCAACGAGGAAATGCCAAACGCGACTGAACGAAAAGGCTTGGCCGTTCGGCTTCGGATGCTGGCTTTCTGGCAGGGAATCGTGTGGAGAGCATAACCTTCGTTATTTCGAATCCCACATAGGTTACGCCAAACCCCACATAGGTTACGCTAAAACCACGACCGCAAAGCGTCCTGCCTGTATTTGGCCAGTCGACAGGAAAGTATCGCGGGACTTCACGAGACTTGGTGACCTAGATCACGTTTGAGGTAATTTGATCCGTGTGCAGTCCAGGAAACAGCCTGGGGTGAAATAACACTCGGCTGGATGTTGACGGATCTGATTATGGCGATATGTGGCGAAAACGGGAAGAAAAATAGCTATTTAGATGCAGGAAATACAGGCTACCACTTGGCCAAATCAACTCCATTTTACACTGACTTGGACGATATTGATCTCAAAACAACGCTAGGACGCCCAGAAACGCTGCAGACATCGCTAGGTGAGTGGCCAATTCATAATTAATGTCAGGAAATGGCTCCAGGTTCAAAAAAACCGAAATTCTCCTTTAAGAAAGCCTTTCTGGGCATGCTAAAAAAAATCAGCAGAGGTTTTAGCATTGTCGACAGAGGAGAGATCCTGTCTTGTGACAAGACAAGTCATATGAGTTTTAAAACTCATATGACAAAGAAAGTTAAATTAGGTGCGCACTGCCACATGAGATCATGGGGTAGCCATGATCAAGCTAGCAGCTACGCTAAGCTAACCATACTTAACGTTACTTAGTAGTAGTTTCCCATCTCAGAAAACAACACGTGCAGTGCTAATTAAACCACCACGGTTAGTGTATAATATCTTATTGACTGCAGTGCTGACGATCGTTATATCTTGACTGTGTGTGGACTGGCAGTATTGAAGCAGTTTTTGAGAAGATAGTTAAATGTGGTGCGCAGTGCATGTAAACAATGATCCAGCCGGCCGCTAAGCTACATAACGTAACGTAGTATTTTGCGAGCTCAGAAAACAATGCAGTGCAAATTAAACCACCATGGTTAGTGTATTATATTCTTGACTGCAGTGCTGACAATAGTTATATCTTGACTGTGGACTGGCAGTTTTGAATCGGCTTATGACTGTTTGTTTCATTATATAAACAGCAAAGTTTTGGTAAACAAGACAACATGCCATGTTTTTGATAATAAATGAAATAACGTTTCTCATTGGAATTTAATTAAAATATGATAACCTCGAGTAGAGAATATAGGAGAATGTAATGTATTAATAATGTTACATTTAAGTAGGCTACTACTGTACATGTCAGAGGGACATATTTTCTAGCCTACATTTCTACAACTACAACTACTTTTTTGCATGGAATATATAAACACTGAGCAGTTAATGACTTACCTCAAAATAATTAAATGTTGTTCTTTGCTTTATCACTTATTTACAGATGGCTGACAAAAGGCCAAGAAGGAGTAAGATCTGGGAGTACTTCACAGATGCCAATGATGTAGTGGCCTGCAATACCTGCGCAGCAGAGATAAGCCAGGGATCTAGCAAATCCTGCGACAAGAACACAAGCAACATGTGGTACCACCTGAAAGTGTTTCACCAGGAGATCCATGCTGAAGCTGAGGCACTCCGAGCAGCTGAATCAGCTTTACAAAAAAACAATAACACAGATGTTTGACAGATGGACAGCTGTAAACTCTGCCTTTTTTGCTTGTTTTGTAGTGCTGTAAAAACAATATGATACGGCGTTATGGCAATCTCCTGAAAATTCTTGGCTGTGTTCTGGGACTGGGACAAATAAACCCATATTGACTTGCCTTTTTTCCTTGTACGCATTTCTTCATTATTATGAATGCAACATCATAGCACATAATTGAATGGATAGAAAGACCTCCCTCTTTGGTAGACGCACCTAACATGGCTTCCATAGGATTTTGATCATGCTTTGATTTCATATATATTGAATGGATGTACGATCTTAATTAAGACTAAGACAGCAAAGTTGCCTGTGTGTGTGTTTGTGTGTGTGTGTTAGAGACCGACCGACCGAGTCTCATTTTATTTTTTATTCCCTTTGTATTCAGTAAGTTCAAGAACAAGAAATTGTGACTGTGATGCCAATGGTGTGTTCTGTTCTCACTCAGCAGTCAAAGTAATTTGTTTAAGAAAGCAGCCATCTGTAACTTACTGTACCAGTTTGCATAGTCATATCATCATATGCTCATATCGGTGCAAAATCTGTACACAATCCACATAGAAAAAGGTCTATTTTCATTCCAGCTCAAAAATTCATTATATCGGTTTCTTTTCGGCTATCGGTGATTTTCCTGCCTCTAGTATCGTTATCGGTATCGGTTTGAAAAATCCATATCGGTCGGTCTCTATCTGGTATTCACTCGTCTGGTATCTGGTATTCACTCGTCTGGTATCTGGTATTCACTCGTCTGGTATCTGGTATTCACTCGTCTGGTATTGCCAAATCAAGCTTTATTAACCCTTGTGCCACGTTTTAATAGAGTTATATTAACATTGCTTTCCACAAAGTAGGAAATAGCCAGATTGGCAACACTGTTGTGTGCAAATTGTCCGTTTAACCGACATGCTTAACCGATCAAAGACGTTCTCGGCGGTTGAATGGTTAACGGTTAACCGTCGACATCCCTAGTGCTAGGCAGTGCTGGGGTAACGCATTACAAAAGTAACATATTACATGTAATATATTACTTTTAGCAGTAACTCAGTAATATAACTTATTACTTATAGGATTTCAGTAATATTATACCAGTTACTTTGTCAAGTAACTCAAGTTACAAATTTAGTTACATTTTATTAAATCTAAGCACATATTTAAAAAAGATATAATCATTTCCTAATCAAACTGTTTGTTTTTATGCAAATAACCACTATAGATGACAATCACAAAGGAAAAGAATAACATTTAGAATTTTGGATTGTTTACATTGACTTCAAGGCGGTTGAAATTATTTTTCGGGATGGTTCCGGGGTGGCGATGTCATTCTGCTACTGTTGTTTTGGTGAAAGTAATGCAAAAGTAGTGTAATAAGTAATGAGTTACTCTACACAGACAGTAATATTGTAAAGTAACTTATTACTTTCAAATTAAAGTAACTAGTAATATGTAGTATATTACATTTTGAAAGTAACTTGCCCAACACTGGTGCTAGGCCATGGCCTCCGTTGCCCCTCCCTCTGGCCGTGATGCCCTGAGATCCCTAAGGATCTTGTGCCCTAAGGAAGATTGTGACTCCGAAGGCCAAATGGCCCTGCCCCTAAAATGACAAAACTCCCACACTGCTATTTAGGGCTGGCACGGATCAGAAAACCCACGGATCGGATCGCGTGACGGATTTTGAGCCACGGATCACGGATTTTTCGGATCAGCAAAAAAAAATATATATCAGATTTTTTCTCTCAAAATTAGATTTTCGATTAGATTTTTTTAATACTATTATAATTATCTAACCATTTGTTGCCCTGCACAGCTCAAAAAATATTTTTTTCTCATAAGTGACACAATGTATGCTTTTACTCTGAAGGCAGAACGACCCAACTTCCTGTTTTAGGTGGCACTGCTATGCCTAACTTCGTGGCTGTTGCTTGCACCAGTCACATGACACGGGTACAGACCTACAGACCAGACCAGGTCAGTCTGGAAATATAACGTTGATGCTACGTTAAGCTACTCAGTGGCCCCACGTGTTGTTTTGTTGTTATGTGTCCTAAGGCAACATTTCACCGTCCGGTGATAATGTGTTTGTGAAACGTGTGCGCGCGTGTGTGTGTGTGTGTGTGTGTGTGTGTGTGTGTGTTGTGGCTCTCGTTATCTTGTGCAGCGCGCAACACGCTGATCGCATTCCTGTGCTTTTTCAGAGGTGTTGAAATAAGTTTGTGTGACTCTGTCTTTAGTAGCCACTAGCCACAGCCTTCAGACATACTTTACAGCAGCGACAAGGGATGAGGAAGCTCAATTGTGCTTGCCATGATTATGCCTCTCTGTGTCTGGCTGCGCTGGGCGTTCTCATACACTAACATTAAACGTTAAATGAAACGAAGGGGGGGGGGTCCGCGGACTATTGATGTTCCGAACCGCGTTCCGAACCGTGGGGGCTGATCCGTACGGGTCACGGATTATCCGTGATCCGTGCCAGCCCTACTGCTATTCACCTTATGCTATTTCAGGTTCTAAGGCCACACAGAGCAAGTTATTGTTTAACGTCCTTTCTTGGAATCATCTCTGCCGGCCTTGCTGAGAAGAGAAGCCAGTAGGGATGTTAAAGAGCATGGTGCAGGTAAATTTGTATATATATATAAATATATACAATATACTGTATGTATATGTGTATATATATATATATATATTTATATATATATATATGACTAGCCTCTTAAATTGGTTCTCAAAGTGAACCAGATTCATGCATTTTAGTTTAAAATGTACACATTTTTCTTACAGGGGGCATGGCCCCCCGAACCCCCCAAGAGGGTCCAAGCAAGGTCCACCCACCACAATCTCTCCAAATCCTGTGGGAAACATAGCTATTAGTATTTTCTTTGTTCTTAAAAATATACATTGCCTGTTTGTGTTTTGCAATATGGATATTGTTTTATTTATAATTAAATTGAGCATTGGGCCTTTATAAGAATGTTTATTTGTATTATTTAAATTGTCACACTCATGGATACATATTTGAGGTTTGTTTATCCGGCTACTTTTTCAATCTGACTGGCTACTCAAAAGTTTGGGGAACCTCTGTATATATATATTTATACCATGGTCTGGGTGAATACTCGATTCTGATTGGCTGCAGGGTGTCCATTAAAAAGTGATAATGTACAGTTGGTAAAGTCATTCAGCCAAATGGTCTGTTCACCATTCATATCAATGCGCCATAGTTTCAACAGTGGTATCAAGAGAGCTGTTTGAGCTCTATACCCCTGTTAGGGGTTAATATGACGCTTTTGGAAGTTGAGAAAATAAATTAGTCGGTCAAAGTAACTATTTAAATCACCCCTGTGTGCTCAGTTTATCAAAAATAACTCTTATTTACAATTTTGATTTTCGTTTCGGAGATTCCCTCTCCTGAGAGAAGCCGGCTCTGTTCTGGTCAGCTGACAGAAGCCGGGCTCTCAGCTGTCAACTGTCAAACCCTCTGTTTACAACTTGCAGCAACCAGCAGCCAGGCGCTCTGGGAGAGCGTGCGCTACCTCTTATCACTGATACAAATCAAGTCGAAGAGGAAAAAGACGAGATCAACAAAAAGAAAACAACGTAATGGGGAGTTAACAGCAACACACTGAGAGACGTCCTTGTACAAAACATACCTGGACTCCAACATACTGAAAGCAGATAGTTTTCACTCTGCCTCGCGCCATTTAAGTCTTATAAGACCCCGCAGACGTTAACGCAATTCGCTGGAATGCGAGTTTAAACGACACAGTTACATGGCGTTGCATTCTTAGACATTGCCGTTTTATTTTGTATGTTGTTACATAGGCTACGATTGGTGAAATTATTAGTTAGCTCGATTCTAGAATTGTGCCAGGTGTAGAAACTAAGCAGCCATTTTATCCAATGATAGCCTAATCTCGAGGGGACTATTTTGTCTCGCCGGTTCTCAACTCATATTCAAGGTTATGAAAACTAGATTTTGATTGCAAAATGCATGAAAATATAAATGAATGGTCTTGTTTTGTTTCTTTGGCAAGTGACCATGGTATAAGCGGGTTAATGCACTTCGAGGTGTCCATTATCACTTTTTAAGGGACTTCGGCTGCGCCTCGGACGGTTCACGCCTCCACGTCGTCCCTTAAAAAGTGATAATGGACACCTCGTCGTGCATTAACCCTTACATATTTACAGTTAGGAGATTCTTATGAAAATACCCCCCCAAAAACAAAATTAAAACATGCCCCCAGGGCAGAAATATGGAGAAAAAGGTGGCATTATAATGCACATGTTAAAAGCCATCTGTGCAGATAACACCTGTGACAACACTTGGGCTACTGTACTTACTGTAATAATAATAATATACAGTCAATGTGTACAGCAGAAAACTTTCCAAAACACCAGACGTACGATAATTATCGTATTTGTATGATAATTTACCTCCAACAATGATCGATTTGACCCTCTGGTACGATAATTCAACACTGCCCAGAATGCATTTCGGCACTGAGGCAACTATTTAGTTTTGTTTGTTTGGGCTCTATCTATGGTTAATATGGCACTTTATGAAGTTTTAATAGTTTCAGTAGGCAAACGTAACTAGTAGTCAAACTAGTTGACCCCCAATATGCAATCGTTTTTTCAAAATAACGCCTATTTGGAAATATAATTTTGGGACTGACCATCTCAGCTCGTGTAACCTGGCTGCAGAATGCTCTCAGGCGGATAACTTTATCGTCGGAGACGGAGGCAAGTGTCACTCGCTGGAGCTCATGAGAACAGGAGTTTTAGCTGCAGAGGGGAGAAGTTTTAGCTGCAGAGTGGAGGTGATACTGCAGCGAGCGGCCGCTCGACGGACGGACAGACCGGGACAGATGGTCGGCGTACGGAGGTAATGATCCGAGGGAACATTTATTGATTGTGTATTAAAATCATCACAGGTGTTATTGCTAGATTTACGGGTTTTTATGTGCGCGTGGCAAATGCTTCACAAAAACCAGTCTAGATGCAGCTATGTGTGGGGGAAAACAAAAAATTAAAGAGAATCCTAATTGCTACATAAAAGTAGGGGTGGGGGAAAAAATCGATTCACCTAAGTATCGCGATTTTTAATGTCACGATTTTTTGGATCGATCTTTTATTCCAGAATCGATAATCGCAAATTTAAAAAAAAAAAAAAAAAAAAAAAAAAAAAAATTTTTTTTTTTGGTGCTTGCAGTCAGGCCACTCACTGAACAGCAGGCCAGGCGCCGCCTACTGGTTTACTAGTGGTTTTATTACTTTATTAGTTAGTCTGAAGTAATAATTACACTTCAGGGTTAAAGTGGGTGCATCTCATTGTAAAATTGGACTTCAAACGGCCCAAATCTGGCTTCAAACGGCCCAAATTTCACGCGCGTTGGCCCATATCGGCCTGGCCTGCTTGGTATCTAATGCCCGGCCTGAATTATGATCCCAGTCCGCCCCTGTTTTTAACTATATCGCCCAGCCCTACTCATGATATATAATATACAGTCTCTAGTGTATGATTCAACTTTTCCCATGTTCTAATCTAGTGTAAAAAAGCAAACAAACTGAAAAAATAAAAGAAAAAAATAAACAAAAATCGCAATAAATCGTAATATCGAATCGCAATAATCGTAGAATCGCAATACTTAAGAATCGCAATATAAATCGAATCGGCACCCAAGAATCGTGATAGTATCGAATCGGGAGATAAGTGAATCGCCACAGCCCTACATAAAAGTCCCACATATTAATGCAAAGTGGTGTCTAACCTGCATCATGCTCTTTAATGATTTATCGACAATTGATTAATCATCGTTAAGAATTTGATCAATAACCGATTAACAGGGAGAAGATACAGGGTTCCAAAAGCACGCACAAATCGCTTGAGGAACAGTTTCTTCCCGCAGGCCACGAGACTCCTTAACATACACAAATAGTGTAGTAGCCGTACTGTACCGTACTGTAGCTGCTACCATTACGTATGTCTAATGTTTAATTGTATGTTTAATAAGGAATATCCTATTTGCACCTGTATGTCAAATACGCCGAATTTAAAACGCCGAGTTTAATTGTATGTTTAATAAGGAATATGCTATTTGCACCTGTATGTCAAATACGCCGAATTTAAAATGTTTAAGCACGTCTAAAGTATGCACATGACATGTGCACCTATGTGCAGTGAATATGCCACTGTCTCTGACTTGTCTTATCACTATACTGCCTTATTGCTTGTTGTGTCTCTTGTTGTTTTTGCACTCATATGCCCTGTTATATTTGTACTATGTTGTAAACGGAGTCCACAGCACAAGAATTTCACACGTGATACTTGTACCATGGAGTGACAATAAAAATCTTGAATCTTGAATCTAATCAACAATGTAGGCTATGTGCTATTTTCTTCTTTTTTTTTCCTGAAATGGCAGCACAAAACTGCTTATACAAAGGAAGAAGAAAGCCAAGCAGGCAAAAAGATCAGTGTGAGAGAAGTACACCCAAAAAGACAACAGTATTCTTCATTGTAAACACTGTAATATACAATGTTGAAATACAGCGGGTCTATAAGCACAATGACAAGCTAATGCAGGATGTTTGCTTGGTTGATTAACTTGTTGAGCAGGCCTAAAGACTGCATTTTGTATGTCAAACACTGCTTTGTTATATGGTTATTACCGTAAATTCCGGACTATAAGCCGCACCGGTGTATAAGCCGCACCTTCAAAGTTGACTATTTTTTTCTTATATAAGCCGCACCGGACTATAAGCCGCGGGTGTTTTAATGTTTTTTTTTTTTTTTTTGTGTTTTAATGTTTAATTACCATATGTAAGGGTTCATGCACAGAGGGGATTGTAGAGGAAGCTCCCATTTATTAACATTTCAACAAAACAACATAACACAACACCACCTGTGTTGTTTTTTACAGTGCACACAGTGTCATACAGTGTCATACAGTGTGGTGAAAAGAGGGCAAGAGAGGAAATTAAAACTTATTATAGTTATATAGGATTTATAGTTAGAAAGAGTGCTAAAAAAAGAGAGATTTTTTTTGGAAAAAATCCATAGATAAGCCGCACCGTTATATAAGCCGCAGGGGCCAAAAAAGGCCAAAAAACGGGAAAAAAGGTGCGGCTTATAGTCCGGAATTTACGGTAATCATTTAATTGATCGTTAACAAGACCAATTAATCGATTAAGGAAATTTAATAGAATTTGCATCCCGTCGCCAAGCACCAAATGCCACTAGGTGGCCAGCGGTGACAAAGATTGACACGAGACTATATAACAGAGGAATTCATATGTCTCCAAATGTTTACCAGTCAGTCACCACCAGACACATTTTTCTGGTATTTAGCGGCTGGTAATTTCACAGCCTGACTTCAGGTGATAATATTTTGGATTTACATTTTGGAGTAGAAGAGTCTCCACAGCACCATGACCCAGAGCCTCTCTCCTCTGAGGCGCTCAAACGCTTTTGAGCTCAGGACCCAGATTGAGTAAATGTGGTCTCCTCAGGGATCCAGACTCATTAACACACACAGCAGTCACATCCAGAACGCTGCCGCACTGAGCCGACCCAAAAACCACCTCCTCTCCTGGCTGCTCATGACGAGGGGAGGCTGCCCTCCACCAGACGTGTTCTTAGTCGACTGATATAGCGATTAGTTGATTAGTCATTGCACGTCCTTGATTCCCAAGCAAAACACCTGCCAAGTGTGAAGTAGATCGGACAAAGAGAAAGATATGCTGACACACAACATCGTCCTAACTGATTCATTTGATTACGATTCAAAATCGATTTATTGTGCAGCCCTGCAGAGAGTACAGTGAGTTACAATAATGCAGCCGTGTATTAATAAAAGCATGGATTACCCTCTCTAAGTCACTGGGGGAGAGATAGCCTAGCCCTTTACCTTTGCTAGGCGGCTTAATTGGAAAAAGCTAGTTTTTTTATAACAGAGCTGACCTGTTTAGCAAATTTAAAGGTGCTGCCAAAGGTCACACGGAGGTTTTTGACAGAGGAACAGATGTTTGGAGTGAAGGGGCCCGAGGAAACCAGCGGGGATCATCATCTGATAGGGTCACGCCCAAACATAAGGATCTCACTCCAGCAGCCAGGTCCCCAAAGTTGGCAACCCTGGTCTAATATCTTTAGAACAACAAGACACAGCTGGAAGAACAGCGCACATAGCTTTACAGCTGATGCTGTGCTCCCCGCGGGCAGCACGCTGTTCCAGGCAAACACCCTCCTGTAACCATCAAAGTTGCCTTGAGGGCTTTGTGTTAGGGTCTCTCACCTGTCCCGCGCGGCCCAGCTCCAGCTCCAGCAGAGTGACGGGGCCGCTGTGGGCCGCGCCGCCCCGCCCGGCGGCCGTCTGGAGGTCCACCCTCCAGGAGACGCCCCTGAGGCCGGGCTCCCAGCGACTCTGGCCCAGCAGGCTCTCCCTCACTCGCACACGCTGGCTCTTCCAGAAGCGGGAGAGGGCGGCGGCCTGCTCCGCGCTCGCCCCCCCGCCCCCCTGCTTCCTGCTCTGGGCTGTGAGGAAGGCCTCCAGCTGGCCGTGGTCCATGTCTGCTGTGGCGATGGACTGGGAGGGGGAGGAGTCAAGGAGGAGGGGGGGTGTTAGCTGCAGCAGTGTTATTCTGCACACCACGGTCGGGCCCATACATTGATACCTCTATTGGCTTTTCATGAAAGTAAATAACACCCCATTTTACACCGGGTTTTTATATGTGACCTGTATCCTGTATACAGTAGGGATGGGCATCGAATTTCGAATTTTCGAATAATCGTTGTTATTATCAACGTCGACTTTTATTATTGAAAGTCGAAATTCGAAAAGAAAACCCATTTTTTTTTTTTTTTTTTTGAGTGAAATGTTGCATTGTCTCCCCTGATTCTAAGTATAGTCGAATCGCTTGGTTTCAAGTCAAGTAAAACAATTTTTATAAGCATTTTAAGCAAGGTTTATGGAAAAATGAATGGCGGATGAAATCCCATGAAGAGGGAGAGGGGGTGACTTTGGCACCCCTTTGGCACTCAGACCTGAGCCTACTAAATATTTAATGAACCACTCATGATTGTCAAAACTGTTTTTTATTTTCGAAAATGTCAATGTCATGTAACATGTTCTTTACTTCAGTAGTGCAATGCTTGTTTGAGCTAAAAATCCACAGCAGAAGCTTTTTCTATTAATTAATAAAGCCTTAGACTTAGAATCAGGGGAGACAATGCAACATTTCACTAAAAAAAAAAAAAAAAAAAAAAAAAAAAAAAAAAAAAAAAAAAAAAATCCGATTAAAAGTCGACTTTGGCCAGCGAATTTCGAATCGTGTTTTTGCTAGAAATGCCCATCTATGGTCACATAAAAAAAAAAAACAGGTGTAAATGGGGTGTAAGAGATCCGAACACAATGTGAGCTAGACAGTAGACTACCTCCAGATGTGGTCAGGAAGTTCGGATCACATCCTGATCACGATGCATTTACACCTTGCATTATCGTGCGTATATCCAGATAACGTGCAGATAACTTATCCGGATACAGGTCACATCAAAAAAAACGGTGTAAAATGGGGTGTTGGTGTTGTCATCCTCAGGAAGGATATGATGCAGATTGATTGATTCAAGGTTTATTGTAGACCTGATCAACACTACTACACTGGTTGTGTATGGGAGGCCCTTAACACAAAACACAATTGAGCCTTTTTACGGGGGCCATTTTGTGTCGAAAAGGCAGGGTAAACTAGAGCCATATGAAATCCGTTTTCCCCGCCTCCAAATTCTGCTTTATTTTTCTCAGTTTTTTCCATTTTAATTAATTTAGGGTTAGGAGTGATATTTTTTCTTGTTTTGACGACTTGGTTCTCTCAGACAGTCTCTTCCACATGTTTTTCAAGGTGAAAACTAAGTTGTGAGGTGCAGTAAGGGTCCCACGCAAGGCCGACCCCCCTCTCAAAACACCCCAATCGGAAACTGAATCATTTCTCATCTAGGCCTATATTACAATTATGAAATAATTTAGGTTACTGGAGTACGATCATTAGATCTACTTCTTATTTAGATAATTCGGCCTACTTTTATCAATTTCAGCCAAATTATGGAAAATTCTGCAATATTCATTTTTTTACAGGTGATTTCATTTTTATTACCAAATTCCATGATTCCGTCTGTTTTCTTTTTGCAACTGCAAGCAAAACACTAATGAGGGTTTCCAACTTCCATGATTGGAATTTGGAAACCCTCATTAGTGTTTTGCTTGCACATGTGTTTACCCTGCCTTTTTGACACAAAATGGCCCCTGTGAAAAAGGTCTATTGATTCAAATCCTAACAAGACGTTTTGATCAGATTCCACACAAGTTTATGTAAAAATGCTGTTATTATTAACTCCGAATAGACCCTTTTCACGGGGGGGCATTTTGTGTTGAAAAGGCAGAATAAACACAGGTGCAAGCAAAACACTAGGGTTTCCAAATTCCAATAATTAGTGGAAAATAGGGGTGGGGGAAAAATCGATTCACTTAAGTATCGTGATTTTTAATGTCACGATTTTTTTAATCGATCTTTTATTCCAGATTCGATAATCGCGTCATTTTTTTCTGTTTATGTATGAAATGTTACCACTTTCATCCAGCACGTTATAGAGCGCTTCCCTCTGCTACGTGGCTCATACACCCAATCATGTACCTTGTTAGTACAAGTGACACGGAAACAGCCAATCATTTAACGGACAAACTCCGAGTGCACCCGCCCCATGACCCGCCCCCACTCACACACAGCTAATCATATCCCTTGGCAATGGTGGCATTGCTAGTGACGCGATGGTTTGATCTCACCCGGTGTTACAAAGAATTCGATGTTGGTGAGTTTCAATTCGTGTTAACGTTTAATTCGTGCTCTATTAATAAGCGCCCGGGAAATTAACGATTAAGACACGAATTTCACAAATACGACGTCTGCAACGTTACTTTATGGAATGCGGGGCATCCGCAGCTCAATTCACTTCTGTGAGCAGAGACAAAGTTGAACTGTTGGAAAGGTTTTACTTGTACTTTGGCACAGGAATAACTCATTGTGTCATCTATTGAGCACACAGCTTATGACTTTATGTCTTCTGCTTGGGCGGAGTCTTGATGGGTATATAAAACTCATATGGAGAAATGTACCGCATTTTCAGCCAGACAAGGCTTTTTCTCGCCCAACCAACGGCGCGCGGTCCCCAGCGCGGTCGCCCTACAGCCCTACATAAGCCTATGGCATATTTGTAGTTAAGCAAGTCAAAGCAAAACCCAGGCTTTTCCACACCTCTGATTCACCTAACGTTAACCCTACAACCCTGAAATACACGTTACCAAACGTTTTTTTAGAAGGCTGGCAATGCTAGGCTGTCATCAAAATAAAACGTCACCATGTCTGTAAATTACTGCTTGCAGTTGCACTCA
The DNA here is from genome assembly GCF_964638095.1 of Poromitra crassiceps. Classification (NCBI taxonomy): domain Eukaryota; kingdom Metazoa; phylum Chordata; class Actinopteri; order Beryciformes; family Melamphaidae; genus Poromitra; species Poromitra crassiceps. The sequence continues at coordinate 60,023,056 of NC_139626.1, read as the reverse complement.
GAGCATGTATGTGTGTGTGACAAATTAGACCTACCTGTGTGCCTTGAAAATAAGGTGGTTCAAAATAAAGTGGGTAAATGCAACCTTTTTCTTCTCATGTTTTTTATTAATAAAAACGGGTAATTACAATTATCAATAATTATCAATATCGACTGATATGAAATATGTTATATCGATATACTTTTTAACTACTATTATTGCTACTATTATTGCTACTATTATGTTATTGATCACATAACTAAGAAAATGGGGAAGGGGTTAGCATTAATCAGAAGATCTGCTGAGTATTTAACATCTGATTCAGTGGTCCAGGTTATACAAGCACTGGTCTTGTGTCATCTTGACTACTGTCCTGCTGTATGGTCCAGTGCATCAAAAAAGGAACTAAGGAAACTACAAATTGGTCAAAACAAAGCAGCTCGTATTGCACTTAAATGTAATTACAGGTTAAGTGCAGTGCTAATGCATAAAAAACTAGCATGGCTGATGGTGGAACAAAGACTGCTTGTGAGTTTAATTTTGTTTTTCAGAAAGATCTGTGGTAGCAAGGAACCAGAATGTTTATATAATCATATTCAATATACATGTGACAGACATACCCGCACTACCAGACAGGTTGCGAGGGAGCATTTCACGTTACCTAGGCCTAGAACAAATGCAATGAAAAAATCTGTCATGTACCGAGCCATGTCTGAATGGAATGCTCTACCTCCTACAATTATAAATATAGAAAGTAGATATAGACTTAAAAAGAAGCTAAAAGTACATTTTATAATTTCATAACTAGTTAATTATACGCAATGAATGGAACTGGTATTAGAAATAGTGATTATACACCTAGATATCGTATAGAGGTGATAGTAATTAATGTAGTAATATAGTTAGACGTTATATAACATAAGGATGTACTATGGGTGGACAGATAATAGATAATGATTGTTAAACGGATAGTAATGTATTAGTTAGGCTATAGGTAGATGTATTATATTATAGTATTATATGCCTGTATATATTGTATAGTATTTTAGGAATATTGTGATGGAGGTTACATGGTTATTTGGATGGACATATGCTGTATTTAGAACCAGGTTGAGTGAGTTTTTGTTTGTTTTCTCTTGTTTGTCTTAAATTTATGATTTTAAAATGTGTTTTGTCTTTTACTTTGCATATTTGTAATGTATCTGTATTGTTTGTTTTGACTGTGGACCCCAGGAAGAGTAGCTGTTGCCTTGTGCAATGGCTAATGGGGATCCTAATAAACTAAACTAAACTAAACTATATCGCCCAGCCCTACTCATGATATAATATACAGTCTCTAGAAGTGTATGATTCAACTTTTCCCATGTTCTAGTGTAAAAAAGCAAACAAACTGAAAAAAGAAAAGGAAAAAAAGAAACAAAAATCGCAATAAATCGTAATATCGAATCGCAATAATCGTAGAATCGCAATATATATCGAATCGGCACCCAAGTATCGTGATAGTATCGAATCGGGAGATAAGTGAATCGGCACAGCCCTAGTGGAAAACACCCTCATTAGTGTTTTGCTTGCACGTGTGTTAACGCTACCTCTTCGACACAAAATGGCCCCCGTGAGAAGGGTCTATAACAGGATTCCAAGACAAAACAGGCAAACAATCACACTGGAAAAGACCTATACACCATTATTTGATGCAATCTCTATAGCTCTGAACTCTGCCTATTAGGGGTGGGGGGAAAAATCGATTCACCTAAGTATCGCGATTTTTTATGTCACGATTTTTTGAATCGATCTTTTATTCCAGAATCGAAACTTCGGTTTTGGTCTCGTTTTACAGTTAAGGAACTGCTTTCCGGGCGAAATACCGTATTTTTTGCAAATAAAGCAAAAAAAAATTGCAAAAAAAAAAAAAATCGATAATCGAACATTGTGAATCGATTTTAATCGTCACGTGACTAATCGCGATGCATCGATTATACGATTAATCGGCACACCCCTACTACCCGCCACTGGCCGGTGGGTCAAAAAGTTAATTTCGAGCCCTGGAGACCCTGCAGGTGAGTATTGTCAGAGCAGGTCAGTATTGTCAGGGATCCTGCAGGTCAGTATTGTCAGGGATCCTGCAGGTCAGTATTGTCAGGGATCCTGCAGGTCAGTATTGTCAGGGATCCTGCAGGTCAGTATTGTCAGGGATCCTGCAGGTCAATATTGTCAGGGACCCTGCAGGTCAGTATTGTCAGGGACCCTGCAGGTCAGTATTGTCAGGGACCCTGCAGGTCAGTATTGTCAGGGACCCTGCAGGTCAGTATTGTCAGAGATCCTGCAGGTCAGTATTGTCAGGGACCCTGCAGGTCAGTATTGTCAGAGACACTGCAGGTCAGTATTGTCAGAGACCCTGCAGGTCAGTATTGTCAGGGACCCTGCAGGTCAGTATTGTCAGGGACCCTACAGGTCAGTATTGTCAGGGACCCTGCTACAGGTCAGTATTGTCAGAGACCCTGCAGGTCAGTATTGTCAGAGACCCTGCAGGTCAGTATTGTCAGGGACCCTGCAGGTCAGTATTGTCAGGGATCCTGCAGGTCAGTATTGTCAGGGATCCTGCAGGTCAGTATTGTCAGGGATCTTGCAGGTCAGTATTGTCAGGGATCTTGCAGGTCAGTATTGTCAGGGATCTTGCAGGTCAGTATTGTCAGAGATCCTGCAGGTCAGTATTGTCAGGGACCCTGCAGGTCAGTATTGTCAGGGACCCTGCAGGTCAGTATTGTCAGGGACCCTGCAGGTCAGTATTGTCAGGGATCCTGCAGGTCAGTATTGTCAGGGAGCCTGCAGGTCAGTATTGTCAGAGATCCTGCAGGTCAGTATTGTCAGGGACCCTGCAGGTCAGTATTGTCAGGGACCCTGCAGGTCAGTATTGTCAGAGATCCTGCAGGTCAGTATTGTCAGGGACCCTGCAGGTCAGTATTGTCAGAGATCCTGCAGGTCAGTATTGTCAGGGACCCTGCAGGTCAGTATTGTCAGGGACCCTGCAGGTCAGTATTGTCAGGGACCCTGCAGGTCAGTATTGTCAGGGACCCTGCAGGTCAGTATTGTCAGGGATCCTGCAGGTCAGTATTGTCAGGGACCCTGCAGGTCAGTATTGTCAGAGATCCTGCAGGTCAGTATTGTCAGAGATCCTGCAGGTCAGTATTGTCAGGGATCCTGCAGGTCAGTATTGTCAGGGACCCTGCAGGTCAGTATTGTCAGGGACCCTGCAGGTCAGTATTGTCAGGATTGTCAGAGATCCTGCAGGTCAGTATTGTCAGAGATCCTGCAGGTCAGTATTGTCAGGGATCCTGCAGGTCAGTATTGTCAGGGACCCTGCAGGTCAGTATTGTCAGGGACCCTGCAGGTCAGTATTGTCAGGGACCCTGCAGGTCAGTATTGTCAGGGACCCTGCAGGTCAGTATTGTCAGAGATCCTGCAGGTCAGTATTGTCAGAGATCCTGCAGGTCAGTATTGTCAGAGATCCTGCAGGTCATCCGGCCGCCAGCTTCTTTGATCTACTCCCCATGGGCAGGTGATACCGCTCTATTAAATGCTCCACCACTCGCTTTACAAATAGCTTCTTCCCAAGCGCAGCAGGGCTGCAACTAACGATTATTTTAATCATCGATTAATCTGTCGATTATTTTCTTGATTAATCGATTAGTTGTTTGGTCTAGAAAATGTAAGAAAATGTCGATCAGTGTTTCCCAAAGCCCAACATGACGTCCTCAAGTGTCTTGTTTTGTCCACAACACAAAGATATATTCAGTTTACTGTTACATTATAGAGGAGTGAAACCAGAAAATATTCACATTTAAGAAGCTCAAATCAGAAAACTTTGACTTGTCTTTCTTAAAAAAATACTCGAAACGATTCCTCGAATATCAAAATAGTTGTCGATTATCTTTCCGTCGATCGGCTAATCGATTAATTGATTAATTGTTGCAGCTCTAAAGTGCAGTGCGTAGACTGAACGATCACAATTCCACATGTTAGATCTATGCACTTGTCTAGACTACCTACTAGGGCTGTGATTCACTGGCCTCACGATTCGATTACGATTCAGAGGGCTACGATTCGATTCGATTACGATTATCGATGCATCTCGATGCATCTTAAATCGATGGCATGCATCACTTTTTTTCCCCAATACATGATTTATTTTTTCTCACTTTCTTTTTTCTCACTGTGTGGCTACTTTTAAAATAAAAGTGCATTTGGAATTGCATTGTATTATGATCCATAATTAAAATAAACAACTGCATGTACTTCCATTATATTTTATTTGATCATAAAAAAATATATATATTGTATATATATTTTATCGATTATTTTTGACACCCCTACGTACAGTAGGGGTGTCAAAAATAATCGATTATAAGATGCATCACGATGCGGACGTGCACGATTCTGCATTGATTCACAAGTGTCAAAAATCGATTATAATATATATATATATATATATATATATATATTTTTTTTTTAGCCTTTATTTATACAGGGAAGCACTTGAGAGCGAGCTCTCATTTCCAAGAGTGCCCTGTTACAAAAGAACATATACAGAAGTTACAGACACAAAATTCACAATCAAGCAGCTAGGGATGGGTAATATATATATATATATATATATATATATATATATATATATATATACTGTATATAATGGAAGTACATGCAGTTGTTTATTTTTATTATGGATCATAATACAATGCAATTCCAAATGCACTTTTATTTTAAAAGTAGCCACACAGTGAGAAAAAAGTAAGTGAGAAAAAATAAATCTAGTATTGGGGAAAAAAAGTGATGCATCGATTTAAGATGCATCGAGATGCATCGAGATGCAACGATAATCGTAATTGAATCAAAACGTAGCTCTCTGAATCGTAATCGAATCGTGAGGCCAGTGAAGATTCACAGCCCTATCTAATAGGGTTGTCAAAAGTATCGATAAAAAGCAATACTCAACATTTCAAATGGATAAAATACTCATTTGCAACAGGTATCAATAGTATCGATAAGTATCAATACTAAAAATTTAAAACGGATACAATACTCAATTTGCAACAGCATGGTTACCAGCAGTGCTTTCTCTTAATGAAAAATCAAACATACTACTGATGTCTCCCTCCCTATCATTGGTGGGTATCTGTTGCTTCAACAAGCTCAAAGTGTTCTGATAGGCTGATGAGTAGAGCAGGGGTAATCTGCTGTAAGTGCAACGTCTTTAATGAGTTTTATCTGGCCTATTATGGAGAAGCGTGTGCCTGTCTGTCCATCTGTCTTTGTTTATTTTTTATGCTTCTTGATGTGTTGTCACCCCCCCCCCTAGTAGGGGTGGGGGGGAAAATCGATACACCACAGTATCGCGATATTTTGCCTGACGATATCGTATCGATATTTGGACGCCAAATATCGATATTGCAAAAAAAAAAAAAAAAAAAATTTTTTTTTTTTGCAGGCCATGCCAGGCCACCGGGCTACTATAAACTTTAGTTCCAAGGCCAGCAGTAAACAAACGGTAGCATATTTTCATTTTGTTTTAACAGTAACAGTTTTGTCATAACAGTCATTTACAAATTCCCCAGTTACTGAATGGGCTGCACAAAATGTTTTGTGTAAGTGAAGTGAAGTTGCAAAAACTACATAAGTACAGTAGTCCACACACACATCCAGTTAAGGTGGACTGTAAGTAGACTGTAACAAACAGTTCAGTTTGTCAGGTGCATGCAACTATGACATGACTTTATGAAAGTTGTTGGTCTGTCTACCGTAAATTCCGGACTATAAGGCGCACCGGTATATAAGCCGCGGGACCAAAATTGACTATTTTTTTCTTATATAAGCCGCACCGGTCTATAAGCCGCGGGTGTTTTGATGTTTAATTACCATATGAAAGGGTTCGTGCACAGAGAGGAATGTCGGGAAAGAGATGGCTGTTTGGGGAAGCTCCCATTTATTAACATTTCAACAAAACAAAACAAAAGTCAGGTCACTAATCCCCAGACAAAATCACACAACAATAGGCTATATGTGCAGCAAACCTGTAACCAGAGAAGTCAAGTCACTAATCCTCGTCTTCCTCTTCTTCCTGCGTACTGAAACCACCAAAGTCCTCATCTTCAGTGTCGGAAACGAACAGGTTCAGGGTGGCTTCGTCAACCACTCTCCTCTCTCCTTCATTGTCACTCAAAACCAACGAACTCCTCTTCGTCACTGTCGGCATCGAACAGCCTCTGAAGCCTCTGACGGCCCTCAGCGCCAGCTGTGGCGGCGTCATCCTCTTCATCCCGCAGCAGTCCAGCGTTTTGGAACCCGTTGGTGATTGTGGATGCTTTTATGACCTCTGAAGGACTTTTTGGTCTTCTTGCACTGAGACAGTTCCTCCTGCTGCACCGTCCAACGCCTCACCATTGACTCATCGATGCCCAGGTTACGCGCGGCTGCTCTGTTTCCCTCTTTTAATGCGAGATTGACTGCTTTCAACTTGAAAGCTGCGTCGTGTGAATTTCTGCGTACCTTCCCCATGGTAAGTGAGAGTGTTGCTTCTACTGCTCGTCTTGTTGTGAATATTCCTTGATCTTCCTTTGTGTGAATTCGCCGAAGTTTGTGATTTTCTCCTGGTAGTCGGGGGAGGGAGTTGATGGCCGAGTGGCCGTTTGCTTACCGTAATTACCATATGTAAGTGGTCACGCACAGAGGGGATTGTCGGGAAAGAGATGGCTGTTTGAGGAAGCTCCCATTTACCGTATTACCGTAACATTTCAACAAAACAACATAACACAACACCACCGTTGTTTATTTTTACAGTGCACACAGTGTCCGCGGTGTGGTGAAAAGAGGGCAAGAGAGGAAATTAAAACAGAAGTGGATTTATAGTTAGAAAGAGTGCTAAAAAAGAGAGATTTTATTTGTATTTTTTTTTTTTTTTCTGAAAAAATCCATAGATAAGCCGCACCGTTATATAAGCCGCAGGGGCCAAAAAACGGGAAAAAAGCCGCGGCTTATAGTCCGGAATTTACGGTACTTGACAATGTTGCTGCAATAAAATGGTTGAAGTCAGATGTACAGACTGAAAAATTGTTCTTATATAAACCAGATGTTGACAAAGTTTTCCTTTGGGGACATCATTTGCAGTTGAAAAAGTAAGAAATCGCAATATATCAAAATATCGCAATATTCAATATATCGCAATATCGATATATCGCAATATCGAAAATATCGCAGTATCGCAATACTATCGTATCGTGACTCAAGTATCGTTTCAGTATCGTATCGTGGGCATCTGGTGATTCCCACCCCTACCCCCTAGTATCGTGACATCCCCATCTAAATGTTTTTATATGTTGTCAAAAGTGAAGGATCCAACTGCGCTTCAGCTGTAGGAACTGGCAGGTCCGGTGCATCACAGGAGGGACGCAATAATACTTAAAAGAATAAGTCTGGAGCAGCTCGGATCCAATGATGCCTTTTATTTAAGGTGCAAAATGGTCAGACAACGTTTCGACGTACATACGTCTTCATCAGGTTTTTATATGTTGTGTTGGTATGATTTGTTATGTATGTTTTTAAGCTTTGCACCCCAACTCCAATGTCGTTTCTACTGCAGCAGATGGTAAATAAACTGACTGATTCTGAAATCACTCGGCTGTAGTTCAGATTGTCACTAAATTATGGTGTAAATAAAGGTCTTTTTGGAACTGTGAAGAACTGGTCCACTGACTTCAGTTGTTTTGGAGAAGGCTGCTATATGCAGTTGTGCTGGCAACCTCCCTGTGTGTTTTATATATGGACACATGTGTTTCAACTGGCATGCGGGTGAGAGGATGATGACAGAAACTGCTAGGCCTTACACCCCAGCTAGAAGTTGTACAACCCCTTTAAAAAAAAACAGAACACTCTTAAAACGGCACCAATTAATTAATAACAGCAAAGAAGCACAATAGACTACTTGCACAACTCCACTACTTCCTGAAATGAGTAGGGCATCTTGGTTTCCTGTCCTACACTATTGGATGAACTGATTAATGTCAGGTGTGCCTGACTGCTGCAGTCACAACAACAGTGATCAGGCACACCTGATTAATCAGTTCATCCAATAGTGTAGGACAGGAAACCAAGATGCGCTCATTTCAGGAAGTAGTGGAGTTGTGCAAGTAGTCTATTGTAATATACAGTGTTTACCATGAGCCACCATTGAACCGACACATCTGGCAACCTTTGCTTGCTTGTGATGGTGGAAGGGAAGCTTTAATCTACTGGTAAAAGCATCAACTAAGTAATAAAAATAGAGTCCGCACACTGGCAGCTGCTCCCAAATATTTATTTGTGGTTGCCAGTGTATGGACTCTATTTTTATGACTTAATTGCACTTCGGTCCTGCACCTGGTTTTAACCCCTCACTGGATGTGCGTGCCTTTTTTATACTTTTTAAAAGCATCAACTAAAACATGTGATAAGTCGAAGCAGAGTTGTGACAGGTGTGTTAGTGCTGCCCCCTGCTGACGACAGGCGAGGATTACAAGAGGAGACAACACACACACATTAATGTAGCTAGTCCTTGAGCAAAACACCCCAAAACAACTAGTCGATAATACTAATTCAGTAAAAGCTGCAGGTCCGCTCTGTGGAGGCGGGCAAGACTGAGAGAAGAGAATGTATCCCTTACTTCGGGGTAGGTGAGGAACGTTTGTTAATTTGTTATGGTCCAATGTCCATCCTTCCACTACACATTACAGCCACACTTCAATAGCACTAACGCGACAGTTTTGTATTAACTGCAACGTTACTCGGACATTTTAAATAAAGTCGTTTCTTAATATTTAGCGTCACGTCAATATTACCCTACCCCTACAAGAATGTATGCTAACGCATGAGTGTGTTTAGTACCTTTAGTAGCCCCTTCATCTTGTCGTGCAAGCCCTGGAAGTCTTGCTGCGGCAGGTCGGGGTACAGCTCGTGTTTCAGCAGCTCCTCTGTCACCTCCGCCTTGTTGTAATACACCGACTGAGCTATTCCGTTCAGCAGACCGCTCAGACACTTCACTGCGTCCACGTCCGCCATGTTGTCGTGTTCTGACTGCTGGTGGTCACGTGATCCGGGTCATGTGACCACCAGTCAGCTGGACTGGACCAAAGAACTTTTATGGAAAGAACTGAAAGCTCCATATTGCCCCATTGCAACATCAGCGCCCAGCAGCCTCCGCCATTTTTTATTTTTGGAAGCGTGACAGCGCCAAAAGAACCTCGCACAGGCTCGCAGTGGTCAGCTGCGGTAGCGCGGGCCCCTATAATCAGCCTCTCTAAACAGTAACTCAACGGGAGAACACTCTAAATTTCGTGGATTCACATCTTTTCTGGGCGTACTGCAAATCTTGACTGAAGTGGTGTAGTGCAGGGATGTAAAACAACAACCATATTGTGGAAACTAAGCAAAATGTTTCGTTTTCTTTGTTTAGTTTTTTCAAGATAAATAGCTAATGCGGCTGTCGTCCACTCCGTCAGAAGTGTGTTGCCGTGGTTTTAACCTCGGGTCCTTTGCATTTACTATTTATCTTGAAAAAACTAAAAGAAAAAAACGAAAAATTTTGCTTAGTTTCCACAATATGGTTGTTGTTTTACATCCCTGCACTACACCACTTCAATCAAGATTTGCAGTACGCCCAGAAAAGATGTGAATCCACGAAATTTAGAGTGTTCTCCCGTTGAGTTACTGTTTAGAGAGGCTGATTATAGGGGCCCGCGCTACCGCAGCTGACCACTGCGAGGCGCATTCTGTTTCCAAAAATGGCCGGAGTTTCGTCTCTTTCCTTCCATGCTCTTTGACTGGACTCGAGCTTCTTCTTCTTCTTCTGTTTAGTTTTACGGCGGTTGGCATCCAAAATGTTGCATTACCGCCATCTACTGAACTAAACCTAAACTGATCTTAATTGAACTAAAATAAACAAAATAACCCCATATCCATATCCACCCAAAGTACTCAGAATCATAATTACTTTCCAGATGCAGACGCCTGAGTTTGCACAAATGCATCTCTCAGTATTGTATCTATCTCTGCTCCAGATACATCAACCACATCCAGAAATCTCTTTGCAGCGTCAACCACCATTTCAGTCCTCTCTGTCTTCCCAGTCATACTAGCAGCACAGTTTATCACCATGGCGATGAATGCCAGGAATCGCTTCTTGTCCATACAGATATTACTGTGACTTGCTCTTTCCTTTTCCGGCTCCCTTTGTACAATCACCCTGCCCTCATTTCTTTCCCCTTTCCACCTTTTAACAGCCTCAGCATATGACGTCCCCCGTTCTTCTCTGATTTTGTTTACCTCCCTTTCCTTCTTTCTTCGTGGACAATCCACAGACCCTGCATCATGATTCCCCTCACAATGCAAACACCTGAGCTGTTCCTTCCCCACACTGCAACTTTCAATATCACTTCCATTAAGTACTACTCCACAATCCTCCTTCCCACATCTCCTACATATTCTCTCCCTAGTACACACTGATGCCACATGTCCATACTCCTGACAGCAATAGCACCTGATAGGCGCTCTCTCAAAGGGCCTCACCCTGTAACAAACATAATCACTATACACTAGCGATGGCAATTCCCCTTCAAAGGTTAAACACACACAATTACTCTCTTCTCTCTTTCCTTCCCGAAATCTCGACATTCTCCTTGCTTCATACACACCTTCCACCTCCAAAAAAGTATTAGCATCCACTGACAACGGCACTTGACTTACCACACCTTTTCTTCTCTTTTCTACTCCCAACGGGAAACACTTCACACGTTCATTCTGTTCCAGCTCATCACCCTTAACAATCTCCAACACTTTTCTCCTCTGACTCTCAGACATACACTCAATCACCACCATACCACTTTTAGTAATCTTAACTGATCTCACAACTCCAACTTTCTTTTCAATAAACCTTCCTACAACATGTGGATCCTTAAATATCCCGTCTGCCCATGTCACAGACACCATTCCCACAAGAAAAGAATCCTTTCTCCTCACAGACTCATCGCTCAATTCCTTCTGTTTTATTTCCTTTATCTTTCCCTCCAACCCTTCACTCTCAGCTTCTACCACCGCCATTTCCTCGCTCTCGTTGTCGCTACCACTACCTCTCTCTCCTCCATTCGACTCTTCCTCCTCACTACTAACAGGGGCATAACGAAGAGCCCCACCACTATCATTCAGAGAACCACTATCATTCAGAGAACAGGCTTCCATTCCTTTCCCTCCACCTTTGTTTCCCAACTTGTGCTTTTTGTGCTTCTTGCCCATTACTGTCCTCTCTTTTCCCCAAAACAAGATTCTCCGCTTTCTCTTTCAACCAACGCGCCAGCGTCTAGTCTCAGCGTCAACTCCACCTCCTCCACTGTTTAACACATGTTTGGTTCGCCCTGGACTCGAGCTTGTTGGAGTTGTAGTTTTTACAGAGCAGAGAGAGAGAGAGAGAAGGTAGGGGATGCATTTCCTGTTATGGACGCTATAGTAGCGTACTACTACTGCAATGTCATGCTCTACTTCTAAGTAGAACATAATCATATTTAAATCCAGTCAAGGAGAGGAAGTGAGGTTTTTTAATGATAGTGCAGTCCGAATGTCAAAATTGTCTTCCAACTGTCCGCTTACATCACTAACAAATATAGTCCTTTTTCACATTTTTCAGGTGGTAAAGCAGGTGCAACCAACCAATAACATTAACAAGGGCCCTGGCATTGGAACACCTAAATGGAATGGAACCATCATTAATGGTATTGGTTAAACCTGCTTTACTTCCTCCTTCACCTCCTCAAAACGGTTTCTGTGAAATGGCTCTGTGGCCTCCTGTCACTAGCAAACACTGCAACAGAAAGTAAGCTGGGGGAAATTTAGAATGTTTATGTTGTCGAGTTGAAACGTCTATAAACAAACACGGATGTCCTGAAATGGATGATGTGGATTTGGTTGCTTTTTGCTGTAAAAATGCTAAAGTGTTAAGTTATTCCGGCTAACTGTGTAGCGTATCATCTTTGTGTGAAAAAACTGATGCCTGATATCAACACTAACTTACATGCTACGCTGTATACGGTATAATATTCCAAGGTGTTGAAATCTGTCTGCTTTAGTTTGTAGACTAGCTGATTGATTCATTGTAATCCAGTCTCCAGGGAAGATGCTTGGGGTGTGTTCAATCTGCAAAACGGTGTGCATCGTGTGCTACGGCTTCCAGGTGGAACGTCATGTTTCCTCTAAACAGTGTGCGACAGGCTGTGCCGCTGTGAGGTACGTTGTCTCTCATTTTTTCTATTTTTCTTCCTTGATTTATGTCAGCACATCTGATATTTATTAATGACCAAACCTCCATAGGTATAGAGAGCCAAAGTAAACGTCACTACTTTTTTTTTTTTTTTTTTTTATGATTTATTTATGGGATTTTTCAAGTTTACACAAACAAAACACGTACATCACAACACAAACACACATAACTTCACAGTTACAGCAAAACAACAATACAATACAGAGAAAAAAGTAAATAAATAATATCAAATAAGATAAACAACAAGGGGGGGGGGGGGGGGGTAGACAGAATTAAAGATAAAAAGAGGTCAGTAGAAGTAGCTTATACAGAGGTCAGATACTGTAGATCGGGGTCAAGACAAGAGGGACCAGAGGTTCATCAGTCCGGAGCTGGCGGGATAATTTGGATGCCCTTTATATATTCTGAAAAAGGCTGCCAGATTTTATAACTTTTTTATCCCGTTTGAATTGTGCCACAGGAGTAACACACGTCATGTTTGTCAATGTAAAAGATAACTCTGCAAGTCGAGAAAGTCGCAGTTTGTGGTAAAACTGTGGCACTATAAGTTATAATATAAGTTATAAAATGTGGAAGAATTTAAATACTTAGGAACCTTGTTCGACTCGAATTTAAGTTTCACAGCCAACACCGACTACATATTTAAAAGAGCAATGCAACGCCTGTATCTAATTAGGAAATTAGACACATATAGAATAAGCAAAGCCATTCTAGAGACAGTTTACAAGAGCCTTGTTGAAAGTATCCTGACCTTTGATATGTGCACATGGTATGGAAATCTAGGAGCCATGAATAGAAACAGACTGTCACGAATAACAAACATGGCGAGTAAAATGATTGGAAAGGACCAGGAGCAACTGGGATCGATATATAAAAAACGAGCGAAACGGAAAGCCAGACAAATTGTGTCTGACCCAGCACATCCCCTCTTCTCTGAGTTCACAAAACTGCCCTCAGGAAGACGCTACAGAGTCCCCGCTGCAACCAAAAACATCTACAAAAAATCCTTCATACCAAATGCAATAAACCTGCTAAATTCATAAACCCCATCCACATAAGAACCATGTCCGTTATCACTGCCTGTCCCTGTTCCACGTTGTATTATGTCTCCATCCTGTCAATCCCTGTGTTCTGTACTGTGTACCCTGGTGTTTGTTGAAATGTAATGTATTTGTCTCCCATGTTGAAATGTAATGTATTCCTCTCTGTACACAAGCAAACCTGTGAAGCCGAAGACAAATTTCCACATTGTGGACAAATAAATTGAATTGAATTGAATTGAATTAAATCATATAGAAAAAAAAACATCACATGGATGCAACTGGGACGTATCATCAGTGATGTACCCTGGGGTCATAGGATGTTTCGGGTCTTGCAACATCAGACATACACCCTCGCCCAGGTGACCCAGCCGGGGTTGATCAAGCCCCGACTTACGTCCCAGTAGCTACCCACGGTCAGCCCTCTTAGAGAAAGACAGGGCCACTCAATCCGCTGCTCCGGAACTACTCTGCCGGGACCGGGAGGCTCTGGCACGTGGAGGGACTGGGCTCTGTGGGTTGCCCCCTGTCCGGGCTCCTCCTACGTCTCACCAGGTCCAGGACCTGTGCGTTGCACCAGACTCCCCCGCTCCAAACGTTTCATTCTGGTATGATGTTTCTTGGGCCGTGGTGGTACTGCAGGCTCCACTTGCGGCTTGAATGGCCCTCCTAAAAGGCCTCTCGTGGATTTTTTGGGCTTCTTCCTCACGCAAGACACAGGCTGGGGCGCTAACCCATACTGCTCCCGGGTGCCGTCTACATTCCGGCTGTCAAAAACTACGCACAACCAGTCCCGTAAGCGACGTCCGTCTCTCCTGCCAGTCCACGTTGTTGATGGTGTGACGTATATTGTGCGACACGAGATGTAGTTGATTCACAAAACGAAACCTTACGTTTCAGTTTCAGGACAAACTGCGACTTTCTTGACATGCATCGTTATCTTTTAAATTGACCAAATTTAACACGTGTAGCCCGTGGCACAATTAAAACGGGATAAAGAAAAGTTCAGCACCGTTGTATTTTTTCAGACGCTGGTACAGGGAGAAAGGCAGGAAGTGACGTTCACTTTGGCTCTCTATGATACGGTACATTATGGCCAACTCAAGCAGGGCACACCCACAGTAGCTATAGGCTGCTAAACCATCCGGACACGTGAACTCACATTTGTGTTTTGCCCAAGAGACACCCAAACTTCCAGTCACTTCACTTCCTGTATCTGTGCTACGGAGGTTTCGCCACTGCCACTCCCCCTTAGGAGACTGGTCAGCCAATGAAGTTTCATACCATTGACAGACACCCAATCACAAGCTGATAACCACGCCCATTTAGGAGACCAGAATAGTTCAATAGAGAGGGATGACGTATTTTTGTAGTCAGAACGCGGAAGTCCCGGACTTCCTGGTTCTTCACTGTTTCTGTCTATGGGATTTTTGAATGGGTTTTTGCCGCGATGCTTCAAATACGGTCTCTGGGCAACGCAAGATTAATCAAACGCGAACCAGAGTTCAGTCGGATAATCTTCACACATGAGGACCACTTTCATGAGTTTTGTAGCGTAAATGCGAGCCCTAGAAGTAAAAAGCTCGAGCTAAGCTAATCCAGAACTACACACTGTCGCATAGGCTTCCACGTCACGTCAGCACTCAACCTGGACTGTTGTTGATGTGTGCACTGATTACCCCGGGCTGAACGGGCCTGAACCAGGTGAGGGAAAGAGAATTTCCGTGTTCGTCCTTTGAAGTGATGACGTTATTGACGTATAATATCCCCATCGACTCAACAGTGTAGTCTCATTTAGCCGTTTGCTAGCTAGCCGCCCTTTTAACGGCACGTAAAAGCTTCAAAACTCATAAAAGTGGTCCTCGTGTGTGAAGATGATATTACTAAACACTGGTTCGCGTTTGATTAAGCCAGCGTTGCCCAGACAGATTATTAGAAGCATCGCGCCAAAAACCCATTCAAAACTCCCATAGGCGAAAACAGTGAAGAACCAGGACTGTTAGCATCGATGATTTCCGGACTCCTTCCTGCGGCTCTCTATTTCTTACGATCGGCGGCGCCTGGAGTGGGGTGTCTCTAGTATGAAAGGTCTCTGGTTTGGTTCTACGAGACCGTCTGTCCTCTGCCCCGGGGTGGGCTACTTCAGATTCCATAAGGCGGACGGGCCAATCAGGGACATGCCTCGTAGTTGACATCGTAACCAACCAATCCTGAACGCCGCTGGCAAAACAGTAATGGCTGCCTCCATGGCTCTCCGCCCCGAGCAGTAATGTCAAGTTTAAACAGCCATAAGTGCAGTTATTGCCGAAATAGACAACAATGAAATAACAACAATTAAACAAGAACAGGAGTATGCAACAGTGGAGTTTCTCAGCAGAAAAGATGTTATTTCGCCGTTCCTCTGTCTGAATTTGGATTTGACTGGATCCGATGCTGATTGGCTGAAGGACTTTCTACTTCTACTGTAGCCTGGTTCAAATGGATCTGTGAAGTCACATTCTGTTTCGTTTCGTGGATCCATCTGGACTCAGTGCTGTGCTTAGTCATTTCTGCACAGTGATATACTATACTAATATATACTGTACTGTATATACTATACTATACTATACTATACTATACTATACTATACTATACTATACTATACTATACTAATATATACAGTATATATATACTGTATATACTATTAGGGCTGTGAATCTTCACTGGCCTCACGATTCGATTCGATTACGATTCAGAGGGCTACGATTCGATTCGATTACGATTATCGATGCATCTTAAATCGATGCATCACTTTTTTTC
>NC_139626.1:59991907-60001907 GCF_964638095.1 Poromitra crassiceps | reverse complement strand
TGAACTCACCCCAGCTCTGATCGCACGCTACGGTACAATTTCAATTTCAATTTCACGTCTCACAAATTCACCTGGCGAGACGTACGAGTAGGTACATTTTGCATTACCTGGTGAGAGATGAGAGTAGGAGAGGAGGAAATTACCATCGGGGTTACTGGGCAAGTTTCCTAAGTGATCGAGAACGCGCGCCTCTGCGCCTCTGCGGTCGGTAACGTTAGTGCCCGCCCCGGCTGCCACCACCCAGGTACCAGCGTACACTTCGCCCTTTGAAATGGCATCAAGCACGCTGGTTCTGTTGTCGTCGTCAAAGACTCGCTGCAGGCTCGCGTTCAGGTCCTGACTCAGGTTCAGCGGGATGTTTACGGCCAGACTCCACTCGCCGCTCGTCTTGTACCTGCCACGGGAAACATACAATGCGGAACACTTTACACGTTTTACCACTTTCATGAATTTTCAAGCATTTTCTGAAAATGTTATGAATGCATTCAATCGTAAAACGGGTCCTCATTTGTGAAGATGATCTTGCTGAACACAAAGTTCGCTGTTTCATGAACTTTTGTTAGCCACAGTCCTTATTTCAAGCATTTAACCAAAATCCCATTGCCTTTTACAGGTAGGAAGCGGAAGTGCTATCATCCAGGGGCCGGAGTCACATGTGTTCTTAAGATAGATCTTAAGAAATGACAAAAGAGGAAAATTTAGGAAGTTCCTAAATGCAATTCCTCAATATTTTCTTAGTAACAGTCTCATTTCTTACCAACTTCTTAAATTGTCCTACTTAAAGGAACACTCTGCCCATTTTCAACCAGCTTTGTATCATTAGAACATCAGTAGTATACTGTATCAGAAAACTGTCAACTGTTTTGAAGTCTGTCATTTTATTTGACAGTTATTGAGTGTTAAAGTGTGGAACAGTGACATCACTGGTCCACACTAACTCAAATGAATAACTCATTAACTCAAATCAACTCTCAATAACTGTCAAACTAGATGAATGATGAATAGTTTGACAGTTATTGAGAGTTGATTTGAGTTAATGAGTTATTAATTTGAGTTAGTGTGGACCAGTGATGTCACTGGTCCACACTTTAACACTCAATAACTGTCAAATTAAATGACAGACTTCAAAACCGTTTACAGTTTTCTGATATACTACTGATGTGCTAATGATACAAAGCTGGTTGAAAATGGGCAGAGTGTTCCTTTAAGAACTTCTTAAGATAGGGTCTAACTTAATAAACTTTAGGCATACTGCCATTGAGGCTATTCACCTTATTCACCACGCCCACTTTTTCTCTCTTCCGCGTTCAACGCAAACGTATTTGTTCTTCCGGTTCAGTAGTTGCCTTCTGTGGCTAACTAGTTAGTTATGTTATATGGCAGTAAAATGCCACTGAATGACCAAATTGATAATAACTTTTAACCATTTCGAGTAACACTGTTTCCATACGGATCACCAGCGTTAGTTTGTTGTTTATAACGTGGCTATATTCATAACGTTTCTATCTCGGATGCGTTATTTCGAATCGCACATAGGTTACGCTAGTGGGTTTCAGGACGCAACAGCCTCGACTCCACTAACGTCATCTTAAGAGCACAATATTCCTGGAATGCAAGTTTAACTAAACAGTTACATATCCTCTGCATTCTACATAAAATTAAGATATTACGGGTTGTTTTATTTTGTATGTTACATACGTATTGGCCAAGATATGTTAGTTTATCGCGGAGTAATTCTGCTGTTTAGATGCGGAGTGTGCGCGGCCATTTTGCCTGCGGGGTTTTTGGCAAGTCAAAACGGAAATACTATTACGGAATGACGTAATGCGGAAGCGTCCATGTGTGGGCAAAGAATAAGGTGAATAGGAGGCAACCCAAAGTGCTTCCATCTACAAAACCTATTTACAGGTAGAGTAGGACAACTATAGGGCAAAGATTTAAACATTGGCTGGTGTTTGTTGTTGTCTGTCATGTCTGTTGTAAATAAGCCTCTAGCTAATTGTCTTTGCTAGCTCATTGCTAGCAAAGACAATTAGCTAGATAGGCAGAGTGACCCAACACCAAATAAAGATTTATAATAAATGTTAATCTAAATGTTAGGTGTAGGGGAACCTATGTAGACTTTGAACTAGAACCTACTTGTCTAAAATGTATTTAAATATGATATTAGAGGCTTAACATTTCACTGTAGGAATCTTAAGACAGGGGAAGAAGGGCTGTCTTAAAGTTAAGGAAAAAAATCAAGAACAAATTTGAGAACTTTCAACTTTCAAGTTTTTTCTTAGGAATAAACAAGAAAGTTACGAAAATACATAAGAACTGTTTTTGAGAATTTGAGAATCTTTTTTCTTAAGACTAAAGTTTTTTTTTCATAATAAGGTTTTGTGAATCCGGCCCCAGATCTTCTGGACTCATTCCTGCGGTACTCCATAAACCATATCTTGTAGAGAATCTAGAGGAAGTTGACTCACTCTTCCAAGATGCGAGGTACAATGCTCTCAAGCTCCTGGATGTGGATGCTCCTAGCATCCACAAGCTTTCCATCCGACAGGAAGCATGTCAGCACCACAACCATCCAGCACACTGCAGCCATCTACACACGAGTCAATAGAGTGCTTTTAACAAACAGAACAGTCTGGGAGATGATAAAAACAAGAATAACAAGCCCCTCCCTCATTACCACCACTGAGGTGCCCTTGAGAAAGGCCCTTAACCCCAACCGCTCCAGTGGAGCTGATCAGTGACCAGCAGATGTGGTTGTACTGGTCAGCTTCCAGTGTGAATGTGTGTGTGTGAATGTGAACAGAGCGCCCCTGAAAAAGAGAGCATTGCTCTCAGTGAGACTCCTCCCCCTGTATAAATAAAGGTATAAAGAAAATAAGTGCAAACCACGGCACAGTGGTGTGGCCATTCAGCTTTACGGCACCACGCCCGCTCCCACCACCCACATTCCCTTAGCCACTCCCCCTACCCACCCCTCAAATCCCCACTCTCTACCACCTTCCCATCCCTAGCTACGGCTCCCTTTTCCCATGCCCCCTCCCCGCTGGCCCAGCGGTGTGGGAAAAATAAGAGCAAGCCGAAGTACATCACTAACTCAGAGTGTAAATTCCAAAGAAATAGGACCAGCCAGGTCTGTGTGTGTGTGTGTGTGTGTGTGCGTGCGTGCGTGCGTGCGTGCGTGCGTGCGTGCGTGCGTGCGTGCGTGCGTGCGTGCGTGCGTGTGTGTGTGTGTGCGCGCGCGTGTGTGTGCGTGTGCGCAGGCAATAGAGTACCAGCCACACACAGGCACAGCCACAGCCCCACACACACACACACACACACACACACACTCCAGGGAAAAATCAGTTATTTCAACATTGCTAATTAACTACAGTATTACACTACTTAACTGTAGTGATTAGTGAAACATGTATCAAAGAGTCACAATCTCCGCAAGCTGGTTTTGTGGGACAATAACTCTGACTTCTGGGCAACTTTAGGAGTATAGCAGCACTTCATAAGAAAATAAAATAAAAAATAAAAACATGTCAATGTTGAAGAAATGAGTTAATGGATTTGTATGCATCTTTTGACATTTAGTAAGAGCTAAAATTGTGTGCTAAATTAGGCTATAATGTCTGTGCATGAGGTAAGGACATTTCAGGTCACTCGTTATGAATCTGTACTTTGGTGTTAAGAAGCCTGGCAGTTAGCCCTGTAGGGAAAAATACTAACAAAAGATCGGCACATATAAAACGTGTGGGTGAGTTGCATAAGAATAAGAATAAGCAAATACATTACATTATACTTTATGAAAATCCTTAAATTAAATATATCTTTATATAATAAAATATTAGGCTAATTAAACAAAAATAAATCGATGCAATTAAATCAATTTCAATTAATTTGAATTAATCAGTTTTAAAAATGCTGCAGGAGAACAATCGAACACACTTATAGAAACCCATGTCCACTTTTTAATAGCTTGGGCATGTTAATCTATTCACATGAATTGTGGAATTGTCTACACAAAATAATGAATATGGACATACAAATAAACCAAAACAATGAAATGACATGCATCCTGTGCATTCAAATTCAGATTTTCAGGGTCTGTTTTTTATTCTCCGGCCATAAAAACCCATGCAGACAACCTTTGTTTCAGAGTGAATCCCTTTCTCACTTTCTCATTTAGATTTTTTTGTCTGTTATTATGTTTTTTCACCAGGCCCTTGTGACTTGAAAAAAAATAATATTTCTAACGTATGTCCCTCTTGTCCACCCAAAAATAGCTAACTCGTTTTGTTAGCATTCCTCATTTAAATACATTTTTGCCACAAGTTGTTTTTTTTCTTTTGTTTTTTTGCTTGAAGCCATGCAGTTGTCATTGACTTCATTGAGGAACACCAACCAACAGCAACCGCAGCCATGCAAGGACATGAAAGTCATAACTTTTTTCAAACTGTCCCTTTTTCTGGATATCAGCAGATCTAAAAAGCTGCTAATTTTATCCACTGGTAGGTAGAGATGAAATGATATGACAATTCCATATCACGATTATAGTGACCAAAATGATCACGGTTATCAGTATTATCACGGTATTGTATCACAGAAATCATTTCAAGTTTTATATTGAAAACTCGGACCCGAAAAGGATTGATACATTCACTGAAATCATTTATCCAAGGCTACGCGTCTGCATGTCTGCATCTGGGAGACGGTTGCCAACTTTGGTTGATGATGGACGCTATTTAACATGTTTTTCAAAGCATACGGTTATCATAAGGAATTTTTTATCATGGTTATCCTAAGGAATTATATCACGATTACCATTCAAACTGGTTATCGTTTCATCCCTACTGGTAGGTGAACTGATCAGGGTGCTAGAGATAAATCGCACGTTAGTGCTAAAATTTTGGCAATACGACTAAATACTAGTTTACAACTCAAAGTCTACGTGTGGAGTTACTCTTTAAGAAAGTTTTACGAACAAAGCGGGGGGAAATTGAGATGCACTTAAACTCCGAAAATGAAATGTAAAAGTGTTTTCACTTTTTTGATACTGTATATGTTGGGTAAATAATATACGACAGTCAAGTCCTATTAAAGCCATGCTCTTGCTCCTTTCCCACTAACATCTTTGGATTCATCATGATTCCTGATGTTAAAACTAAGCTAAGTTTTTCATGATTTCAATTCCATTCGGAGTGATAATTTGCACCTTTATTGGCAGTGCCTTCTGAAAATAGCTATATTAACAGTATTAAATCCAGTGTCTGTAGCCAGCTGAAGGTGCTTTACCTGCTTTGGCGGTAACATGGCTATATTAACAGTACTAAATCCAGTGTCTGTAGCCAGCTGAAGGTGCTTTACCTGCTTTGTAGGTAAAATGGCTATATTAACGGTACTAAATCCAGTGTCTGTAGCCAGCTGAAGGTGCTTTACCTGCTTTGTAGGTAAAATGGCTATATTAACGGTACTAAATCCAGTGTCTGTAGCCAGCTGAAGGTGCTTCACCTGCTTTGGAGGTAAAATGGCTATATTAATGGTACTAAATCCTGTGTCTGTAGCCAGCTGAAGGTGCTTTACCTGCTTTGGAGGTAAAAGATCAACCCGTCTGCAGTGGTTTTCTTCTGTCTGTTAGGAGGCAAGGTTCTGTCACAGAGTGGAGTCAGGGACGCTTTTTATAGAGGAAGAGGCGAGAGCTTGGCCAAACCCGTGGAGAGGCAACATGCCCTTATCTGAACATATCTTTAAAAAATGAGGAAGAAGGAACGTGAGCCAAGAAAGACGTTGGTGCATTCAGTGTGAGTAAGGACGTTATCACACTGGTCGTGATGAAGATGATCATGCGAATTTTCCTCGGTTGTGGACCAAGGAATCACAACTGAGTTCACCTGTACTGTACGAGGCGGTCTGAGTCCATCGGGGGATTAAGACACGATGGGCCCCTGGGCCCGGACACATAAAGGGCCCCCCCTCTCACATCGCACATACTGTACGCATCGTTAAAGCCAGAATAATAACCTATGCTGCCTTCCAGACACCTGGGACGTGGGTGTTTCCCAGTGGAAAAGTCCCACCCCCCCACCTTCAAAGCGTTCCAGTGCACAAAGGCAAAACGCAAACAGGAAACATGGCGCACCGCGACCAACTTTTTTTGTTTGGCAAATAGCAAGACAGAAAATGAGGAGCAACGATGAAGCATAACAGATTCCATTATACATTTTATTTTAGGCACTTCATACTTTGGACTACATACTCCATGGTTGCGGTCATTGTGTGACGTCAGGCAACTGATTCCCCGCCTCGTGGCGGTAGATTTTCCCCCTAGAGTTTTCAAGTTGGAGCTCCGACTTTGAGTGGCGTTCCACTGCACTTTTTCTAGTAGTAGTAGGAGGCCAGAAAATCCGAAGGTCCCAGTTGTCTGGAAGGCAGCATAAGACATGCAAAGCCAACAGCACAATAACAAGAAATACGTTCACCTGGATCTCCATACAGGCTCCAAAAATAACTTCTTTTTTTAACTTTTTTGTCCACCAGTCAAATGGCTAGTGAATGTTACAATTTTAGCCACTCAATACATTACCATTGTTTTGGCCCTCCATCTGCTTCTGTCCAGGTCAAACTTGTGACCAACTTTCGTGCCACTTCTATTGAGTGACAGGGGCGGTTTTAGGATGACACCTTTGGGTGGGCTCAGCCCCCAAAGAATGTGGTGGGCCGCAGACCCCCTAGGGGGGTCCGGTGGCATGCCCCCCCGGGACAAAATTTTGTACATTTTAAAGTAAAAATTGATCAATCTGGTGCACTTTGAGATAGGGATGGGGCCGATCCGATCCAATATCGGTATCGGGTGCCGATATGGCACTAATTCACGGATCAGATCGGAATTAAACTTTTTTTTTTTTTTTTTTGCAATTCCAGCGCACAGCTGGCCGTAATTTGTATAATAATGTATAATAGTATCCTTCTTTGCCTTGTATATTTTCTTAATTTTGTCTGCTTTTTGCAAGGTATATAAAAAAAAAATACTTTAATTGGCCAAATCTTTGCCTATACTGTATATTCAAGAAAAATATTGGTATCGGCATATCGGTATCGGCAGATATCCAAATTCAGGTATCGGAATCGGATCGGAAGTGAAAAAAGTGGATCGGTGCATCCCTACTTTGAGACCCAAAAAGGGTCTAAAACCGCCCCTGTTGAGTGATGTCAGCTGCACGCCAATCCGAGGACCTGCAGCAAGGTTTTGGGTGGGACGCTGGTGACCATGATCAGGGCGTACACCCTGTCACGTACACAGGTAAACAGGTCTTCGTCAGGGCGTACACCCTGTCACGTACACAGGTAAACACGTCTTCATCAGGGCGTACACCCTGTCACGTACACAGGTAAACAGGTCTTCGTCAGGGCGTACACCCTGTCACGTACACAGGTAAACACGTCTTCATCAGGGCGTACACCCTGTCACGTACACAGGTAAACAGGTCTTCGTCAGGGCGTACACCCTGTCACGTACACAGGTAAACACGTCTTCATCAGGGCGTACACCCTGTCACGTACACAGGTAAACAGGACTTCGTCAGGGCGTACACCCTGTCACGTACACAGGTAAACACGTCTTCATCAGGGCGTACAACCTGTCACGTACACGGGTAAACAGGTCTTCATCAGGGCCTACAACCTGTCACATACACAGGTAAACACATCTTCATCAGGGCGTACACCCTGTCGCGTACACAGGTAAACACATCTTCATCAGGGCGTACAACCTGTCACATACACAGGTAAACAGGTCTTCATCAGGGCGTACACCCTGTCACATACACAGGTAAACACATCTTCATCAGGGCGTACACCCTGTCACATACACAGGTAAACACGTCTTCATCAGAGCGTACACCCTGTCACATACACAGGTAAACACATCTTCATCCGGGCATACACCCTGTCACCAGAGGTGTAGTGCTATCTGGAGAAGTGGGGGAACGCACCTATAGCTATATGGGGAACACCCCCGTCCCCCGGCAGACGCACAGGTGCTATGCTCAAAATTATTATGATTATCGCTGGTATGGCAAAATTGAGATAATTTTCCATTCCTTCTTCACAAAGAAGCAATGCTCACCTCTATTCGGTCAAGGCAGCCGTGCAGGCCCGTGCAAGTCTCCATCCACAACAAAAGAACATCGCCGGCTCAGATTTTTTATTTGTTTTGTTTTCTCTAGATAGTCCCGTATTCTGGTTTAACACGCTTTCTCTAACTTGGCCCAGTTGTCGTTGCCCAGTTGTTCCATAACACACAGTCAGAATGCAGGCTATTCTGTTGCACACTGTTAATGAGTTCATTGTAGCAATATAAGTTCATATTAGCGTACGAATCGGGGGCTGTAACAGCGATCAAAGCGGCTGGATCAGGTGAGCTGGCGCTGCTCATTTACGCACAGGGGGGAGACCACAGCACAGCAGGGGGGAGACCACGCCTTCAATGCTCAGATGAAATATCATCAAAGTTGCCAATTGATTTGTACTGCCGCCGCCCACGGCTCAACGGGCGTTTCTGCACTCCTCCAGTTTGCCCATGACATTATTCAGGTGTTTGTTGTTTTTCTTCCTTGGGAAGAACCGCGGTGGGTTCCATAATAACGCGTCGCAATCGCACTCTTCTTCAGGCTGTGGTAAATAATTACGCACAAAACAGCCCTTGGAGAAGTGTGGGAATGCCGTTTCCCCACGTTACATTAGCACCACACCTGTGCCACTTATACACTTGACACAACGCGCCACCACAATTTTCATTTCAACTTTTATTTCACTACATTGCAAAAGTAGCTTAATTTACATTTAAAAGTGCTTAATTTCTTTGCAACAAAAGCTGTGTTAAAGCCCCAAAAGTAAACACATATTTGAAACAAATCTAAGTATTCCACAACACATGTCAGGCTAACCATTTGAAATATAATTTGGTCAATTCTTGTTTAGAACCTAGCACAGTACTGAGTATCTCATGGAAACTTAGTAATATTGCATCTTTTGTGTTGAGCTACTGTACATCACAGCATTGTAACATTGTAGTGCAGCAAGAAAGGAAAACTACTGTAAACACTTTAACCACATTTCTTGTTTAGAACCTAGCTAGCAACATCACACATCTCCGGAAAAAACATTAATATTGCACCTTTCTTGTGGCTACATCACAGCATCTCCTGAAAAATATGTATAGTGCATCTGACCTGTTTAGCTCACTTTAGCTACATCACATGTGAAAAAACAACCATTCATGTGTAATAAGTAAATTAAGTTTAATTGTTTTTTTGTTAGTTTTTTCTTTGTTTTTAGAACTCATCCGCGGGCCGGATTCGGCCTGCGGGCTGCCAGTTAAATAGCCCTGGCGTACACCCTGTCACATACACAGGTCTTCATCAGGGCGTACACCCTGTCACATACACAGGTCTTCATCAGGGCGTACACCCTGTCACATACACAGGTCTTCATCAGGGCGTACACCAGCTCAGTGGCCTTGTGGTTTGAGTGTCCGCCCTGAGACTGGGAGGTTGTGAGTTCGATCCCCGGCCGAGTCATACCAAAGACTATAAAAATGGGACCCATTGCCTCCCTGCTTGGCACTCAGCATCAAAGGGTTGGAATTGGGGGGTTAGATCACCAAATGATTCCCGAGCGCGGCACTGCTGCTGCTCACCGCTCCCCCAGGGGATGGGTCAAATGCGGAGACAAATTTCGCACACTCAGGTGTGTGACAATCGTTGGGACTTTACCTTTACCTTTACCCTGTCTCATACACAGGTCTTCATCAGGGCATACACCCTGTCACATACACAGGTCTTCATCAGGGCGTACACCCTGTCACATACACAGGTCTTCATCAGGGCGTACACCCTGTCACATACACAGTTCTTCATCAGGGCGTACACCCTGTCACATACACAGGTCTTCATCAGGGCATACACCCTGTCAAATACACAGGTCTTCATCAGGGCGTACACCCTGTCAAATA
>NC_139626.1:59929407-59986907 GCF_964638095.1 Poromitra crassiceps | reverse complement strand
ATGTTGAGTGAGTGCGTCCTGGTGGCTCACCTGGTAGCACGCGTATCACGGAGGCTCGGTTCTCCGTGCGCCCGACCGGGGTTCGAATCCAACCCGCGTTCCTTTGCCGCATGTCATCCCCTCTCTCTCTCTCCCCACCTTTCCTATCTGCCTACTGTCCTGTCTAATAAAGGCAAAATGCCCCCAAAATAATCTAAAAAAAAACATACTATGTTTAGTGTAAAGAGAACTTATAGGAATCTATCTCACACCCAGCGCAGCGCCGCACAAGCAGAAAGGCAAGTGTCATTGCTAGTTTACACCTCGTAGCTCCGTTTGTGAAGCCAATGCCTAAGTAACTTAAACCTGCATTCTTCCATAGGCTTGCAGGGGGGCGACTCTACGTCACATTGAAGAAATATGAGATCGACAATGGAAGAAGCAAGAAAGAACAGGTTATGGCAAAGACACTCAACACTCACACACACACACACACACACACACACACACACACACACACACACTCACACACACACACACACACACACACACACACACACACACACACACACACACACACACTCACTCACACACACCGCACAAACATTGTGTTGAAAGTTATGTTGAACCCAGTTGTGCATCGGTATCCTTTTGAAAATAAGAGAAATCAAAACGACATTATATTGGAATAAGAAGTGGAGACAGAGTGGACAGACAGACAGACAGACAGACAGACAGACAGACATACATACATACAGACAGACAGACAGACAGACAGACAGACAGACAGACAGACAGACAGACAGACAAACAGACAGACAGACAGACAGACAGACAGACAGACAGACAGACAGACAGACAGACAGACAGACAGACAGACAGACAGACTGACAAACAGACAGACAGACAGAAAGGACTGAAAAGGACAGAATAAAGGGTTTTAATTGTGTAACATGTTAGCCCCATACCACTCCACTTGCCCCCTCCCTGGGGTAAGTTCAAACATTTTCTTTTCTTTTGTATGTGTCATACTATAATATCGAGGTCCAGGGCATTCACAACTACTACAATTGAATAGTCATCGACTACTCCCAAACGCTAGTCGACTTTAGTCAAATAGTCACAGGATACTTTTTTCACCCAATAAAAAATATCAATTCTCATCAAAAAGGTCTCAAAAACAGCCAGTAATGGGTTAACTAATGTAGGCGGGACCAACCTGGCTGTATGTGAAATAGCAGAGTCCTGATTGGCTCTGAGAGGCTGTTCAAATTAGCCACCAAAGCCCAGCAACTTGTCTGAGCTGGCGATATCAACCGTTTGGCTACAGTAACAACATAGATGGGAGTCCTTCCCTCTCTAAATCCCTTCAATTCTGTTTATTTACTGTAACATGGCATAATGTAGACAATTATTGTTCAAACAAATCTATGTTCAATTTACTGTATTTATTTATTTATTTATGATTTTTAATATTAATATTCCTAAAACCACAGATGAACGATTAGTCGACTATGATGCACAGTGTCGACTAGTGGTTTTGATAGTAAACTATTGACTTCAGAACATGTTGTAATTTCCATGGAAGCCAAAACATCTTTTAATATACATAGCAGCACGTCATGTATAAACATGTAAACATATATAAAGATATAAACATGTATTACTTTGCTGTAGCACAACATGAACACCAACAACAAATCTCATCTTACCCAGTTCTCCCCTATACCGGGCTGGGCACAACAACTGTCTGGACTGGAGGGACTACATCTTCCAGCATGCCTGGCAGTTCCTGGACACCTCCCCCCCCCCCCCCCCCCCCCCCCCCCCCAGGAGGAGTTGCAGGAAGCTGGGGGAAAGTATAACACCTTGATAACACACATTACTGTAGGACATTAATGTTGTCCGCTGCTCTGTGAGCTGTAAAAGTGTTTGGACTTTAAAACTAACTCTGGTTTCATGTGCTACTGTGAACAACTATGATGCAGGCAGCTGATTCTAGTGCTGAATGGAAACTCATGGATGAATCATTCAAATGACTAACAAATTCCATGACGTGTCAAAGCTGAAATATGACCAGTAATAAAATGTAGCTCATAGATAAATCTGATCTATGTCAGTGATAAAGCAGCGCTGCCTCATGGTAATCAATAGCAACATAGGAAACACAGAGTGTTGTTGTTAGTTTATGGCTGGAAACCTTAATTAGGATCCCACATGGACTAAACAGAGAATCAGTTAATTCACTCAGTCTGTCTATGTCTATATACCCATCTGTAATGGCTATCTCTACACTATATGTTTTGTTATTTGTCAACAGGAGATTTATTGTCAGCCGTGTATTGTCAGTTGGGAATAGTTTTGGTTATCAGGTCAGTCGCATATAGGCTAGGTTAGATCAGTTTGGGTTAGGTTATGGTTATGTTAGGTTGCATCGAGTCAGTTCAGATAAGCTTAGGTTAAGTTGGAGCAAGAAGGTTAGGGTTCAGGTTAGGATTCAGTTTCTTTTTCTCTGAAGACCTGACCAGGAAGCAGGTGCAGCAACATTATGACACTGCATCAACATCATGACAATTTATAGAAGCAAAACACAATAAAAGACATCAGATGAAAGGTACGTGCGAGGTCACAATTCACTACCAAACTCTAAAACGCAACAGTTCAGCATCTGAGCAGCAGGAGCTGGAGGCCGGTGTAGATCTGATGCTGGCTAAACAGAGCCTACACAGTACACTGCTCCTGTAAGGAAACACTTTCAGAGCTTCTCCTTTGCTCAATAGCAGAAATGAAACCTAAGGCTAATGTCCACCCGCTCCGGAACAGATGTGGTACGGCTCCGTGTACGGCTGCGAACAGACCCGCACTCATGTAATCTGGCGGACATACGCGGGATCCGACAAAAATAGAACGGCTGCGTAATTTTTCCGTACCGCATGTATCGCCCATCTGTTAACGTGGGCGAGGGTCGATCGGGCCAGTTTTACCGAATCCGCAACACAGCCATAACGCATCTGGTGTACACTGTTAGGCCTCATGCTGCTCCGTGGCACGGTGGTTCAAAGTAGTTTAGAAAAAAACAAACACTTACAGAGTTCATTCCTAATAGTGCATAATTTAAGCCTTTGACTGATGGTATTCTGTAAGGAAGGGCCCTTTGCGTTAATGCACGCCAGCAGACGAGCAGCAGTGATGAGGTCTTGAACTGAGGCAGCCAGAGACAATATTCTGTCACTTAGATTGGCTTAAAGTCTGAATCAAATCACATCTGCAATTTGTATCGCCAGCCAGCCTTTGCTTACACACACGGCCATGAGGCTGTGAAAGATGAACCAGCCAGCCTTTGCTTACACACACGGCCATGAGGCTGTGAAAGATGAACCAGCCAGCCTTTGCTTACACACACGGCCATGAGGCTGTGAAAGATGAACCAAGAGTCTGGCAGAGGCTAGGAACGCTGTAGCACTTGATAGCTGAGTCAGCAAAGTTCGAAGATGGGAACTGTGCAGAAGGTTGCCGTGAGGTTAGTCTATGAACAACTGCAGAGGACTTGCAGAGCACACCCTTATATAGGTCCCGAATATGACATCACCTTGTGTTATGACATCATCAGTGAGACCATCAGAGAGGCATGATTTAAGACACTTATGAATCATGACATCATCACCGTCTGCCACATCATCAGAGATCTATGACATCATAGTAGGAATGATGACATCATCCTAACGTTCAGCCACATTTCGTGGCGGACTGCTATCGTCCTGCAGAGACAATTGTATAAGGCAGGTGCCAACAGGTGTGCAAAGCACAAAAAACGGATAGCGCCTGTACCAAGATAGGGCCCCTTGTGTTTACCTTGTTGTTACGCCGCTCTCTTACTGTATGTGCTCAACACATTGTGTTGTAGCCACGGCTGCCACGCAGTTGCTGTGATCGCCGTTGAAGCAGTTGTTTGGCCCCACCTCCTCCCCTGCCACCACCAACGTCATGGCTCCTGAAGAATTCCCTATGGGGGGGATTCTCTATCCTATAAAGGACTGACGCCCTCCTCTCACATCTCAGGAGGAGCGTCATCATATCATGGAGTCATACGCCAAACCTAATGTGTTTATTGTATCATTAATGTTTATTTGAACCTTCTTACTACTGATTGAAGCAGAGATCTGACTGCAGCAGTGAGGTTTGAACTGAGGTAAGATAACCAAGCTAAAGTACTCTGTGACTTAGATTGGTTCAAAGTAGAGAGGATTTAATGTAATAATAATAATAATAATAATAAACCGGTAAAAAACACCCTTGCCAAATTTATTCACAATAGCTGATTTAATTTAAGATCTAGTATGCATCCCGACATCGACGGACTGGGATCATAATTCAGGCCGAGCATTAGATACCAAGCAGGCCAGGCCGATACGGGCCGATGTGTGAAAAATTTGGGTCGTTTGAAGCCCAATTTGAGCCGTTTGAAGCCCAATTTGCGTCATTTGAAGCAAGATTTAGTGAATATAATGCTAACGCGATGATACATGTTACCTATTTGTTCACTAATAGAAACATCAACATTGCCTAGATAACTTCAAGTATAATATGAAGAAGTAAAACCAAAAACATGCCTCTGTACAAACGCTTCACAGCAAACTTTATATAAGGAAGAGTGATCAGATCGTGCATACTGCGTTATTCTCCACAGGCTTAAGAACTACACGTCATAACAATAACAATAATAATAAACATTGACATATTCTCAGTTTCATTAAATATCTTCCTGTTTAAGCAAGCCCCTAACATTAAAGACATGCTAGTGTGTTCTGCTCAAGCCCCAACCTTTGTTTCTGAAAAATTAGGCCAACAATGGTTTTAGTCTCTATAGCCTATAGCCAAGTGTTGAGCAATGCAAAACTCAAGGCTCCAACACAAGAGTCCAGAAATGAATGAGTGACATCACGGTGGCTCTGTCCATATTTTCATGGTTCCGAGCTTCTGAGTCCAATTTTACAATGAGATGCACCCACTTTAACCCTGAGGTGTAATTATTACTTCAGACTA
The DNA here is from genome assembly GCF_964638095.1 of Poromitra crassiceps. Taxonomy (NCBI): domain Eukaryota; kingdom Metazoa; phylum Chordata; class Actinopteri; order Beryciformes; family Melamphaidae; genus Poromitra; species Poromitra crassiceps. The sequence continues at coordinate 59,981,885 of NC_139626.1, read as the reverse complement.
ACTAATAAAGTAATAAAACCACTAGTAAACCAGTAGGCGGCACCTGGCCTGCTGTTCAGCGAGTGGCCTGACTGCGCACACACACAAAAAAAAAAAAAATTGCAGGCCAGGCCAGGCCACCGGGCATTTGCCCGACGTGCCTGATTATGCAGTCCGCGCCTGCATCCCGACTCACTTAAGAAATGATCTGCTATTTCGGACCTGTTGGGCGATGGGTGATTCGCCAGACTGGTTCCCAATGGACCCCCTGTGTGGGATACCGGGCACAATACTTCTTACAAGCATATAAGCACTTTACGTGACTGGTAGCAAGTCAAGTCAAGTCAAGTTTATTTGTATAGCCCTAATTCACAAGCATGTCTCAGAGGGCTTCACAGAAAATATGTATGGCTAATTCTAGCTGACACAACAGTAGCAAATTACAGTAGTAATAATAACACAGTAACATATAACACAATAGAATGGGTGCCCTATGCTTTAGGGTAGAATGGGTGCGATGCTTTAGAATAGTGGGGGAGGAGAGCAGGAAAGGGAGGAGGTGGGGAGGGAGCAGTGGGCGAGAGCAGGGGGAATGGGAGAGAGGAGAGAGCAGGAAAGTGATGAGGTGGGGAGGGAATGGGGAATGTGGGGGAGGAGAGAGCAGGGAAGAGGAGGAGGTCCTCCTATTTTAAAGCATGGCACCCATTCTCTTTCTTTCCCCCTTCCCCTGCTCCTTCCTCACCTCTCCTCTTTTCTCTCCTCCCCCACATTTCCCATTCCCTCCCCACCTCCCTCTCCCTGCTCTCTCCTCCCCCACATCCCCCTGCTCCCCCTCCCCTCTCCTGCTCTCTCCTCTTCCCCTGCTCCTTCCCCACCTCCTATACTCCTATACTCCCCAATTCATATCCTAGTATGGATATGAATGAACTCAGAGTAAAAATATGCTAATAATTTTGCACTGTGACCTGCACTGTGACTTTTCGATCTTATATTTGGGCGGCTGTAGCTCACGAGGTAGAGCGGGTCGTCCACTAATCACTTTGGATAAAAGAGGTCGGTGGTTCGATGCCCAGCTCCTCCAGTCTGCATGTCAAAGTGTCCTTGGGCAAGACACTGAACCCCAAATTGCTCCCGTTGGTGTGCCAGCACCCTGCGTGGTAGCCTGCCACCATCGGTGTGTGAATGGGTGAATGTACCTACTGACTGTAAAGCGCTTTGGATAAAAGCGCTATATAAATGCAGGCCATTTACCATTTACCATATTTGACCTTGTAACACTCTATTATGCTCTTTTCTTTTTATCCAGTTTATGTAAAGCACTTTGAATTGCCTCTGTGTATGAAATATGCTCTACAAATAACTTGCATTGAATGCTTCAGGCAGGCGACAGTGATACAGTGATAACTCTGTGTTTACGCCCCGGCTTTAACGATTAACAACCCGCCATAAAATGTGGCTGTTGGGAAGACGGGCAAGGTGCGGCCGCTTCATTATTCCTCTGATTCAGGTGATCGCCTCAGTATGTCAGGTAGCAGGCTGTGGGAAAACACCACCAAGCTGATATGGACCCTGCTGCTTTGATTCAGACCTGTCTCCTCCTCACTGCCATGTGCCTCTGTGGCGTTACTGGCAGCCCTATAGGTGAGTGGAGTGGGGATGGGAGGATTTCCTGAGGTTTAAAAATAGTGACATGTGGCATAGACTTTAAATAATGTACAATAGGAAAAATTATTAGGCTGATTTTCTTCCGTCAAAATAGGTCTAGTTGTTTGATATCAAGACCAAATGTCTGGATTGTGTGTGGATTTGTGTGTTTATTCATTTCAGTTAGTTCTGAAAGTGTGTCGATGTTCCAAAGTCCAAAAATGTCAGGTGGTGTACATGAAGAGAATAAAACTGCAGTAATCAAATAGTTGTTAATCAGAAGATGTATGTTTTTTGTGGTAAATACAGTTAAAGTACATAGCGTATAAAAAAAAAATACATTTGCATCACCTCACATTTTCTGGCTGGATGATCAGAAATCGATCTTAAAAATAATTCATGTTATCATGTTATTCATTTTAAACAAATATGTACAGAACCGAATACACATTTCACTTGTGCGTTTTTGTTCTCTGATCAGGTTGTTTTTCTCTTTTGATTGCCATAAAGACACTGCATGTAATAGGCCACGCCCATCACGGGGGAAGAGCTCCGTTCATTTCCACACACCAGCGTCATTTTCCTTTAATTAAACATAGCTAAAAGCTGTTGTGTGGTGGGCTGCGCAGAAAACAAATGTAAAAAATCGCCAGTTAAAGTTTTTTTGTACTCCTGAGCAAAACAAGGAAGCCATTGAGAATTGGCAAGAAGAAAAATGTGGATCTAGCTGTCAAGAAGTAAGTTGCAGTGTTCATCTTCCGTATATACGATCTTTCTGTGCAACACGCAACCATGCACGTGTCATAGGAGAACGCCAGGATTGGACAGGAGTTTGTGTTTTCCCCCGTCTTGGGCGTGGTTTCTGAATGATGACGCGTTACGCAGTGTCTCTATTGACCAATTTAACAGCAGCCATTTTTATTAGGCCTAATTTACCTTACCCTACCTTTACCCGCTTACACGTTTCCATGTTCCATGTTCCATGCTGATATAATTGGTAAATCAGAATCAGAATCACTTTTATTGCCACAGTATGCAAGTTACATACGAGGAATTTGTCTTAGTGTCTGTATGCAGCATAGCGGTCACTTCAATATACAGAGATAAGAAGTAAGAAGATAACAAAAGACAATCGCAAAGTTGCATGTGCAATCAAATCGAGTAAGTATATACAATATGTACATGAGTGGTGAAGTGTTCTGTGGATGATAAATATGAATTTACGTTGGATTTACATGAGATTTACAGACTGAGTTAAATAGACGTTAAATAGGCAGTGGATTTACATGAACTTACAGTCGGAGTTAAATAAGAGTTTACATTGAATGTACATGACATTTACAGGCTAAGTTAAATAGGCATTCAATCAATCAAAACAATGATTGAAAAATTTAACATTAGACAAAAATAGAATTGACGTGTTATTTCTAAACAGGTATATGAGTTTGGTGAACTTCAACACAACATAGAAGTTGAAGAGGCCTGTGGCTGGAGGCTTGCCAGGTTAATTGGCTGGACAGAGGAAGTGAATGAGTAACGCTCTGCCCTGCGTCAGCCGATATGGGTTGTTATTGTGCTACTGACAGCTGAGATTTTGTGCTGATATTCAATGGGCTCTATCGTCGCAAAGGCGGTAATTTTGCATTTGCGCCCGGATAGCGCCAGGCAAAGCCCTAATTGTGGGCGCGTCGGCCCGCTGCGCTTGGCGTCATCTCGGCGCAAACCTCCATATAGGCGTGTTCATGCCCAAAAGTATTCACAGGTGTGATGCTGTCCATGTCCAAAGCCACAGCGTCATGTCTGTGACAGCAGCTTCCAACACGCTGAGTGCAGGGTGCTGTTACTGAGACATAAAGGGGCAAAAGGGGAATTAGAGATAAGAAAGACAGACTTGATACATGACAAGCAGGCCAATAGTTTCCTAAAGCACAATGCTACAAATGACAGTGAAAATACAGGCAATTCTGGGCAAGTGGAAAAAACAAACAACGATGAACTATGCATAAATGATTTGTCAAGCCTCTAATCTGCGCGTGCGCCCGTTGTTGTGAAGAGTTATCCTCCCCCGCGAGTAATTTTATCCCCACCATATTTTGGGTCTGTTTTAACTTAGAAACAGGTAGGTCACCTCTACCCAAACAATTATATCATTTTTCTGTATAAATCATTATAATATGCTCCCGTGAGGTGGGGATGCATTTAGCTGCTGCTGGACGGGGGTGCAAAACTCGGCATAACACCTGAACACTAGCGCAAGGCGGACTGCAATCTTCCCAGGCATGTGCAAATAGGGGATATCGCATGTATACCAAGATAGGACCCCAAATCTTTAAATTGGAAAAAATGCATGCCAAAAAATTTATTCAGTGTTTGAGAGATGATCCTGACGAAGACCGCGTGGTTGAAACTTTGATCTTTTAACAATAATAAATACTATATTTTTACATCGTGGCTAGGAGCGACCTCACTCCACAAGTATTCAGTGTTCCCCTCACATTCAGACAGCATTCAGAGCATTATCGAACACTGAAACCAGACCGATGAGACTGTTAGCCTCGCTTCACACCAGGCGCTATTCAGAAGCCAAGCTGCCAGGCATGAAGTCAATGCAAGATGTGAGCGGGGGGAGGGCAGCGCTGAGGAAAAGAGAGTGCTTCTGGTGTGACCGGTTTAGCGTGGCACTCAGCTTCTGTTAAGCACTGCTTCAGCACTGCTTCTGAATAGCGCCTAGTGTGAACCGAGGCTTCCCAGCAAACATTTTCAGGTATACCGAGTGCAGGGCCGGTTCCAGAACAAGATGACTAGGGATGCATCCTAGATAGGAAGGGGTGCAGATGCCCAGGCCGACTCGGGCGGCCGGCTGCCCGAAAAATTTGACATGTTATTTTACTAAAAATAATGCATTTTACCATCATTTCAAGTAGAATGATACCACCCAAGCAAGAATATTTCAAGTGTTTCAAGTGATTTACTGAAATATTTGGACCATATAATGATAATACAATTATCTCAACCTTAAAAGGATACATATAGGTGCCAAAAAGCCATAAATTCACATCAAAGAACAAAGAAAAACTATTATTATTATTATTATTATTATTATTATTATTATTATTATTATTATTATTATTATTATTATTATTATTATTATTATTATTATTATTATTATTATTATTTATTTATTTATTTTACCACTCTTTTCAACTGAGCATGCAGACAATTAAAATAAGGGTGCAATGCGTGCTTTTGCACCCCCGTAGAACCGGGCCTGACCGACCGTCTTCTGCACGTCAAACCACTACATCTAGTCAGGGTCTAAATATATATCCGGAATGGAAATCGTAGCGACGTAATTCGTCTACTTCCCCACGATGTCGAAATATGCCGCTCCCACAACGGCTATATTCAGATACAAAATCTGCACAGTGTGCATACAGCAGCGTTGCATATAGCCTACTGTATGTCCAGATTCAACAATTTTTGCTACATCGAAAGAAAAAAAATCACCTCGTCGGGGATCCCGCGGCGCCCGCTTCGGTGTCCTGTGTCTTAACCACTAGGCTATCGATTTAGTTAGAAAGACTTTGGATTTGATGATAATGGAATTCTTAACATTGAGAACTTAGCATTTTGACGTGACGGTCCCTACTGGAACTTGCATTGCTAGGCTAGCTGCCTCGCTAATTCTGTTTCATGATTCCAACCAGCGATGAGACAGGTATATATTTTATATCATTTATGATAATGTAACCAACATGACTTGACCATTTATTTAGCAGACAGCACCATACACAACATCCAAGACCCAGAACACACTGCCTTCAGTTACGGCAAGAGTAATGGGACAAATACACCACAGGATTCAGGAAGCTGATAAATACAATAGAGACAAATTGCTATGGGCACTTATATGACATAAACGTGTTTTCATATTTAAAAAAGAAAAGGGCGTCCAATAATAGTCGTCATTGCACGTGGAGTGCACTGTCACACTGTGACTATCTGATCACACAACACATAAATTGTCAATCAAATGTCGTTTTATTCAACAAAAACACAAAAGACACGTATACATGTGGTGTTTTCAAAGCAATATGAGATCAATATTTCTTGTCTTACAAGAGGTATAGACGCTACTATGGGGGAACGTGGAGAGAATGTCACCTTGTGGCCGACAGCGGCATGACTTTCTGGGTAGATGCCAAACCACAATTCTATTCAATTCTATATTAGACGTCGCGGTCGAGACGATGTTTGCTGGGTTATAGTGTCAGTAACTCTACAGACTGATATTGTTAGTGTCAGCAGCTCTACGCATTTTGAGCTTCAGTGAGATCTTAAACCAGACTGATGAGACTGTTAGTGTCAGCAGCTCTACGCATTTTGAGTTGCAGTGAGATCTTAAACCAGACTGATGAGAATGTTAGTGTCAGCAGCTCTACATTTTGAGTTGCAGTGAGAACTTAAACCAGACTGATGAGACTGTTAGTGTCAGCAGCTCTGCATTTTGAGTTGCAGTGAGAACTTAAACCAGACTGATAAGACTGTTAGTGTCAGCAGCTCTGCATTTTGAGTTGCAGTGAGAACTTAAACCAGACTGATGAGACTGTTAGTGTCAGCAGCTCTACATTTTGAGTTGCAGTGAGATCTTAAACCAGACTGATGAGACTGTTAGTGTCAGCAGCTCTACATTTTGAGTTGCAGTGAGATCTTAAACCAGACTGATAAGACTGTTAGTGTCAGCAGCTCTACATTTTGAGTTGCAGTGAGATCTTAAACCAGACTGATAAGACTGTTAGTGTCAGCAGCTCTACATTTTGAGTTGCAGTGAGATCTTAAACCAGACTGATGAGAATGTTAGTGTCACCAGCCCTACATTTTGAGTTGCAGTGAGAACTTAAACCAGACTGATGAGACTGTTAGTGTCAGCAGCTCTGCATTTTGAGTTGCAGTGAGATCTTAAACCAGACTGATGAGACTGTTAGTGTCAGCAGCTCTACATTTTGAGTTGCAGTGAGATCTTAAACCAGACTGATAAGACTGTTAGTGTCAGCAGCTCTACATTTTGAGTTGCAGTGAGATCTTAAACCAGACTGATAAGACTGTTAGTGTCAGCAGCTCTACATTTTGAGTTGCAGTGAGATCTTAAACCAGACTGATGAGAATGTTAGTGTCACCAGCCCTACATTTTGAGTTGCAGTGAGAACTTAAACCAGACTGATGAGACTGTTAGTGTCAGCAGCTCTGCATTTTTAGTTGCAGTGAGAACTTAAACCAGACTGATGAGAATGTTAGTGTCAGCAGCTCTACATTTTGAGTTGCAGTGAGATCTTAAACCAGACTGATGAGACTGTTAGTGTCAGCAGCTCTACATTTTGAGTTGCAGTGAGATCTTAAACCAGACTGATGAGACTGTTAGTGTCAGCAGCTCTACATTTTGAGTTGCAGTGAGATCTTAAACCAGACTGATGAGACTGTTAGTGTCAGCAGCTCTACATTTTGAGTTGCAGTGAGATCTTAAACCAGACTGATGAGACTGTTAGTGTCAGCAGCTCTACGCATTTTAGTTGCAGTGAGATCTTAAACCAGACTGATGAGAATGTTAGTGTCAGCAGCTCTGCATTTTGAGTTGCAGTGAGATCTTAAACCAGGCTGATGAGACTGTTAGTGTCAGCAGCTCTATGCATTTTGAGTTGCAGTGAGAACTTAAACCAGACTGATGAGACTGTTAGTGTCAGCAGCTCTATGCATTTTGAGTTGCAGTGAGATCTTAAACCAGACTGATGAGACTGTTAGTGTCAGCAGCTCTACATTTTGAGTTGCAGTGAGAACTTAAACCAGACTGATGAGAATGTTAGTGTCAGCAGCTCTATGCATTTTGAGTTGCAGTGAGATCTTAAACCAGACTGATGAGAATGTTAGTGTCAGCAGCTCTATGCATTTTGAGTTGCAGTGAGATCTTAAACCAGACTGATGAGACTGTTAGTGTCAGCAGCTCTATGCATTTTGAGTTGCAGTGAGATCTTAAACCAGACTGATGAGACTGTTAGTGTCAGCAGCTCTATGCATTTTGAGTTGCAGTGAGATCTTAAACCAGACTGATGAGACTGTTAGTGTCAGCAGCTCTATGCATTTTGAGTGGCAGTGAGATCTTAAACCAGACTGATGAGACTGTTAGTGTCAGCAGCTGTATGCATTTTGAGTGGCAGTGAGAACTTAAACCAGACTGATGAGACTGTTAGTGTCAGCAGCTCTATGCATTTTGAGTTGCAGTGAGATCTTAAACCAGACTGATGAGACTGTTAGTGTCAGCAGCTCTGCATTCATTTCGAGTTGCAGTGAGATTTTAAACCAGACTGATGAGACTGTTAGTGTCAGCAGCTCTGCATTTTAAGTTGCAGTGAGAACTTAAACCAGACTGATGATACTGTTAGTGTCAGCAGCTCTGCATTTTGAGTGGCAGTGAGAACTTAAACCAGACTGATGAGACTGTTAGTGTCAGCAGCTCTATGCATTTTGAGTTGCAGCGAGATCTTAAACCAGACTGATGAGACTGTTAGTGTCAGCAGCTCTGCATTCATTTCGAGTTGCAGTGAGATTTTAAACCAGACTGATGAGACTGTTAGTGTCAGCAGCTCTATGCATTTTGAGTTGCAGTGAGATCTTAAACCAGACTGATGAGACTGTTAGTGTCAGCAGCTCTATGCATTTTGAGTTGCAGTGAGATCTTAAACCAGACTGATGAGACTGTTAGTGTCAGCAGCTCTACACATTTTGAGTTGCAGTGAGATCTTAAACTAGACTAATGAGACTTTTAGTGTCAGCAGCTCTACATTTTGAGTTGCAGTGAGAACTTAAACCAGACTGATGAGACTGTTAGTGTCAGCAGCTCTACACATTTTGAGTTCCAGTGAGATCTTAAACCAGACTGATGAGACTGTTAGTGTCAGCAGCTCTACATTTTGAGTTGCAGTGAGATCTTAAACCAGACTAATGAGACTTTTAGTGTCAGCAGCTCTATGCATTTTAAGTTGCAGTGAGAACTTAAACCAGACTGATGAGACTGTTAGTGTCAGCAGCTCTGCATTTTGAGTTGCAGTGAGATCTTAAACCAGACTGATGAGACTGTTAGTGTCAGCAGCTCTATGCATTTCGAGTTGCAGTGAGATCTTAAACCCGACTGATGAGAATGTTAGTGTCAGCAGCTCTGCATTTTGAGTGCCAGTGAGATCTAAAAGTTATGTTTTGCAGTTTGCAGTCTATTTATCTGTCTGTCTCCAACCTGACGAGATTTTTTTAATCTGTTTTTCAAGGTACAACAAACATCAATTGCATTGCCGGCTCAGATCATTCTTTGGGACCAGTGGATGAAGGATATACAGGTAAAGTTGGTGTGATATTCACTTTCCAGTTTGTAGAAAGAAAAGGCCAGTTCCAATCCTACACTTGAGACTTAGAATTTACTCTTTTTTTCCACTGGTGAAATAACAAGACAAGTGCATAGACAACAAGAAGGGTGAATAACACATGAGAATGGTCCTGTAGCTCAGTGTGCTTCACCAGGGAGGATGGTGAAAGTTGCAACTGTTTTTTTTCTTCATAGTTTAACTTGCTTTTATGAATGACTGAATGTGTGTGTATACCATGTAGTGTAGTAATGTTATGAGATGTATGTTGTGGCATCTGCAACTTGTGTAATTTTACGTTGCTTTTCTTGGCCAGGTCCCTCTTGAAAAATAGATGATTAATCTCAATGAGGCTAACCTGGATAAATAAAGGTTAAATAAAATAAAATAAAATAAAATAAAATAAAATAAAATAAAATAAAATAAAATAAAATAAAATAAAATAAAATAAAATAAAATAAAATAAAATAAAATAAAGTGTGCAGTAGAGGGTGACACGGGAGTGGTTTTTCCACTCCTGTCCCATCCCACTCCCACAAAAATACTCCCATTCCGCTCCCATTTTCATTTTTATTCCTTTCAATGTTTTTAGTCTTTAGCCAATGCAATGATTTTGATTTGATGTTCTCCCCATCCTTTTTACATTACTTTGTACCATTTGGCACATTTATATAAAAACCGATCTATTGTTGTCCTGATTCCCACTCCCGCCCGCTCCCATTGGCTTTTTTTCCCATCCCGTCCCAATCTGTGATTGAAGCAACGTTTCAATCACAGATTCAAAACCAAAATTACTCCCAATCCTGTGGGAATCGCATGCGAATCCCGCAACCCGCGGATCTCATGAAAAATGTCAGCCTCTAGCGCAGTGGTTGTCAGCCTCAATCAACATTGTGAGTTTTTTTTAGATGAAAATCTTTGAGATTATAACTTTACATCAGGATTCTGAGAATAAAGCCAGAATTCTGAGATTAAAGTCAGAATTCCAAATTATTATCAGAATTTTGAGGGAAAAAAGTCAGAAATCTCAGATTAAAGTCAGAATTCTGTGGGGAAAAGAAGCATACTATGTAACGTCAATGTGACGTCAAAGTAGGGTCACGGGCCAAAAAAGGCTGAGAACCCCTGCTCTAGTGTGTAAAGGGTTTGATTCCCACTGATTAAACCTGTACTAACATTTACACATTCCATCCCCCACAAATGATGCAGAGTTGTTGTGGGGCAGTAAGTAGAAAATATGTTACCTCATGTTTCTTCATTGACAATAGAACGGTCCAGTTTTCACCACATACAGTAAGTGGAACCTATTTTTGAGCCATGTCTGGAAAATTATTACGATTTGAATTGGGCGTTGGTTAAAAGCCTGCGGTTAAGACATTAAGACACTTTCACATTTCCTTCTTGTTACGGTGAAAAGTCTCTTGAGTACTTGAGCTCTTTTCAATTTAATGATAGTCTGCTTAATTTATACTTTTTTTTTTTCAATTATTGTAGTTTTATTTATTTATTGTAGGTTTTTACATTAGCTAACTACTGCTAGCCTACTGGAGCTTTGAGTGAGTATGAAGATTTTATTCTTTTTATTTGTATTATATTTTCACAGGTTAGCCTAGCATTTCCTTTTTACCAATATCTATTACCTGTCTGCTTTAAAAATCATAAACGCATTGTTGATTTATGAAGATTATCTTGTGAAACAGCCTGCATTAAACAGAGCATCAAGTCAAAACTACATCCCAAAGGTTATTGAAGTTCCTTTGGGGCTGCGACTGGGTTGGCTAAAAAAAAAGGGGGGGTGGGGGATTCAGTGGGATTCTAAAAACATGCTGGAGCAGAACATTGAGACACACCATTTCCTTATGTTTAGTGAATATCCAATCAGCATTGTGATATTGATAGTGTGCTTGACATGCAGATAAGTAAACAAACATTGTAGCGCCCCCATTGGGCCAATCACTGTCATTTTGAAAATGCTGGAATGACACTTGGCTGTCCAAAGTGTAATCACAGTGCAAGCAGGGGACAATGGGCCTGATCCTTCCCCGATCTCATCATGGGGGACAAAAACGTAAGTCCACATGAGTACTGTAGGCGTTGAATGTTAGCTTTGACGTTGTCCTCAAATGTCTGTGATGCTGCAGGAGATGTGGAGCAGGTGAATGGGATCACAGCAGGGAGCCAGGTGCAGCTGGTGCCCTACGTGTTCCCGACTCACCTGGAGTTCCTGGAGCTCAGCTTCACCGTCGGAGATACCAGCGCTATCGTTCGCACCAAGAAGCCGCTGGACCCAGACGTGCTGGAAAACGTGAGTTTAGTGACATGGATGGATGGATGGATGGATGGATGGAAGGAAGAGATGTATATAATAATAACTGAAGTTATGGATAGATAATGGAGGGGTTAATCAATCTTTTCTTTTTTTACAAATGTAGATTGAAGATGGTGATACTGTTTTTGACATGCTTTGACACACAGCAACAGTACAAGGTTTCAGTGTTTCCCCGCAAGAGTTTTCTTCTTCTCAGGGTGGAAAAATCTGTAAAACAGCATTTAGACCATGATGAGATAGATAGATAGATAGATAGATACTATAGATAGATAGATAGATAGATAGATACTATAGATAGATAGATAGATAGATACTATCGATAGATAGATAGATAGATAGATACTATAGATAGATAGATAGATAGATAGATAGATACTATAGATAGCTAGATAGATAGATAGATACTATAGATAGATAGATAGATAGATAGATAGATACTATAGATAGATAGATACTATAGATAGATAGATAGATAGATAGATAGATAGATACTATAGATAGATAGATAGATAGATAGATAGATAGATACTATAGATAGATAGATAGATAGATAGATAGATAGATACTATAGATAGATAGATAGATAGATAGATAGATACTATAGATAGATAGATACTATAGATAGATAGATAGATAGATAGATAGATACTATAGATAGATAGATAGATAGATAGATAGATAGATACTATAGATAGATAGATACTATAGATAGATAGATAGATAGATAGATAGATAGATAGATAGATAGATAGATACTATAGATAGATAGATAGATAGATACTATCGATAGATAGATAGATAGATAAATAGATAGATAGATAGATAGATACTATAGATAGATAGATAGATAGATAGATAGATACTATAGATAGCTAGATAGATAGATAGCTAGATAGATAGATAGATAGATAGATAGATAGATAGATAGATAGATAGATACTATAGATAGATAGATAGATAGATAGCTAGATAGATAGATAGATAGATAGATAGATAGATAGATAGATAGATAGATAGATAGATAGATAGATTGATAAACAGACAGACATACAGACAGACAATTTATATAATATTAGAATGACTTAATAGCCCTTTAATAGAGTTTTACAGTACCGGTATGTCTTACAGTATATTGTAACCAGACATAATCCCATTCTCTTTGTTCCTGTCTTGCAGTCTGACAGGACCTTGTATTATTCTATCACGTGTGATGGCGAAGACAATGTGAGTGAGATGGCAAAGCTTTACTGTACAATCATTCACATTCAGATATGTCAAATGATACTGTGCTGACGCCCCTGTATGTGCTGATGCCCCTGTATGTGCTGATGCCCCTGTATGTGCTGACGCCCCTGTATGTGCTGATGCCCCTGTATGCGCTGACGCCCCTGTATGTGCTGACGCCCCTGTAGATCAACAACTTTCGGATGGTGGAACTCAACGATCTGAACGACAACAGTCCTGTATTTAAACAGAAGGTGTATAGCACAACTGTTTCCGAGGTAAGTCACTGAAGTTCATTAGAAAGTGAGTGTCAACTTGCTTCTCTGAGATCCATATCATGAGAGTCTGTATGACAGAGGGAAAAGAAGAAGAAGAAAAAACAGCTATTGACTATGTACCTTGCATTTCTGGGTTCATTCGGTAGTTTATGATTTTTCTTCTTGGTGGATAACCGGCCAATCATAGACAAGGTGATCATCTCCAGATGTTTCCAGCAGCTCCAGTGGAGTTTATGAGAAAATGTTTCAGGATGTAAAACATCAGGTTTTGGTCATTCCCTCGTTTCTTTCTTAGCCTGGTAACGCCCTGGCAAACCAGTATGGTGGCTCCACAAGCAACGGGCAGTAATGTTAACATAAGTAAACACAGCCATAAGTGCAGTTATTACAGAAATAGGCTCAATACCAACAATTAAACAAGAACAAGAGAACGCACGAGTTTCTCGACAGAAAATACATTTTTGACGTTCTTTTAACACATTCACTGCCAGACGTTTTTTTTTTTACTGTAGGTAGCTTCTGCCAGAGGTTTTTTTGAGGATTCTGGGTCATCTTTCAAGACCCGAGGATTCTTTTCTGCTAAGATTTTGTGAACACACAATATCTCAAAAGAACTAATAGAATGTGTGCTTTCTCTGTCTAAAAGAGTTAGTTTGTAGAGTTAGTAGTTATGTAAGCATTAGCAGTTGAATACAGCATGGTTTCAGCGTCAGAAAAATTATTCAGAGATAAACGGCTTTTTGTGAAATTCGATAGAACAGTCACTTTAACCATTCATTTTTGGCATCAGTAAGACGTCAGACATCTAAACAATAGTTTTGAACAGTAATTTCCTCCATAACAGCAGGAAACCCCCCTCTGCTTCCAACTCCTCCCTCCGTGGGCGTTCTTCTTGGCTGGAGCGGCCGTGTCACAAGCTTGTCACCAGTCTCACTGCTTTGCTGCTGCTGCTGCCTGTCTGCGCGGCCGTTCTTTGAGGAAGTCTGGATGGACTCGCTCGCTTCTTGGAGTTTTGGTTGAGAGCTTTGATGAAGCTTTTGCGAATCTGGTCATATTTATGCTGCGTGTTTCAAAGTGTGTTCCACCCGTGATCGATTATGCAAATTTGCAATCCCGCATCGCCAGCAATCAGCGCGAAAACGAAAGCGTTTTCGCCAATCCATTTTCATGAGAATGGCTTCGTCACACTGCTTTTTGCTTGCCTTCCTCTAGTCAGGAAAGCACTGTCGCCACTTAGTGGGTCGGTGGAATGGGTTGTACACGTTGTACACGTCCAATACTTATATAAGAGATGTAAAAGGGTTAGATGCACATCCCACGGTCAAAAAAAAAAAAATCATTTTTTTGACGGAGTAATACGTCACTGGCAGTCAACCGTTGGATTTTTTTTGACGGAGTAATACGTCGTTGGCAGTGAACGTGTTAAGTGGATTTGGATTGGATTTGGCGACACTGATTGGCTGAAGGAGTTGTCTGTCAAGGCAAGTACTTCCGCCCATTGAAATTGCTGTGGGCGGGCTGGAGGCCAACTGATCCACAGAAGGAAACAGAAGGTGAGGTCATGTGATCAGTATGGTTTTCCCAGGCTACTTCTTTATCGAGCCGCCATTTTTCACTGATGATTTCTCCGCCAACAGTAGCCTCAATAGCCCCAACTGGGAAAAGTCTCTTACTCTTACCAGTTACCATCCGATCTCTCTCCACCACGTAAAGCCACAGCTGAACGCAACAAGTTCATGACCCTTCTCTGGGGTTATGCAAAGCATTCTGGGAAATGTAGGAGTCTGGATTTATCATTTTTAATTGGCTGAGCTGACTACAGACTAGTGTCACTAATGATTAGCTGTGGCTGAGCTGGCTACAAATGTAATACACATTGCTTCTTTCTAGTTGTTTGTTTATGTGTATCTGTAGCTGTAAGTCACTCAGTCTGTCCTCTGTCAGTCTTTGTATCTGTGGCTGTAAGTCTGTCAGTCTGTCCTCTGTCAGTCTTTTTATCTGTGGCTGTAAGTCACTCAGTCTGTCCTCTGTCAGATTTTGCCTGTGGACAGCGAGGTTCTGCGAGTGGAAGCCGTGGATGGAGACAGCAGCTTAAACAACAGCAGAGTATCATATTCCATTTTGGTGAGTTGCATTCATTACTGGATAAGCTATATTGAGTATGTTTACATGCACACCTCTACTCCAGTTACCCTAATAACATGGTTTGCATGCATTCATTTAGAAATCAGTTTATTGCACGTCACTGCACTAGTAATCTCTCGAGACAGACTTTCGACTTGCAGCAGGCTCCGTCAAAAGGGGTGTAACAGCGCTCGCACGCATGCTGCGCTTTACCCCATCAAAATGAAGTGAACGTGACTGACCGGTGTGTAGTCAAAACTGACCATTTTCAGCATATAGCAAGTTGCTACTTGCTACTAGATTCAAGATTCAAGATTCAAGATTCAAGATTCAAGATTTTTATTGTCACTCCGTAGTAAGTATCACGTGTGAAATTCTTGTGCTGTAGACTCCGTTACAACATAGTACAAATATAACAGGGCATATGAGTGCAAAAACAACAAGAGACACAACAAGCAATAAGGCAGTAGAGTGATAAGACAAGTCAGAGACAGTGGCATATTCACTGCACATAGGTGCACATGTCATGTGCATACTTTGGACGTACTTAAACATTTTAAATTCGACGTATTTGACGTACAGGTGCAAATAGCATATACCTAATTAAACATACAATTAAACATTAGACATACATAATGGTAGCATCTACAGTGCGGTACAGTACAGCTACTACACTATTTGTGTATGTTAAGGAGTCTCGTGGCCTGCGGGAAGAAACTGTCCCTCAAGCGATTACTAGCAACGAGCTAGAGTTGTTATTGTTGTTTCATAGCGACGGAAATGCATTAATGGGCGGAGCCGGTCGGTTGGAGCCAATGGTAGAGCTTGCAGGGAGCGGAAAGGGATTTTCTTACGGTGCCGACCTCTTGAGTTCCTGTTGTTGCACCACATTGAAACGGGGCTGCTGCCCCCAGAGGTTAGAGAAAAAAAATCGTTTTTTTGTTTAACCGATGGGTTCCTAGATTGCTGCACTAGTAGAGAAGTTAAGAGCGGCCATATTTATCTATTTTTCAGTTTTTTCAGTTATCTCCACAACTTAAATGCCCTTTCTACCTGTCATACCTTGCTTGCTTCGTGTAAAACAGTCAATTCCGGTTGTTTTGTCTTTCTACACATTAGCAGCACCATTAACTTATTTTGAGATGAATAAAAGATAATGCCAACTGGATTCATAATATACCTAAATAACCTGGATTGAGATGATTGATGGTTATCATTCTCTTTCCAAAGGCACCAACTTCAGAAGACTTTATAGTGAACAATGCAGGGTCGATTATTTTGAAGAGAACTTTGAACTACAATGCAGTCAAAAACTACAACCTCACTGTGGAGGCTCAGGTAAGTGAAAGTCATCACACAACTTTCTGTTCCAATGGGCATTTTTTTTTATCTCCCTACTTTGTAATGAGATACAATTAATGAGTTTTGTTCTACAATGAATATCCATCCTTTAAAATAATTTACTAGTATAATAGGGCACCGGGGAAGCAGCATGTCCCACAATCGTCGAGTGGTGGCCAGAGCGATGACGTCATCATCATGTCATACACACTGATGATGTCATGCCCCACAATCGTAGAGAGGGCCAGTGGTGACTGCTGATGTCATACTGTGATAGAATTTGTAACATCAGTGATGTCATAGACATTAGCCGTGTTCGGAATGGTTCACTCATTCACTCACTCACTATTCCCTATGTAGTGTTGTTTATCGTAGTGAACTATGGGGAACGATCAAATTAGTTTTGGACACTACACAGATTTTTTCCCCTGAAGATCATCGCCTCACAAGATGTGCAGGGTATTCATGCACTATAAAAAAAAATTGTGACACACTAAATAGTCCACTATCTGGGACCGATTCCGAACAGGGTTATTGTGACATCATCAGTGATGTCATAGACTGAGACATTGTGACATCATCAGTAATGTCATAAATCCTTCCCTGCTGATGCTATACATTGGATGACTTGCTCACAAGAGGATGGAAAACCTGGACCAGGCCACTGTTTGCTCCTGTGCATGACTTTGGGCACAGCCCAAAAGAAACTGCCCATGGCGCATTGTCTCCAGAGTCTCCACCCTAGAAATGAGCATGCGAAAGGCTAATAATAATAATAATGTAACACGTCTTACAAAATGATTTACAGCATGAAATTATAACAAATTATGGGACTTTTTAAGCGTAAATTCGCTATATGCCCGTTGGCATGTGTTAGTGATAACATAACTGTATACATGTACATGTGCTATACAAATAAACTGACCTTACCTTGCCTTGCCTTGCTTAGAAAAACAAGCAAGTATACAGCATGATCATCTTCCCTCCTTCAGACATATGCAGATGTAGCTGGCAGCCAGCTGCCTGGCAATAATAGGTACCATTTTTGACTGATGATGGTGAATCTTTTTACCACGTGCGCAGCAGTGTGTGTGGTCAAGAGAAGGCTTTTTGGGGTGAGTCATTCATTCAGTCGGGAATGGAAACTGGTGATGTCATCAGTGATAGTGTCAGTGATGATGTCATCAGTGATAATGTCATGCCAAATATTTTGGTTTCATCCTCGTATTTTGACTCTTGACTGTAAGACGGCCAAGTCTTCATTAAGAAGGTCCCCAGATTCTGTTAAGTTCTGTGTGTGTTCTCTCGCTGCCTGTGGAGATGGTTCTGTTCCAGGATTACACAGCTGAACATCTGCCATCTGAGATTGATGATATCGACAACATCTTTAAACCTACCAAACTTGGGCCGTTGAAAGATGTAGTTTCCTCGAATGGGCTTGAGTTGCATGAGGTCGCCTGGTTGCTACATGTCGCACGTGGTCTTGGGCCGAAGTTGCGCTTGTTTGTACAGCATTATTGAAATAAACACATTTTCAGTGAGTGAGTGAGTCAATGAGTGAGTGAGTGAGTGAGTGAGTGAGTCAGTGAGTGAGTCAGTGAGTGAGTGAGTGAGTGAGTGAGTGAGTGAGTGAATGAGTGAGTGAGTGAGTGAGTGAGTGGGTCAGTGAGTGATGTGAGTGAGTCAGTGAGTGAGTGAGTGAGTGAGTGAGTGATGTGAATACTTGATTGCCTCCATCGTCTTTGTCATCCCTGACTGCAGGATATCGGTGGTTTCAGTGACAGAGCCACCGTGCTGATTGAGGTGGAGGACTTTGACAACCTGAACCCCTTTTTCAACCACAACCAGTTCCAGGCTTCTATTCCTGAGAATCAGGTGAGGCTCACAAACTAAACAGCACAGTATGCTCACAGTTCCTCAAATCCTGTTGTGGCAACAGCACACATCTAAACAGCCCACATCTAAACAGCACACATCTAAACAGCACACATCTAAACAGCACACATCTAAACACATCTAAACAGCCCACATCTAAACAGCACACATCTAAACAGCACACATCTAAACAGCACACATCTAAACACATCTAAACAGCACACATCTAAACAGCACACATCTAAACAGCACACATCTAAACAGCACACATCTAAACAGCACACATCTAAACAGAACACATCTAAACAGAACACATCTAAACAGCACACATCTAAACAGAACACATCTAAACAGCACACATCTAAACAGAACACATCTAAACAGCACACATCTAAACAGCACACATCTAAACACATCTAAACAGCACACATCTAAACACATCTAAACAGCACACATCTAAACAGCACACATCTAAACACATCTAAACAGCACACATCTAAACAGCACACATCTAAACAGCACACATCTAAACAGCACACATCTAAACAGAACACATCTAAACAGAACACATCTAAACAGCACACATCTAAACAGAACACATCTAAACAGAACACATCTAAACAGCACACATCTAAACAGAACACATCTAAACAGCACACATCTAAACAGCACACATCTAAACAGAACACATCTAAACAGAACACATCTAAACAGCACACATCTAAACAGAACACATCTAAACAGCACACATCTAAACAGCACACATCTAAACAGAACACATCTAAACAGAACACATCTAAACAGCACACATCTAAACAGAACACATCTAAACAGCACACATCTAAACAGCACAGATCTAAACAGCACACATCTAAACAGCACACATCTAAACAGCACACATCTAAACAGCACACATCTAAACAGCACAGATCTAAACAGCACACATCTAAACAGCACACATCTAAACAGCACAGATCTAAACAGCACACATCTAAACAGAACACATCTAAACAGCACACATCTAAACAGCACACATCTAAACAGCACACATCTAAACAGAACACATCTAAACAGAACACATCTAAACAGCACACATCTAAACAGCACACATCTAAACAGAACACATCTAAACAGCACACATCTAAACAGAACACATCTAAACAGCACACATCTAAACAGCACACATCTAAACAGCACACATCTAAACAGCACACATCTAAACAGAACACATCTAAACAGCACACATCTAAACAGCACACATCTAAACAGAACACATCTAAACAGCACACATCTAAACAGCACACATCTAAACAGCACACATCTAAACAGCACACATCTAAACAGCACACATCTAAACACATCTAAACAGCACACATCTAAACAGCACAGATCTAAACAGAACACATCTAAACAGCACACATCTAAACAGCACACATCTAAACAGCACACATCTAAACAGCACACATCTAAACAGCACACATCTAAACACATCTAAACAGCACACATCTAAACAGCACACATCTAAACAGCACAGATCTAAACAGAACACATCTAAACAGCACACATCTAAACAGCACACATCTAAACAGCACACATCTAAACAGCACACATCTAAACAGCACACATCTAAACAGCACACATCTAAACAGCACACATCTAAACAGCACACATCTAAACAGCACACATCTAAACAGCACAGATCTAAACAGAACACATCTAAACAGCACACATCTAAACAGCACACATCTAAACAGCACACATCTAAACAGCACACATCTAAACAGCACACATCTAAACAGCACACATCTAAACACATCTAAACAGCACACATCTAAACAGCACAGATCTAAACAGAACACATCTAAACAGCACACATCTAAACAGCACACATCTAAACAGCACACATCTAAACAGCACACATCTAAACAGCACACATCTAAACACATCTAAACAGCACACATCTAAACAGCACACATCTAAACAGCACAGATCTAAACAGAACACATCTAAACAGCACACATCTAAACAGAACACATCTAAACAGCACACATCTAAACAGCACAGATCTAAACAGCACACATCTAAACAGCACACATCTAAACAGCACACATCTAAACAGCACACATCTAAACAGCACACATCTAAACAGCACAGATCTAAACAGAACACATCTAAACAGCACACATCTAAACAGCACACATCTAAACAGCACACATCTAAACAGCACACATCTAAACAGCACACATCTTGAGCAGATACAAAGGACTCTTCCTTGCACATTGTTTTTGCCTCTGTGTGAAGTGTGCAATATAAAGAAGCAAGAGCAAAGGTTGTCCACCAACAGTCCCATTCGTCAACATTGCAGTGTGCCTAATGAACAGACAGACGGACGGAGACCGATCCATTGTCCCCTTTGGCGGCGGACAAAGTTAGCTTTGCCCTGTCCCCTTTGGCGGCGGACAAAGTTAGCTTTGCCCTGTCCCCTTTGGCGGCGGACAAAGTTAGCTTTGCCCTGCCTTCCTGGTGCATCATGCTAATCTCCCTTCCTACAGATGCAGCAATATGGATGCCAGCCAAGATCCTCCACAGATAAAACAGAAACTTTTGTATTGTATTGTATTTGGGGGGCGGGGGGGGGGGGGGGGGGTAGGTCATTCGGCAATACCCCAGAAAATCTCCCTCTTTTTCACAGCCCCAATGTTGGCAGGTATGTGCACGAGACTCCGAAAGTTACAACACCAAAGGATGCTGTCACCATGGTAACACATCGGCCATGGAAACATGATAAAACATTGTTTAGAGTCGAAAGTGTATCGTGATGGTGCATTCCCAAATTGTCCTCTCAAGGGTTGTTAGCAGTTCAGGGCTTTCAGTTTCTAACCGCATCTTATTCTCTCTTTTTTTCTTTTTCTTTTTTGCTCATGTCAAAGATTATTTGGATTTTGGATTCCATGCTGATTATTCTGTTGTTATAATGAGCAAAATAATGTAAGTTGAAATGACGTACTGTAAAAGCAAAGTTGTTACATATTTTAGATATTGTGCCGATGTTGTCCTTGCCTCACGAAGCCACAAAATGCTAGAATGCTAAGCTAAGTCAATTGCAGCTTCAAAACTTATCATAATCACTTCAACTAATAAATAAATGCATAATAGAGGACCAACAAAAATCACAAGAATAGTTAGTTAGCATCGGATGTAGCTAAAAGCATCATTTTACACCCTACTCGTTTTGATGTTAGACTGAGAGGGGGCGGGATCTTTAATCCCTCATTTGGTATGAAAGATTACATCACACCTGAGAGGATAATGGGTAAGCCAAAGCATTATAATGTCAGAATAATGTTCACATTTGTTTATTAGTTTAAGATAAGATAAGATAAGCTAAGATAAGATAAGATAAGCTAAGCTAAGCTAAGCTAAGCTAAGCTAAGATAAGATAAGATAAGATAAGATATGATAAGATACGATAAGCCAGCATAGCACTTTTTAATCCCATTGAGGAAATTCAGGAAATTCAATTCAAATTGGAATTCAGTTTTTTCTGTTTATTCATTGTTTGTTCTTCTGTCATACACACACCGCTGATCGGATTTTGACAAAACCTGGGGAAGTGATGCATATCACCATTGTATTCCAGCATTATCAAAATGACACTCTAACTGGCTCAGGGGGGCGCTACATCTTTCATCCATCCATTCACTTGTTACGTGACAAGACCCTCCCGTTAACTGGTGGGCATGAAAGTAAAGCACATTTACGAGTCATCTTAACACCCTGAAATCATTTAGTTGAAATAGCTCTATTTTTAGAGATATAATCCTCTTTTTAATATTTACTGATGAATTTCAGGTAGCATTTTTTGTGAATGGATCTGTCGCTTTATATTATTATATATTTCAGGTTGGCCCTTTCCGTACCATTCTGCCAGAGGCGATAAAGGCAGAGGACGGAGACACTGGGATCAACGTGACTATAGTTTACAGCATGGACACAGGTAAACAATAGTTTACAGCATGGGAACAGGTAAACAATAGTTTACAGCATGGGAACAGGTAAACTATAGTTTACAGCATGGGAACAGGTAGCCTAAACTATAGTTTCCAGCATGGGAACAAGTAAACTATAGTTTACTGCATGGGAACAGGTAAACTATACTTTACAGCAGTGGTTCCCAACCTTTTTACACCAAGTACCACCTGAGAAAGTAGTTGGCTCTCCAAGTACCACCATATGACCGACGTTAAAATACAGTCTATTCAGCTATGCACAGTTCACGCAGGAGGCAAATTTATTCCAACCTGCAGCCTATGTGCAACCTGCAGCAGCTGCACTTGTGCTGGGTTGACTGCTGTCTTCACCTCCTTGTGCTTCATCATTGCTGCTCTCCTCTACTACAGCTCTTTTACGATTCCCTCCCGTTTTGATCCACTTTAGCATCCCTCCTCGTCTTTGTTCACCACTTGTGTAACCATGCGGGCGGGCAGGTAATTGTGCATGCGCAACAGGTATAGTGTCCGTCAGAAACAAATATTTGTTTCTAAATCTCAAGACAACAAAATAAACCTCAATTTCAATGATCACATTTATTTTCATTCGTAGTATTATTTTGATAGATAAACATGTTTTACAATTGATTTTAAAGTTGGGTTTATTTCATAATTTAAACATTGGGATTCCAGGGATCAAGTACCACCAGCAGGGGGGGGGGCGCAAGTACCACCTACCTTGAGAAACACTGCCAATAATATTAATAATTATTATTATTATTTCACTTTCACATGTTTGAAAACTACTACTAATGAGCACCATGGATTTTGCACAAAAACTAAAAAAAACAAACAAACAAAAAAAATTCACAGAGCCTTCCAAGTACCACCAGCAGGGGGCGCAAGTACCACCTACGGTACGCGTACCATAGGTTGGGAACCACTGCTTTACAGCATGGGAACAGGTAAACTATAGTTTACAGCATGGGAACAGGTAAACTATACTTTACATCATGGGAACAGGTAAACTATACTTTACAGCATGGGAACAGGTAAACAATAGTTTACAGCATGGGAACAGGTAGCCTAAACTATAGTTTCCAGCATGGGAACAGGTAAACTATAGTTTACTGCATTGGAACAGGTAAACTATAGTTTCCAGCATGGGAACAGGTAAACTATACTTTACAGCATGGGAACAGGTAAACTATACTTTACAGCATGGGAACAGGTAGCCTAAACTATAGTTTACAGCATGGGAACGGGTAAACTATAGTTTACAGCATGGGAACGGGTAAACTATAGTGTACAGCATGGGAACAGGTACACTATACTGTAGTTTACAGCATGGGAACAGGTAAACTATCCAGAGGCTTTGTTTAGAAAACAACTTCCATTGAGTCTGTACTTCCAACCAAATCTCTATGAGAGCAAAATAATTTGTCATAGGACAGGCAAACTGAATTTCTCTTTTAGAAATGAGGCCCTAATCAGTTCACATGCATGGACCCCAACTGCCACAAACCGTAGGTTGGGAACCACTGCTTTACAGCATGGGAACAGGTAAACTATAGTTTACAGCATGGGAACAGGTAAACTATACTTCAGCATGGGAACAGGTAAACTATACAGCATGGGAACAGGTAAACAATAGTTTACAGCATGGGAACAGGTAGCCTAAACTATAGTTTCCAGCATGGGAACAGGTAAACTATAGTTTCCAGCATGGGAACAGGTAAACTATACTTTACAGCATGGGAACAGGTAAACTATACTTTACAGCATGGGAACAGGTAGCCTAAACTATAGTTTACAGCATGGGAATGGGTAAACTATAGTTTACAGCATGGGAACGGGTAAACTATAGTTTACAGCATGGGAACAGGTACACTATACTGTAGTTTACAGCATGGGAACAGGTAAACTATCCAGAGGCTTTGTTTAGAAAACAACTTCCATTGAGTCTGTACTTCCAACCAAATCTCTATGAGAGCAAAATAATTTGTCATAGGACAGGCAAACTGAATTTCTCTTTTAGAAATGAGGCCCTAATCAGTTCACATGCATGGACCCCAACTGCCACAAACCGTAGGTTGGGAACCACTGCTTTACAGCATGGGAACAGGTAAACTATAGTTTACAGCATGGGAACAGGTAAACTATACTTCAGCATGGGAACAGGTAAACTATACTTTACAGCATGGGAACAGGTAAACAATAGTTTACAGCATGGGAACAGGTAGCCTAAACTATAGTTTCCAGCATGGGAACAGGTAAACTATAGTTTCCAGCATGGGAACAGGTAAACTATACTTTACAGCATGGGAACAGGTAAACTATACTTTACAGCATGGGAACAGGTAGCCTAAACTATAGTTTACAGCATGGGAACGGGTAAACTATAGTTTACAGCATGGGAACAGGTACACTATACTGTAGTTTACAGCATGGGAACAGGTAAACTATCCAGAGGCTTTGTTTAGAAAACAACTTCCATTGAGTCTGTACTTCCAACCAAATCTCTATGAGAGCAAAATAATTGTCATAGGACAGGCAAACTGAATTTCTCTTTTAGAAATGAGGCCCTAATCAGTTCACATGCATGGACCCCAACTGCCACAAGCCTTTGGGAAACTGTTGCTGTGATCTAGTGGTTTGTCAGTGAAACGTAGGCCAATAGGCTACTGTATGATAGACATACTAACTGAGGACACGTGACACGCCTCTGTTGCTCTCTTGCCAGGTCACATTTAACAGGGTTTTATGTGTCTTCAGTGTCTCCAGACGAGTATCGGAGTCACTTCAACATTGACTCCAGCAGTGGAGTCCTGACAGTGCAGACTGCCATAGACAGAGAGGAGATGGACAGCGCTGTGATCTCTGTCAGCATCAAGGTGTTGTTCCGACATCTTAGTCATTCATGCATACAGTATATGATGCTAATGTTAGCTACTTTCTGATACCAGATGATTTCACTGATACTGACAAATAGCCTAATCATGTTGCAATTATTTTGCTGAATATTGGAATTGTGATATGAAATGCAATACAGTGGACACAGACTTTTTTTATCCTCACTCAGTGACTCTTCTATTCTGGTGCTTAAAGGGACAGCTCACCCTAAAATCCAAAATACATATATTCCCTCTCACCTGTTACTGCTATTTATCCATCTATATCGGTTTGTGTTAGTTGCCTGAGTTTTGAAGATATGGGCTGCAGAGTTTCTGCCTTCTCTCTAATACAATGGAACTGGATGGCACTCGGCTTGTGGTGCTCAAAGTGCCAAAGAAATACATTTGATAAACTCAACAGCAATGTCGCTTTCCAGCAATCCTGACCCCGTTACTCAAGATAATACACAGACCTTGTTATGAGCAGTTTCATGTAGAACTATTTTACTATTTTACTATTTTATGGAACTATTTTGTTTTGACTGAACTACACCTGCTAGCTGCTAGCTAGTCCCTACATGAGACTGCATAGGAGCAGCTAGGGCAGCAGTGGTCTTTCCCAGACTCAAAATACATTGAATCGCTCCCTCCGCCTATAGTGTATCAGCGTA
The DNA here is from genome assembly GCF_964638095.1 of Poromitra crassiceps. NCBI lineage: Eukaryota > Metazoa > Chordata > Actinopteri > Beryciformes > Melamphaidae > Poromitra > Poromitra crassiceps. Next base: position 59,956,131 of record NC_139626.1, on the reverse strand, counting down.
ACAACTCTCATGGGTCTGGCATTGAGACTAGGGCAGCAGCAGCTAGTGTATGGGAGTAGTTTGGTCAAAAGAAAATAGTTCCTACGTGAAACTGCTCACAACAAAGTCTGTGCATTATCTTGTGTAACCGGGTCATGATTTCTGGAAGGAGACATTGCTGTTGAGTTTTTCAAATGTATGTTTTTGGTGCTTCGAGCACTAGAGGCCGAGTGCCATTCAGTCCCAATGTATTGGAGAGAAGGCAGACATCTCTACGGCGATATCTAAAAAACTCAGGCAACTAAGGCAACACGGTATAGATGGATAAATAGCACTGCAGGTGCAGAGAGAAATATGTATTTTGGATTTTAGGGTGAGCTGTCCCTTTAATATCCAAACCCCCTGTCCCTGTCTGCCAGGCGACTCAGACAGACAACAATTTGAAGACAGCTGATGCTGTGGTGACCGTCAATGTTGAGGACATCAACGATAACGCTCCGGAGTTTGACCCACCTAACTTCTCTGTGACCCTTCTGGAAAACTCTCCAGTTGATGCTGTTCTTCTCAGAGCCATACTCACCGACCCAGACCAGGTTGGTCTTTACTGCTCAAATCTGGAACTGAAATAGCACTGTGTTGAGACAGTTGGTGATGGACATTTTCATCCTTATATTACCATGGATGTATTTGTATTGGTGGTCTCAATGGGGCCATTCGGCCTTCTGTGTCGCAATTTTTTTAGGGCACAAGGCCACATGCTAGGGAACAAAGGCCATTGCTCTATTGACATCATAAAGAGGGATTTTTCTGAAATGTGTGTTAAAATGAGTCAATCACACATCCTTTGCATAGGGCAGGTTACATTAAACTGAGACCACTGATGCTTTTAAAGCAACTGACAGTAGCAGGCTGGTAGCAGGGCACTGCCAAGTTGGCCTTAGGGATATCAGGGCGGCATGGCCAGAGGGAGGGGCAATGGAGCCCTCTGTGTAATTCCCACCCTGTACTAAAGACCATGGTATACTTGCTACGGACATTAAGTTACTAAAGACCACAGTATATTTGCTACGGACATTTAGTTACTAAGGACCACGTTATACTTGCTACGGACATTAAGTTACTAAGGACCACGGTATACTTGCTAAGGACATTAAGTTACTAAAGACCACGGTATACTTGCTACGGACATCAAGTTACTAAAGACCACAGTATACTTGCTACGGACATTAAGTTACTAAAGACCACGTTATACTTGCTACGGACATCAAGTTACTAAAGACCACAGTATATTTGCTACGGACATTAAGTTACTAAGGACCACGGTATACTTACTACGGACATTAAGTTACTAAAGACCACGTTATACTTGCTACGGACATCAAGTTACTAAAGACCACGTTATACTTGCTACGGACATTAAGTTACTAAAGACCACGTTATACTTGCTACGGACATTAAGTTACTAAAGACCACGTTATACTTGCTACGGACATCAAGTTACTAAAGACCACAGTATACTTGCTACGGACATTAAGTTACTAAAGACCACGTTATACTTGCTACGGACATCAAGTTACTAAAGACCACAGTATATTTGCTACGGACATTAAGTTACTAAGGACCACGGTATACTTGCTACGGACATTAAGTTACTAAAGACCACGTTATACTTGCTACGGACATCAAGTTACTAAAGACCACAGTATATTTGCTACGGACATTTAGTTACTAAGGACCACGTTATACTTGCTACGGACATTAAGTTACTAAGGACCACGGTATACTTGCTAAGGACATTTAGTTACTAAAGACCACAGTATACTTGCTACGGACATTAAGTTACTAAAGACCACGTTATACTTGCTACGGACATCAAGTTACTAAAGACCACAGTATATTTGCTACGGACATTAAGTTACTAAGGACCACGGTATACTTGCTACGGACATTAAGTTACTAAAGACCACAGTATACTTGCTACGGACATCAAGTTACTAAGGACCACGGTATACTTGCTACGGACATTAAGTTACTAAAGACCACAGTATATTTGCTACGGACATTAAGTTACTAAGGACCACGGTATACTTGCTAAGGACATTAAGTTACTAAAGACCACAGTATACTTGCTACGGACATCAAGTTACTAAAGACCACGGTATACTTGCTACGGACATTTAGTTACTAAGGACCACGTATACTTGCTACGGACATCAAGTTACTAAAGACAACGTTATACTTGCTACGGACATCAAGTTACTAAAGACCACCGTATACTTGCTAAGGACATTAAGTTACTAAAGACCACAGTATACTTGCTACGGACATCAAGTTACTAAAGACCACGGTATACTTGCTAAGGACATTAAGTTACTAAAGACCACAGTATACTTGCTACGGACATCAAGTTACTAAAGACCACAGTATACTTGCTACCAACATCAAGTTACTAAAGACCACAGTATACTTGCTACGGACATTTAGTTAGTAAGGACCACGTTATACTTGCTACGGACATTAAGTTACTAAAGACCACAGTATACTTGCTAAGGACATTAAGTTACTAAAGACCACAGTATACTTGCTACGGACATTTAGTTATTAAGGACCACGTATACTTGCTACGGACATTAAGTTACTAAAGACCACATTATACTTGCTACGGACATTAAGTTACTAAAGACCACAGTATACTTGCTAAGGACATTAAGTTACTAAAGACCACAGTATACTTGCTACGGACATTACGTTACTAAAGACCACGGTATGCTTGCTACGGACATTTAGTTACTAAGGACCACGTTATACTTGCTACGGACATCAAGTTACTAAAGACCACAGTATACTTGCTACCGACATTTAGTTACTAAAGACCACGGTATGCTTGCTACGGACATCAAGTTACTAAAGACCACAGTATACTTGCTACCGACATCAAGTTACTAAAGACCACGGCATACTTGCTACGGACATTTAGTTACTAAGGACCACGTTATACTTGCTACGGACATCAAGTTACTAAAGACCACAGTATACTTGCTACCGACATTTAGTTACTAAAGACCACGGTGCAACGGACATAAAATTACTAAAGACCACGGTATACTTGCTACGGACATTTAGTTATTAAAGACCACGGCATACTTGCTACGGACATTACGTTTGTCACAGCTGTAAACCTGTACATAGTGCTCACTCTCAGCTGTAAACCTGTGCATAGTGCTCACTCTCAGCTGTAAACCTGTGCATAGTGCTCACTCTCAGCTGTAAACCTGTACATAGTGCTCACTCTCAGCTGTAAACCTGTGCATAGTGCTCACTCTCAGCTGTAAACCTGTACATAGTGCTCACTCACAGCTGTGAACCTGTACATAGTGCTCACTCACAGCTGTGAACCTGTGCATAGTGCTCACTCTCAGCTGTAAACCTGTACATAGTGCTCACTCTCAGCTGTAAACCTGTACATAGTGCTCACTCTCAGCTGTAAACCTGTACATAGTGCTCACTCTCAGCTGTAAACCTGTGCATAGTGCTCACTCTCAGCTGTAAACCTGTACATAGTGCTCACTCACAGCTGTGAACCTGTGCATAGTGCTCACTCACAGCTGTAAACCTGTGCATAGTGCTCACTCACAGCTGTAAACCTGTGCATAGTGCTCACTCAGCTGTAAACCTGTGCATAGTGCTCACTCTCAGCTGTAAACCTGTACATAGTGCTCACTCTCAGCTGTAAACCTGTGCATAGTGCTCACTCTCAGCTGTAAACATGTACATAGTGCTCACTCTCAGCTGTAAACCTGTACATAGTGCTCACTCACAGTTCTTAATGTAACAATAACCCTAACCCAATTCTACATGTGATCTCTCCTTCCCATCTTTAATCTTCTCCAGGGAGGATTTGTAGGAACTCTGCGGATCCTTCCTGAATCCGCTCCTTTTTCTGTCAGCTCTGACGGAACGGTCAGAGTGAAGAACTCCACAGTTCTGGACCGAGAGGCAACTGAAGTCTTAATGTTTCAGGTAATCTACAATCTCAAATATTAATTTCTTTTAAAAACGATCTGAAATATAGATTAACTTATTTTAAAACTATCAACACCCACTGACGGGAAAAGGGAAAGTTGTTGTATGTGGGCCTGATTACTTCTCTTGTCCACTGAATAGATTGAAGCAAGCGATCCACCAAACCACGTTGTGAAGGCGGATGTGAACGTAACTCTTCTGGATGAGAACGACAACAGCCCTGCATTCACCAGGAGCGAGTATGAGGGCAAGGTCTTCAGAAACCAAACTGTGGGAATGCTGCTTGTCCAGGTGAGGAGTCAGTACCAAACCGTTTATGTCCAGGTCAGGAGTCAGTACCAAACCGTTTATGACCAGGGCAGGGAGTTATTATAGGTTTACATGTTGAAAAGACACTTGAATTGTGTAATAAATAACAATGTTTTACACATTTTGAAAGAATGCTGGAAATGTAATATTAATATTACAGCCTGTAATTTCAAATGAACATTATGTATAACATGACAGCATCACGTTGTACGCATTTTGGAGCTAAAGTAATTAAATAGTAACTAGAGTAATAAATACAATTAGATATAAAATTTGAGTCATCTAACAGATTATTACCAAGTACAATTTGAAGCATCTCCACTGTTCACTTACAGCCTTCACTACGAGGAACTTCCATGAAAATAGCTTACACTGGGAACATTTTATCTGATGACGCAACACACCTGGATCTCTGCTTTTCACCGTACCTGCTCCTACACAGGTTGACTCAGCGTGCTTCCCTGGGTCTTTAGCTGCTAGCTTTGTGTTGGTGTTTGTTAGCATGTTGCCTTCCGGTGCTCGGAGAGATTCCATGTCGTGTTCACAGCGGTGGATAAATTGCTTCTGGCCCGGGCAAAGTTTTCACTTTACCATCATTATTCTTGTCCTTTCGTGCAACAAATTCGAAGTATGTGCATAATCCACCCATCAAAAGTTGCAGACCGAATCACCACTCCTCATGCCTAAACCTAAACCAATGTTCGCTCCTCCCCGTCACTCCAGCCCATCCATTCTAGTGTAGCTCTCGCTGTATTGTCTAGTGGTAATGTCTGGAGCGAGCGAGCACTAAAAAGACCTGTATTTCCAGTCAGCTGTTGTCTTGTTGTCAGCACGTTTGATGTTTTCTCCATAATCTTGCAGATTCCCGATCCTGCTGAAAATGGAAGAACTTATGTCACACAAGTAACAAGTGTTTGATTAGACATGTCATTACTGGATTTAGGAAGGATTTAGTGCCTCAAACATCGACTTAGATGATCTGATTAGATTTTGGTGGTCAAAGGTCAAGGTCGCTGTGACCTCTCGAACGCCATTTTCAAGCTTGTTAACGCGATATCTCAGGAATGCCTTGACGGAATTTCATCAAATTTGCCTCAAACATCGACTTGGACTCAAGGATGAACTGATTAGATTTTGGTGGTCAAAGGTCAAAGGCCAAGGTCACTGTGACCTCTCGAACACCATTTTCAAACTTGTTAACGCGATATCTCAGGAATGCCTTGACGGAATTTCATCAAATTTGCCTCGAACATCGACTTGGACTCAAGGATGAACTGATTCGATTTTCATGGTCAAAGGTCAAGGTCACTGTGACCTCACGAATGCCATTCCCATGTTCGTTAAATCGATATCTCAAGAACGGCTTGATGGAATTTCTTCCAATTTGCCTCAAATGGGGATTTGGACTCCAGAATGAACTAATGGCGGAGGCATAAATCCGCGGCGCTGTCATTCTAGTTTCTATTTGCAGTACATGCTCCTGCTAGCTGTAGACATGCTGGGCCCTATCTTCCCCCTGGCCTTAAAATTGCGTTTAATGGCAGGCCTAGCGCTATTAGTGGGCATGGTCAAGCGCAGTCCCTATTTTCCCCTCGGCGCTAAACCCGGCCTTAACCATTTAACCACGTCTTTTAGGAGTAGAATTATTGTGTTCTGTGGTCATTGGTGAACTGCAATTACACAATGACATTATTCCTTTCAAAGCTCCGATCCACTCGAACCAGTCCGGGTTGCGGCTGCATGCTGTCATTTCTTCATGCCAATTTGGATATCTCAGCACATCACAGATGCCTGAATAAAACAATTCAACCTACAGCCAGACAAATACAGATCTGTTCAGCAGGGCTGATGCGGTCTCCCTGTAGCCTACAATATAGGACGTTAACTATCGGTGACATTCCTGATGCCATCCAATTCCATGATCTTTATGTTGTAAACACATAACTTTCACAATAGTGAACAAGCACCCCCACTCGGCTCACTCAGGGCAGGTATAGTTTTATAACTTGTAGGCTACCTGCTGCTCCTGCACATCACAGCACAGACTAAATGATGCACATAAATATAGCCTACATTATGTAAAGTCATGACATAAATGTGTTTTTATTGAAAAAGTATGTGTCAAGTAAGCTAAGTTTTGTTGGAGCGGACATCACAGTACAACCGTGTTACTCGTCTATACCACATTGTATTTGCGACGGATATATATGCCACCTGGATTAGGCTACATATGTTGTGTTTTGATTTTTATGTTTTATTTTGTCCAATATTGAAATGTTCTAGAATTGCATGTTGTGTTAACATAAATATTATTTCTATCTACCACTTAGCCTACTTAGGCTGATTTGGTTGCTTTTTCTTGTCGAAATGTATTAAGCCTCGATGCATGCTGGGAGATGCACGTGTGTCTGTGTGTGGCATTTGGTATGGGAGTCGGCGCACTGAATAAGGCCTGGTTTTGAAAAGCACTAAGCGCTAAATTAACGCCAGTGGGGAAGATAGCGTTTAAGGCCAAAACGCCCATTCTGGCCTATTCTGGCACTGTGCCACGCCTCTTCAGTGTAAAGCACATTTCGGGGCCTAAAAACATGATGCTATCTTCCCGAGTCAGGCGCAAAGCATGTTTTTTTTGCGTTTAACGCCAGTTTAGCGCCTAAGGGCAGTAGGGGGAAGATAGGGTCCGACATCTCCCTCCACTGCTATGCTGATGATATACAGCTATAAATATCCAAGATATCTCGAAAATCAGATAGCTTAGCAACTTTTCAATGTCTCGCTAACATAAAATGTTACAGAATGGTAACCTTTTTCTTTTTCTTTTTGCCTTTTTTTGTTTGATCTTTTAGAAGTGCTATGCAAATAAATATACATATTTTTTACAATGGTATTCAAAGGTTACAGCAGAAGACCCAGATGCAGGAGCAAATGGACAGATCAGATACTCCATTGAGTTTGGGAACAGAGACGGCTACTTCTCCATTGATGAAAACACTGGAGAGCTCACACTGACTAAAACCATTCCACTGGTGGAAAATATGATTCTGGAGTTCTCTCTCTACATAACAGCCAGAGATGGTAGATCTGAATAATATTTCTCTATCAAATGAGCAATTCCTACTGGTTTACAGATTTGACGATCATTCAACCAGTCAAAATATTAAAGCTGCATTCTGCAATGTTGTTGTGTTAAAATAAGTGTTAAATGGCTCTATATTCTGACAGCAATCACTGAAATAGTGTGTTACTTTGGTCAGTAACTTGGAACCCCCAACCCCCTTGTAACTTGGGGGTTCCAAGTTACTGATCAAATATTTCAGTGACTGCTGTCAGAATATAGAGCCATTTAACACTTATTTTAACACAAAAACATAGCTGAAAGCAGCTTTCTTATGACTAATTTGATTCAATCAATCAATTAAAGAGTGAATCTGCACTAAATCACTTTTAATAGCTTTTTAGCTTTTTTAAAGCTTTTTTCTCCTCATAATATGGCTTTTATTAAGGCCTAGCTAATTGCAGTAATCCTTTACTAAAATGAATAGAAAATGTAATCACTCTCATGTCCGTTGAAACAGTGGTGAAGGTTGTATGTGACTACTAACACAACACCCATACTGTTAGCAGCCAGTTCCAAAAGGGACATTTTGTCTGTTTTGTTAATTTGCTCTTAGATCAGAAAATTGTTGCTTCCCCACGTAGAGTAATATTACAATGGCACTGCTCGCTATTTGTTCTCGCCTCATCCCACTTTATCGCATCTTTCAAATTGTCCAGACTCGACAGAGACTGGCAGAACACCGTGCTCTTCAAGTCATGAAGGTATTATTCTCTACCTTTCCTCTAGGGGGCATAGTGTCCCGTTCCTCTTCAGTGCTGGTGGACATTCTTGCTCCTGGAGATTCCAAACCACAGTTCTTACAAAGCACCTATGTTGGCACCATAGAAGAAGAGCAGGACCCAGGAGCCGTGATCCTCCAGGTGAGCTTCTCTGCAAATTGTTATTGGTTGTAGCTGATAAGCAAAAAGTCCTTGATCTTCTGACCCCCCACCTGTTCCTCTAACATCCAAAGCAGTTTTCATGTAGGCACTCACAAGCAAGAGGAATAGTCATAGGCTGATATTCAGACTGAATGGCCATTTCATTATCACTCCTTTATTAGTTTTATTATTATTATTATTATTATTATTATTAAGCACATACTAACATAAAAGCAGACAAAAAGAACCAAAGAAAAGATTGGGCGACTTACGTTATTTCCAGTGATACTGGCCACTGGGCACTCATTGTTTTTGACAAAAATATTAACTTTGTAATATTGGTTAAGAGGGTGATTTCGACAAAGATTATTCTGCTGAAACGCCAATGACTTGCCTCCATTGTTTCGCCGAGTCATTGACTAGAGCTACACCAGACTCTGAATCGTTCAGCGAAATCTGAAGATGAGTGGGCATGACATGATTCAGGAGATTGGAACCAGGCCTGGATTGTCACATCAGATCCTGCACTATGTTGAATTCCACTATTGCCAGTTGGTTGTTGTGCTTCTACAAGACATCACTATGTCCATGTTAGTCTATGTCTACATCCTGCCATTCATCTTTCTGTATTCAGGTTGACTTCCTATCAGTAGCCACAGAGGTTCCTGTGACTCTCCGAGTCGAGACAGACGCCGACAAGTTTGCCATCGGCCCCGACGGTGTTTTTACCTCCAGGGTGAAGCTTGACTACGATGAGGCCCCCCACAACTACTCTGTGGAAATCTCCATCACTGACGGTGTCAGCACTGACAATGCAGTCGTGGAGGTTCACGTCACTGACGTCAATGATAACAGTCCTGTTTTTGCCTCCAGTTCAATCACAGCATCCATCCCAGAGGACGCAATGATAGGATTCAATGTTTCTGGTGTTCCAGCCACAGACAAAGACAGCGGCTTCAACGGGGAGATCCGGTACACCTTGCAAGGAGGAGAAGGGAAGTTCTCTATTGACTCTGTGTCTGGGATGGTAAGCGTGGCTGGTGAGCTGGATAGGGAGATCAAGGCAGCGTTCAACCTGGTTGTGGTGGCCGAAGACCAGGGTCGTCCAGCCAGGTCAGCCACTGCCACCCTGACGATCCTAGTGACGGACATCAACGATAACCTCCCCGTCTTCTCAGAGGTCGAGTACGAGGTAGAAGTCTCAGAAACAGAGTCAGTGGGAACAGCCTTGCTCACCTTATTAGCTGAGGATCCAGATCACGGGGCAAATGGGAGCGTGACCTACAGTATTTTCCAGCAAAAACCCTCATCGACCCCCGCTGTTTTCGATTTGGACCCTTCCACCGGGGCTCTGCGTCTAGCCCAGACTCTGGACTACAGTGTGGTGAAGGCCTACAGTCTGATGGTCCAGGCTGCTGATGGGGGGACTCCCTCTCTGGTTGGGAACGGCTCTGTGGTGGTCAGGGTGAAGGACGTGAACAACAACCCTCCTCAGTTCAGTCAGGACAGCTACGACGTGGCCGTCTATGAGAACCTGGCCAGTGGTTCGGCCATCCTAACCTTGGAGGTCACTGACAGGGATGAGGTCAGTGATATGCAGCCAGCTGAGCACTTATTTCTGCTCTGAAAATGATTAGGTGCTAAGGAGGGACTGTGTGTGTTGTGTTGCTTTGTTTGTTTGGATGTTCGTTTGTTTCTTACCATGTGCAGTGCTTAGGGAAATTGCAGTATACAACTCTCTTTAGGTGGCACCAGGCACAGCATTAGAGAAATGCACAATGCCCTTCTTAAAGGTTCTATGTGTAGGATAAGCTCATTCATTTATTACAGTAACTTGTACTTATATATTTTTTTCTTTCAATATATATATATATATTTAAAACGGCTCTCTCAAATCAAGCAATCTGATTGGTTCACAGCCATTGTATAAATCCCGTAACCCACTCCAATAACCATGGCAACTCTCTTACTAAAAGGCTTTGGTTACCTCAAATGACAATGTAGAAAAAGCAAAATGGCGGAGACAGCTGTCAGATCCTTGTGAATCGATCTTCGCTTATAACTTTACTAATACTTCGCAGAAAATTATGTTTTGTACAAGAATAGTACAGGCTAATGTCTTAACCCCTCTCTCGCGCGCCCTCACTCTTAACCCCGCATTTCTGAATAAGACGTAACGTTAGTTGGTGTCGGCATACGGCTCTGGTGTCGGGCTTTGCAGAAAGCTCTCAGCTTCTCAGCAAGCGCCAGGATTGGCCAATGTCCACTTCAGTCTCCAGAACGATCCAATCAAATCACCCGCACGTCTATCTTCTTGCTAGAGGTCCCGCCTTACAGTAGTGTTTCAACTGACTCTATCAGAATACCATGCCAGTCGGACTTATAGTATTATTATTATTATTATATTATCATACTTGGAAACCGCGTGTGTTGTGGCATATATCCCGCTGCTCAGCAGTTATCCGACTCGGCCTGCGGCCTCGTGGGATAACAGCTGATCAGCGGGATATATTTGCCACAACACACTACACTGGCTCTCATGCTATATTGCTTATATATATATATATATATATATATATATATATATATATATATATATATATATATATATATTTAGAACAGTATTTAGATCAGTACACAAACACAGGGCAAAAAAGAAAGAAAAAGCATACATACATCATCGACATTCAGTATTACAACGTGATGCTACCGGCAGCCGCATAAGGTGCTTATGTGCTTGTATGAAATGTGCATGGGATCCCGCGCACGGGGTCCATGAGAAACCAGCCGGGTGTATGTTGATGTTTTTTTTTCTTTGACATCTGTGTGATTGTGAGATAACTTGCTCTTTTACTGTGTGAAACATCCTGATCATGATACACCGCCTTAAGTTTGAGTCATGAATCAGACATGTTATTTAACTCCTCCTTATCTTTTACTACAGGGTGGATTCTCCCACGGTCACTTCCTCTACGCCAGTGATACGTTTGGCATTAACAAACAAGGCGTGGTCTCCCTGAAGAAGGATGTCACCTTGGATAGAGAGACAATGGACAATTACATATTACAGGTGAACATCTCCATTAACATTGGTCTTCTCTGCAGTGCTTCTGAAGCATTCGGGCTAAATTGATGTTATGGTTGGGCGATGTCTACCAAATTGGCATAATGAAACCTCACAATGTTGTGATGTAGAGGGCTCAGTGGTTGATGACTCTGTCCAGAGTGAAACCTCACAATGTTGTGATGTAGAGGGCTCAGTGGTTGATGACTCTGTCCAGAGTGAAACCTCACAATGTTGTGATGTAGAGGGCTCAGTGGCATATGACTCTGTCCAGAGTGAAACCTCACAATGTTGTGATGTAGAGGGCTCAGTGGTTGATGACTCTGTCCAGAGTGAAACCTCACAATGTTGTGATGTAGAGGGCTCAGTGGTCGATGATTGTCATTGATGCTGATGAATCCGTCCATCCGGAAAAAGTTCAAGTGGTTCAAACTTTCTGCTCGTCAAAACAGATGAGTCTCACACCCGGAGCGTCATCAGTCCTGTCTGGACAGCAGATAACGCTCATTGAAAATGTATCGAAATGAATGGAGTTTGGTAGACACAACGGATCAGTGTGCCCGCCGCCTTGTACCCATAATCTAAGATGATAGTTTGTGCTCTACCAATCCTGACCTAATAATGAAAAGTGCTTTATATGAATATTATTATTATCATCATAATTTAAAAATAGTGGTCTGACGAATTACAGCCCTGCTTCATATTGTTCTCTGTGTGTTTTCAGGTGGTAGCGGTGGATCAGCCTCTTGATGGCCTGAACGCCACAGCCCAGATCAACATCACTGTCCTGGACTATAACGACAACACCCCCCAGTTCCTGGCTCTCCCAGACCCCCTCCAGATCCCGGAGGGCAACTACTCAGACAAAAACCCCGGCGAGGTGTTCACCATCCGGGCCACCGACGCGGATCTGGGGCCCAACGGAGAGGTCACCCTCTCCCTCCTCTCCCCCAACCCACTCTTCAGGTTCAGAGAGGTGAGGTGAAGACGGGGCAGCTTCCCTCTCTTGGCCAGAATCGATTAACCCTAATGGTCCCCATGTGGGACCATCAGCAATCACGGCCAAGCTTTGTTCAAACCTACAGAACTTCATTCTAAATTCTAGTCAAGATCCTGAGGTTTTCCAAAGATACCAAATATCAGGTTAAATCATCAGCGAGTGACTGATGATGTCATAGGCATTGTGATATCATCAGTAACATCATTATTGACCAAAATCTTATATAGCGAGTCACATTACTGATGACATCATCAGTGACATCATTATTGATGTCATAGGCATTGTGACATCATCAGTGACAGCATTGCCAATAAAGCAGGCGAGGCCACGCAGCACCCGAGCTGGCGGGTGAGGCCGAAGTTGAGCAATTGTGCGCTGAGTGACGTGACTCGAGCACTCCATGATGTGATCAGTGATGGTCACAGGCGAGGAGGCCACGCAGCAGCTGAGCCACGGGCTCGGCCACACAGTCCGTGCAGCGCGCGAGCCGCAGTGCGCTCGCAAGCCCGCACAGCGGGCAAACCTAGGAATCGAGCGTGCGTAACACGCAAGATATCTGGTGTGTTAAATAGTTTTTTTAAAGGCATACAGACTCCAATATTGTTGATTTTCCTTTTCTACTTTGAAAGTGTCTATGCTCATTTATGTGTTGAGTGAGTTTCATGACCCTTGGGCCCATGAAACCATCTTCCCCCTGGCCTTAGGCGCTAAACTGGCCTTAAATGCAGAAAACATGCTTTGCGCCTGCCTACCTGTGACTCGGGAAGATAGCATCATGTTTTTAGTCCCCGAAATGCGCTTTACGATGAAGAGGCGTGGCACAGTGCCAGAATGCGCGTTTCGGCCTTAAATACCAGCCTAACGCTATCTCCCCAACTGGCGTTAATTTTGCAATTAGCGCTTTTCAAAACCAGGCCTTATTCAGTGCGCCGGCCCCGGGGATGCAACCACGGCCTTATTCAATCACTCTTTCTGCCGCTATCTCACTCTCTCTCCCCCCTCTCTCACTCCCTCTCTCTCTCTCTCTCGCCCGTCAATTTCTGCCCCTATATAGCGCACTGCAAGCATCAGATCTGAAATGTAGGCTACACCACAGAATGACAGAACCATCACTATTTTGGGGGGAAAGTCCACAGTACTAATTTATATGTAAGCACTAGGCAGGCACAATGACTGATGAAAATAAGTTGTTATAGCGTAGTTTTGAGCCCCTGTCATTCAGAGGCTGTTGCATCATCCTACCTGTCTGCCGTGCAGAGGGGAAGAAGAAAAGGCAGCGAGAGAAAACGATGCAATGATTCTGTCCAAACTTTCACCAATCTAATCTCATCATGACATCCAGGGATAGGCTATATTTTTCTAGCCGATGCGTTTAGAACATTGTTCTCAGTTTGCTCTTGCTATAGTGTAGCATATTTACATGCTTGCTGTATTTAAACTGCCGTGAGATTTGTTTGAGGAGCATAATGGAGACAGACGGGGATGAAAGAGGGAGGGGGGGGGGGGGGAGCTCAGAGCGCTTTGGTTGGGCTTTTCTGACCGGACTGGATCGCTCCGTGCAATCGGAGCTTGAAAAGGAAGAGTGTGACTGGTTTACTGCAGTTCACCAATGGCCACAGTTGTGAATAATTCTACGTTTTAAAAGGCGTGGTTAAATGGTTAGCGCCGGCTTTAGCGCCGAGGGGAAGTTAGGGAATGCGCCTGACCACGCCCACTAATAGCCAGGGGAAAGATAGAGCCCCATGTGCACCTACTGGTTCACCATGACATAACCTCTAAAGATATATATTCAGTAGGTAGGAGGAATGAAGTTATTCATACAACAGATACATAATATACGTCACATGACATTTTGTTCAATTCAATTCAATTCAATTCAAAAAACTTTATTAGTCCCGCAAGGGGCAATTTAAGGCATGAATACTGCAAACAAGCTGTACTTTGTACACATCCAAAAACAATACAAAAAACAAGACAATAAATACAATAAATGGCACTGATAGAGCAAGATCCCTGACTACAATGTATCCAACACCACAAGGGAATATAGATGTCAGATCAATACAAATTAAATTCAGTCAATACAATCCAGTGCATATTATACTTGTTCAAGGGTTCAAATCAAATCGTCAAGGTGCAGACTTAGTCTAGATAAACTGACCATTTCTTGTACTGTGGCTGTTCACCAGTCGAATGGCCTCTGGAACAAAACCAAACTTCCTTCTGTTTGTTTTGCAGGCAGGCTGTCTAAAGCGCTTTCCTGATGGCATTAAATCAAAACAGACATGAAGGACATGTGTGGAGTCATTGATTATCTTGTGCGCTTTCTTGAGCACTTGTGCACTATTAAACTGTACTAGGGATCTTTGTGTTTTGCCTATAATTTTAGAGCTAAGGTTGACAACACCTTGCAGTCTGTTCTTGTCTTTTTGACAGAGGGATGAAAACCAGCAGATAAATGAAAATGTTAAAATACTTTCAATAAAGGAAGAATAAAACGTGGCCAGAATTCTCTGGTCGACTCCAAAGGAGTTTAGTTTACGAAGACAGTACAGACGCTGATGAGCCTTTTTTACAACAATATCTGTATTGTCACTGAATCTCAGTTGTTTCAGTCTGTGACTTCAATCAAGCACAATAAAACCTGGCACGATACAAAGGACTTTTTATGCCTCCGCCAGCGATAGCAGAGCCGGAGGCATTATAGTTTTGGGTTGTCCGTCTGTCCGTACGGCTGTCCGATGTTCGTTAACGCGATATCTCAGGAACACCTTGACGGAATTTCGGCACATTTGGCTCAAATGTCCACTTGGACTCAAGGATGAACTGATTAGATTTTGGTGGTCAAAGGTCAAAGGTCAAGGTCGTTAACCTTTGGAACGCCTTGACAGAATTTCATCAAATTTGCTTCAAACATCTGACGCTGTGTGTTGTTTCAGTGTAAATCGAATGTCATGTACTGTATAATGTACTGTGTGTTGTTTCAGGATAAATTGAACGTCATGTATAATGTACTGACGCTGTGTGTTGTGCTGCAGGATGGGACCCTGCTGGCTGTGGGCGCTCTGGATCGGGAGAGCAAGGACAGTTTTGACCTGGTGGTTCAGGCTTCAGACAAAGGCAGTCCACAGAGAGAGGTACAGACACAAAGGGGCATCATGTTAAAGTCATGTTGCAGACTGGTTTTACCAAGAACATTTCTCCCCCATCAGCAATCAAAGCAGCACTCAGACTGTGATGGGCCTTCATCATCTTATTGATGCCAGTGTTCACACTACTGACAACAATAACATCTTATTTATGTCAGTGTTCACACTACTGACAACAATAACATCTTATTTATGTCAGTGTTCACACTACTGACAACAATAACATTTTATTTATGTCAGTGTTCACACTACTGACAACAATAACATTTTATTTATGTCAGTGTTCACACTACTGACAACAATAACATCTTATTTATGTCAGTGTTCACACTACTGACAACAATAACATCTTATTTATGTCAGTGTTCACACTACTGACAACAATAACATTTTATTTATGTCAGTGTTCACACTACTGACAACAATAACATCTTATTTATGTCAGTGTTCACACTACTGACAACAATAACATTTTATTTATGTCAGTGTTCACACTACTGACAACAATAACATTTTATTTATGTCACTGTTCACACTACTGACAACAATAACATCATATTTATGCCAGTGTTCACACTACTGACAACAATAACATCTTATTTATGTCAGTGTTCACACTACTGACAACAATAGCATCTTATTTATGTCACTGTTCACACTACTGACAACAATAACATCATATTTATGCCAGTGTCCACACTACTGACAACAATAACATCTTATTTATGTCAGTGTTCACACTACTGACAACAATAACATTTTATTTATGTCAGTGTTCACACTACTGACAACAATAACATTTTATTTATGTCAGTGTTCACACTACTGACAACAATAACATCTTATTTATGTCACTGTTCACACTACTGACAACAATAACATCATATTTATGCCAGTGTTCACACTACTGACAACAATAACATCTTATTTATGTCAGTGTTCACACTACTGACAACAATAACATTTTATTTATGTCAGTGTTCACACTACTGACAACAATAAAATTTTATTTATGTCAGTGTTCACACTACTGACAACAATGTAAGGAATTTAGATAGAAATATGGATTTTGATATCACTATTGATTCAATATTTTAATATCAAAACCCCGGGGCACCACCACGTTCATCAGTAATGTATATTACTTTAATAAGCAATTTATATTACTTTAATAAGTAATCTATTACCCCTGCCGTCGGTCACAGGGAATCAGAATCAGTTCTAAAGGAAGGGAGATCTTTAATCGACTGATATTATTATAACAAGCACTGAACAAGTTTTAACTTCAAAACAGAATGCGTTTATTTAATCCATCAAATAGTAAAATCACAGTATTATGCATAACACCTTGTTCGATTGAGAGGTAAGGAGGAGAAAAGTGAAGAGGAAGGGAATAAGATATTCAAAGAAAGCCTAGTTTAAACCTAACCTAATTAAATACATATTCTAATTCAATAGGTGAGTATTCTAAGTTACTCTATCTTTACAGCACTCTCACAATAAGCAGAAAGACGTGTGGTCACTTTGCCTGACGTGGGGAGGCTGATCAAGCCGGCGGACTCCTCTCTCTCTCTGGCCTGACGCGGCCTGGGTTGTCATGGCGACGACGGGCGGCATGTCTGCTCTTGGACAGGCAGACGAGGGGGTCCCAGAGGCCGGCCGGCTGTTGGTTCAATTGTCTTTTAATGATCCTCTTGGTTAGAGGATCTCATCCCGTTGAAAAAGGGGGATCGCCCTTTAGTAATGGCAATTATAAAAGGGATCATCAAAAATGATTTAAGCTTCACCTATCAAAAATAAAGCAACAAAAGGTATCTAATCTCACTATACTTAGTTCGATGAGAGCCAGGTTTTCCTTGAAATCTGTTTCCACTCTTGGACAACTATATCGTCTGGAACTGAAAAACCATCCTTAAAAGTCAGCGTGCCTATTTGGTGGGAAGACGGCCTGCTCAGTACAGTGTTCTCAAGCAGCGGTCCATTCCTCAATAGGGCCACGTGATAATCTTTGTTGGTGGCAGAATTATATGAGACAATCACCATTTGGTGTGGTGAAAGCTGCAATGGCCTTCAAAAGCATGGCATCTTTTGAGGCCTAAAAGTATAGGACTACATTTTGAATGCAGAGGGCTCTGCCTGTTCTAAAAAGTCCTTCTGTTGTGTCCAAAGTTCTTCTTTCGTCTGCCCAAGTCTGTTAGAGAGCAGCCAGCCACAGTTTTTCCAAGGGCACGCCCCTTTCAACATGGCTCTGCCTTCTATTGCATTCAGATAAGGGTATGGGTTTACTAAACTATGTAATTCTTTTACAAGCCTATTTAGATTTCTTGACATCACTCTTGGTGTAAGAAAGACAAAATATAGATGGAAAAGAGAAAGGTAAATAGACAGATAACTAGATCGATAGCGAAATAGATATAGACAAGCATTGGTCTTGTTACACAGTCATGGAGTCAGGCTGGCCGAGAGATTTATGGCCATGTTTTACAGGGACAAACATAAGACTTATCACCTGCTTAAAACATCTCATCAAATGACTTTATGGCCATGACACTTTCATAATTACAACACACACATTATTCTGATTATTTTAAGACCAAACATGGATGATGTATCCTTATATTAAGGAATAAACCAAAATATTTCTGGGACAATATATCTTTACTGAATCTTGTATACGTGTACGTAACAAAACCATATCTTAATGTCACACACACATTAACACACTATACATTCCTACTTATTAAGTACGTAATACTAATTAACTTGATTAAGTCTCACATCTTGAGAATAGTCAGTTCCTCTTAGCGCCATACAGCCCACTCCTGCTGCTCTTTGACAAAAAGGAATGTGAAGTGGTTTATAGCCTTTGACCCCCCACTTCCATTCGATGACCTTTGGTTTAAGGAGGAAGATGGGACCATGTTGTACATTTACAAAGCATTATTAAACATACCCACAATTTATATAGATCAATGGGGGTTGCGATTTGGAGAATATTGATACCAAACACTCCATGAGTTGCACGTACGCTACACAAGTTCCTAGACTGTTTGCTTGCAGACTCAGTGCCTGGGCATGACTGTATTGCTTCAAGAGTCCTGTCCGGGGTCCCGTCCGTGTGACCTGTGAACTAAATCTCCACCAACCGGACAGAACGGACATTGACGAAACACACTGTCAGCAGTTAGAAATCACTCCTTTGGTATTTCCAGACAGGCTGGCATCTAGGGCCCTTTTTGGCTCCTACCAGATGCAAGGCGCAGCCAGAGGTCAATTCCTGTGACCTCTGGAGAGGAGAGATCTGTACATTAAATATTCAATATTTAATGGACGTTACAAGATGAGTTTCGCTACAACAATAACATTTTATTTATGTCAGTGTTCACACTACTGACAACAATAACATCTTATTGATGCCAGTGGTCACACTACTGACAACAATAACATTTTATTTATGTCAGTGTTCACACTACTGACAACAATAACATCTTATTTATGTCACTGTTCACACTACTGACAACAATAACATCATATTTATGCCAGTGTTCACACTACTGACAACAATAACATCTTATTGATGCCAGTGTTCACACTACTGACAACAATAACATTTTATTTATGTCAGTGTTCACACTACTGACAACAATAACATTTTATTTATGTCAGTGTTCACACTACTGACAACAATAACATTTTATTTATGTCAGTGTTCACACTACTGACAACAATAACATCTTATTTATGTCAGTGTTCACACTACTGACAACAATAACATTTTATTTATGTCAGTGTTCACACTACTGACAACAATAACATTTTATTTATGTCAGTGTTCACACTACTGACAACAATAACATTTTATTTATGTCAGTGTTCACACTACTGACAACAATAACATCTTATTGATGCCAGTGTTCACACTACTGACAACAATAACATCTTATTGATGCCAGTGTTCACACTACTGACAACAATAACATATTATTTATGTCAGTGTTCACACTACTGACAACAATAACATCTTATTGATGCCAGTGTTCACACTACTGACAACTATAACATCTTATTTATATCAGTGTTCACACTACTGACAACAATAACATCTTATTTATGTCAGTGTTCACACTACTGACAACAATAACATCTTATTTATGTCAGTGTTCACACTACTGACAACAATAACATTTTATTTATGTCAGTGTTCACACTACTGACAACAATAACATCTTATTTATGTCAGTGTTCACACTACTGACAACTATAACATCTTATTTATGTCAGTGTTCACACTACTGACAACAATAACATCTTATTGATGCCAGTGTTCACACTACTGACAACAATAACATCTTATTTATGTCAGTGTTCACACTACTGACAACAATAACATCTTATTTATGTCAGTGTTCACACTACTGACAACAATAACATTTTATTTATGTCAGTGTTCACACTACTGACAGCAATAACATCTTATTTATGTCAGTGTTCACACTACTGACAACAATAACATTTTATTTATGTCAGTGTTCACACTACTGACAACAATAACATCTTATTGATGCCAGTGTTCACACTACTGACAACAATAACATCTTATTTATGCCAGTGTTCATACTACTGACAACCATAACATCTTATTTATGCCAGTGTTCACACTACTGACAACAATAACATCTTATTTATGTCAGTGTTCACACTACTGACAACAATAACATGGAAACTATAAGTGGAGGGCTGGGATTCAAACCGCACTGTTGCGTCACAGCAAGGAGGTCCCATATTTGATCCCGATCCATTGCAGGTCCTTTCTTTGTGGAGTTTTCATGTTCTCCCCGTGTTTGTGTGGGTTTCCTCTGGGTGCTCCGGTTTCCTCCCACCATCAAAGACAGGTTAATAATACATGTACTCCTGTCAGTGCCTCGTCAAAGACAGGTTAATAATACATGTACTCCTGTCAGTGCCTCGTCAAAGACAGGTTCATAATACATGTACTCCTCTCAGTGTCTCATCAAGGACAGGTTAATTATACATGTACTCATGTCAGTGCCTCATCAAAGACAGGTTAATACATGTACTCCTGTCAGTGTCTCATCAAAGACAGGTTAATACATGTACTCCTGTCAGTGTCTCATCAAAGACAGGTTAATACATGTACTCCTGTCAGTGTCTCATCAAAGACAGGTTAATACATGTACTCCTGTCAGTGTCTCATCAACGACAGGTTAATACATGTACTCCTGGCAGTGCCTCATCAAAGACAGGTTAATACATGTACTCATGTCAGTGCCTCATCAAAGACAGGTTAATACATGTACTCCTGTCAGTGCCTCATCAAAGACAGGTTAATAATACATGTACTCCTGTCAGTGCCTCATCAAAGACAGGTTAATAATACATGTACTCCTGTCAGTGCCTCATCAAAGACAGGTTAATAATACATGTACTCCTGTCAGTGCCCCATCAAAGACAGGTTAATAATACATGTACTCCTGTCAGTGCCCCATCAAAGACAGGTTAATAATACATGTACTCCTGTCAGTGCCTCATCAAAGACAGGTTAATACATGTACTCCTGTCAGTGCCTCATCAAAGACAGGTTAATACATGTACTCCTGTCAGTGCCTCATCAAAGACAGGTTAATACATGTACTCCTGTCAGTGCCTCATCAAAGACAGGTTAATAATACATGTACTCCTGTCAGTGCCTCATCAAAGACAGGTTAATACATGTACTCCTGTCAGTGCCTCATCAAAGACAGGTTAATAATACATGTACTCCTGTCAGTGCCTCATCAAAGACAGGTTAATACATGTACTCCTGTCAGTGCCTCATCAAAGACAGGTTAATAATACATGTACTCCTGTCAGTGCCTCATCAAAGACAGGTTAATAATACATGTACTCCTGTCAGTGCCTCATCAAAGACAGGTTAATAATACATGTACTCCTGTCAGTGCCTCATCAAAGACAGGTTAATAATACATGTACTCCTGTCAGTGCCTCATCAAAGACAGGTTAATACATGTACTCCTGTCAGTGCCTCATCAAAGACAGGTTAATACATGTACTCCTGTCAGTGCCTCATCAAAGACAGGTTAATACTTGTACTCATGTCAGTGCCTCATCAAAGACAGGTTAATAATACATGTACTCCTGTCAGTGTCTCATCAACGACAGGTTAATACATGTACTCCTGTCAGTGCCTCATCAAAGACAGGTTAATAATACATGTACTCCTGTCAGTGCCTCATCAAAGACAGGTTAATAATACATGTACTCATGTCAGTGCCTCATCAAAGACAGGTTAATACATGTACTCCTGGCAGTGCCTCATCAAAGACAGGTTAATAATACATGTACTCCTGTCAGTGCCTCATCAAAGACAGGTTAATACATGTACTCCTGTCAGTGCCTCATCAAAGACAGGTTAATAATACATGTACTCCTGTCAGTGCCTCATCAAAGACAGGTTAATAATACATGTACTCCTGGCAGTGCCTCATCAAAGACAGGTTAATACATGTACTCCTGTCAGTGCCTCATCAAAGACAGGTTAATAATACATGTACTCCTGTCAGTGCCTCATCAAAGACAGGTTAATAATACATGTACTCCTGTCAGTGCCTCATCAAAGACAGGTTAATACATGTACTCCTGTCAGTGCCTCATCAAAGACAGGTTAATAATACATGTACTCCTGTCAGTGCCTCATCAAAGACAGGTTAATAATACATGTACTCCTGTCAGTGCCTCATCAAAGACAGGTTAATAATACATGTACTCCTGGCAGTGCCTCATCAAAGACAGGTTAATACATGTACTCCTGTCAGTGCCTCATCAAAGACAGGTTAATAATACATGTACTCCTGTCAGTGCCTCATCAAAGACAGGTTAATAATACATGTACTCCTGTCAGTGCCTCATCAAAGACAGGTTAATAATACATGTACTCCTGTCAGTGCCTCATCAAAGACAGGTTAATAAAACATGTACTCCTGTCAGTGCCCCATCAAAGACAGGTTAATAATACATGTACTCCTGTCAGTGCCTCATCAAAGACAGGTTAATAATACATGTACTCATGTCGGTGCCTCATCAAAGACAGGTTAATACATGTACTCCTGTCAGTGCCTCATCAAAGACAGGTTAATACATGTACTCCTGTCAGTGCCCCATCAAAGACAGGTTAATAATACATGTACTCATGTCAGTGCCTCATCAAAGACAGGTTAATAATACATGTACTCATGTCAGTGCCTCATCAAAGACAGGTTAATAATACATGTACTCCTGGCAGTGCCTCATCAAAGACAGGTTAATACATGTACTCCTGTCAGTGCCTCATCAAAGACAGGTTAATACATGTACTCCTGTCAGTGCCTCATCAAAGACAGGTTAATAATACATGTACTCATGTCAGTGCCTCATCAAAGACAGGTTAATAATACATGTACTCATGTCAGTGCCTCATCAAAGACAGGTTAATAATACATGTACTCCTGTCAGTGCCTCATCAAAGACAGGTTAATACATGTACTCATGTCAGTGCCTCATCAAAGACAGGTTAATAATACATGTACTCCTGGCAGTGCCTCATCAAAGACAGGTTAATACATGTACTCCTGTCAGTGCCTCATCAAAGACAGGTTAATACATGTACTCCTGTCAGTGTCTCATCAAAGACAGGTTAATAATACATGTACTCATGTCAGTGCCTCATCAAACACAGGTTAATACATGTACTCATGTCAGTGCCTCATCAAAGACAGGTTAATAATACATGTACTCCTGTCAGTGCCTCATCAAAGACAGGTTAATACATGTACTCATGTCAGTGCCTCATCAAAGACAGGTTAATACATGTACTCCTGTCAGTGCCCCATCAAAGACAGGTTAATACATGTACTCCTGTCAGTGCCTCATCAAAGACAGGTTAATACATGTACTCCTGTCAGTGCCTCATCAAAGACAGGTTAATAATACATGTACTCCTGTCAGTGCCTCATCAAAGACAGGTTAATACATGTACTCATGTCAGTGTCTCATCAAAGACAGGTTAATACATGTACTCCTGTCAGTGCCCCATCAAAGACAGGTTAATACATGTACTCCTGTCAGTGCCTCATCAAAGACAGGTTAATACATGTACTCCTGTCAGTGCCTCATCAAAGACAGGTTAATAATACATGTACTCCTGTCAGTGCCTCATCAAAGACAGGTTAATACATGTACTAGTGCCTCATCAAAGACAGGTTAATAATACATGTACTCCTGTCAGTGCCTCATCAAAGACAGGTTAATACATGTACTCCTGTCAGTGCCTCATCAAAGACAGGTTAATAATACATGTACTCCTGTCAGTGCCTCATCAAAGACAGGTTAATACATGTACTCCTGTCAGTGCCTCATCAAAAACAGGTTAATACATGTACTCCTGTCAGTGCCTCATCAAAGACAGGTTAATAATACATGTACTCCTGTCAGTGCCTCATCAAAGACAGGTTAATAATACATGTACTCCTGTCAGTGCCTCATCAAAGACAGGTTAATAATACATGTACTGATGTCAGTGCCTCATCAAAGACAGGTTAATAATACATGTACTCCTGTCAGTGCCTCATCAAAGACAGGTTAATACATGTACTCCTGTCAGTGCCTCATCAAAGACAGGTTAATAATACATGTACTCCTGTCAGTGCCTCATCAAAGACAGGTTAATAATACATGTACTCATGTCAGTGCCTCATCAAAGACAGGTTAATAATACATGTACTCATGTCAGTGCCTCATCAAAGACAGGTTAATAATACATGTACTCCTGTCAGTGCCTCATCAAAGACAGGTTAATACATGTACTCCTGTCAGTGCCTCATCAAAGACAGGTTAATACATGTACTCCTGTCAGTGCCTCATCAAAGACAGGTTAATAATACATGTACTCCTGTCAGTGCCTCATCAAAGACAGGTTAATAATACATGTACTCCTGTCAGTGCCTCATCAAAGACAGGTTAATACATGTACTCCTGTCAGTGCCTCATCAAAGACAGGTTAATAATACATGTAGGCTACTCTGTCAGTGCCTCTGACCTTTTCCCCACAGGTACAATAAAGGATAACTTAACTTTGGTATTACAGTACATAAAAGTGTCTCTTTGGTGGGAAGATATCTTTTTTTTATGGCAGAGCATCTCTGACTGTCGGCATGAAGAAAGTTTCATGAACGTATAGTTGAATTGTTTTAAACATTTTCCAAAGCTAACATTAGGTGTCCACAGACTTTTGATGGGTAGTGTATAGCAGATTTGGTAGACCAACGTCACAAACAGGGCTAAAAGCAGTTCAGGGTTATAAAAAGCAAGAACCAATAACAGAAATGAGATAACCAACATCATAAATGGACAGAAGAACTCTGGGAAGTATGGTTGAACTAGAACGTCTGAATGTCCTTTACTGGAAGAGTGAGCTGAGTTGAACCCTGTTCTCCAGAACATCACCAGCGTCAGAGTGAGCGTTACGGACATGAACGACAACAGACCTGAGTTCAGCTCCAGCAGCTACAGCAGCATCATCCTGCTGAGAGAGGCTGAGGAGGGACAGCTGCTGCTCACGCTGCACGCCACCGATAGAGACGCTGGCATCAACTCACTCATCAGCTACAGGTCAGATGAGTTTAACAACTCACTCATCAGCTACAGGTCAGATGAGTTTAACAACTCACTCATCAGTTACAGGTCAGATGAGTTTAACAACTCACTCATCAGTTACAGGTCAGATGAGTTTAACAACTCACTCATCAGTTACAGGTCAGATGAGCTTAACAACTCACTCATCAGCTACAGGTCAGATGAGTTAAACAACAACTCACTCATCAGCTGCAGGTCAGATGAGTTTAACAACTCACTCATCAGTTACAGGTCAGATGAGTTTAACAAGTCACTCATCAGCTATAGGTCAGATGAGTTTAACAACTCACTCATCAGCTACAGGTCAGATGAGTTAAACAACAACTCACTCATCAGTTACAGGTCAGATGAGTTTAACAAGTCACTCATCAGCTACAGGTCAGATCAGTTAAACAACAACTCACTCATCAGTTACAGGTCAGATGAGTTTAACAACTCACTCATCAGTTACAGGTCAGATGAGTTAAACAACAACTCACTCATCAGTTACAGGTCAGATGAGTTAAACAACAACTCACTCATCAGTTACAGGTCAGATGAGCTTAACAACTCACTCATCAGCTACAGGTCAGATGAGTTAAACAACAACTCACTCATCAGCTACAGGTCAGATGAGTTTAACAACTCACTCATCAGTTACAGGTCAGATGAGTTAAACAACAACTCACTCATCAGCTACAGGTCAGATGAGTTAAACAACAACTCACTCATCAGCTACAGGTCAGATGAGTTTAACAACTCACTCATCAGCTACAGGTCAGATGAGTTAAACAACAACTCACTCATCAGCTACAGGTCAGATCAGCTTAACAACAACTCACTCATCAGCTACAGGTCAGATCAGCTTAACAACAACTCACTCATCAGCTACAGGTCAGATCAGCTTAACAGCTAATGACTGGAATAGAACAGCATTCATATACCAGGGTTCCCACCACTCACTTGGATGCAAAATTCAGTTTTTGGCTTTCAACGTCTTGTTTGCTGAAATTCAAGGACTCCCATTTGGCATGTTTTGAAGACATGACATTGGTCTGAAATAGAAAGGATTTTTACTCACGATCTTGTCAAATGATTAAATCCTGGAGAAATCAACAAAAAAATGATTAATCTCAAGGCCAACCAGTACACTTTAAGGCCTTCTATGTCGTCGTCATCATCATCACCCCCAAATATACAAACTTTGAATGCCTTTCAAGGCTGAGCAAACCCTGTGTACATAATAATATGAACGTAACTTTTCATTTTCAGGCATTAAGCTGGATAGGTTTGAGACTTCAGTCATGTAGATTGTCTGTTTCTGTCATGCCAACACATGGGCACAATTAGTTATATATAGAAATATAGAAAAGACTAAATTAAATTGTTGCATTGTTGCAAAAAAATATAGAAAAATATGTCTGTGTACTCTATTGCAATTCATATCACAAATGCAATATGGAGCAAAATAATCCCTATGTCTATTTGTCAATATCCTAGCATGTAATATTGAAAGTGTTTTTTGTCACTGTAGTTTCTCTGCAGGAAGTTCTCCA
>NC_139626.1:59779407-59926907 GCF_964638095.1 Poromitra crassiceps | reverse complement strand
ACTGAAAACCTAACCTGCTTGCAGAGTGAATAAAGATTAAACTTTTATGGAAGTGAGGTTGTTGCAGGAGCAAGTACTAACAGGATACAGCAAAGAAAAATGTAATATAAATATGAATATTGCAGATTTGGGGGGTCGTATAAACAAAGACGATGGGTGACGTTAACTTGAAAGCACCTCCTAAAAATAGATTTCCCCATTATCGGCCATCAGGTTGTGTTTTTTTTTTTTTTTTATACTTTTTATTTTCATCTTTTCACAAACAGACAAATCCACTTTTTTTTTTTTTTTTGGAAAAGGAAACCAAATTATACATATAAACAAAAACACAAATAAGGAAAATAATGAGTGCGCTGACAGAGGGGGGATAAACCACAGTTTCTCTCTCGATGGGGAGATCTTCTTAGACCAGTGACCTATATATTTTCCACTTCCATGAGTCGAAGTGGGCATTTGTTTATTTATTTTTACTTTGTTATTCCTCTTTATTTTATTTTTTTTATTTTTATTTTTTTCAGATTTTTTATTTTTTTTTATTTTTTCTTTCTTTCTTTTTTCCACCATTTCAAGGGCGGACAAGTTTTTTTTTTTTTTTTTTTTTTTTGGAAAGGAGACCTAGGTATTCATGTAAAACAAATAAAGAAAATAATATGTGTATGCTGACCCTGACAGGGGGGGGGTGGACAACACTTGATGGGGGATTCTTTTTAGACCAGTGACCTATATTTATTCCACTTCCTCCATGAGTCGAAGTGGGTATTTATTTTTATTCTTATTTTTTTTTTTTATGTATATATACTTTGTTTTTATTCAATTTTTTCATTTTTTTTCTTTTTCTAATAATTAGGTACTTTTTATCTTCACCATTTCAAGGACAAACACTTTTTTTTTTTTTTTTGGGAAAGGAGACTCGGATAGACATGTAAAACAAATAGAGAAGATAATATGAGTGCATCGACACTGGCAGGGGGAGTGGCCAATAGTTACTCTCTCGGTGGGGGAACCTTTTTAGACCAGTGTCCTGTATGTATTCCACTTCCTCCATGAGTCGAAGTGGGCATTTATTTTAGTCCTCAGACGTGCAGTAAGTTCCTCCATTGTTTTGATTTCCTCCACAATACTGATCCACTCCCCCACTTCGGGGGGTTCCTCCTTCAGCCATCTCCTTGTGATCGCCTTCTTCCCTGCCAGTGTCAGTATCCGGAACAAACAAAGGTCGCCCATCGCAATGTGTTCTTCAATTTTACCCAGATAAATAATCTGTGGCTCTTTTGGAAAATCATACCCCATTACCCTCTGCATGACTTGAGTGATGTCCAACCAGAACCCCTGAATCTTTTCACATTCCCAGAATATATGAAGATGATTGGCATTTATCTGCCCACAGTTTCTCCAACATATCTGTTGTTCGTGCGTCTGTCTGCTTTTGATCTGTGGTGTGATAAAAAATCTCATTATATTTTTCCATCCGAATTCTCTCCATCCTCTGGAGCGAGTAGACTTATGTTGTGTGTCGCACATAGAATGCCAATCATCTTCTGTTATATCAATATTCATCTCTTTCTTCCATCTCTCCATGACATATAATGTGTTGTCCCCAGTCATTTTTTGAATAATTCCATACAATTTTGATACAATTTTTGTTGGTGTGTGTTTGTGGGCCTCAATCAAAAAGTTAACAAGCTCATTTCCCTCTTCAGATAAGTGTTTCTTCACCCCTTGGTTGTAAAAGTGTTTCAGCTGTATATATCTATATCTGTCTGACTCCCCCAATTCTAGTTGCCTCTTGATTGAAATAAAAGAACAAAACTCCTTATCGATTAACATGGTCCCAATTGTAGTCATACCCTTCACTTCCCACCTTTTAAAATTCGCATCCCATTTGCCCGGTGTAAAACCATATGATTGTGCGGGCCAAATTAAAAGTTTGATGTCTCCCTCCATCTTAAATTTTCTCACCACATCCCTCCACACATCTATTGTATTATCCAGGACCATATTCTCTCCCTTTCTCACCATCCCTTCTCTCTCTCCCAGCCTAGTCTGAGGTTTGCCCTTACCCACTTTCATCTCTATCTCCTTCCACCTGGCTTCATAATCAGGTGTACACCAGTATACCACATACCTCAACTGAGCAGCATAGTAATATTTTCTCAGATCCGGCAGAGCCAAACCTCCCTTTTCTTTCTTGATCTGTAATGTTTTGTACTTCACTCTAGGTCTGGCACCAGCCCATATGAAGCTAGAAATCTGTTTATCCCAGGCCTTGAATTGGTCTTCAGGTATCTTAACTGGGAGAGAAAGAAATAGATATAAAAGTCTGGGCAATATGTTCATTTTGATGGTCTCTATCCTTGAACTAAAATCTAAAATCAAAGTTGACCACTTGGACCAGTCTCTCTTCAGCTTTTCATTGATTATTGTGTAATTCCTGTCATACAAATCTGTCAGGTCTCTAGTCATAGTCACCCCCAGGTATTTAATTGCATCTGCCCCCCATTCCAGTCTATACCTTTGTTTAATCGTTGTACTGGGCGTGTAATTTATGGAGAGAATTTGTGTTTTGGAAACGTTTAACTTATATCCTGACATTTGTCCAAAGTTCTCTAATATCTTCATTAGGCTGGGGAATGTTTTATCTGGGTCTTCGAGGAAAACGATAACGTCGTCAGCAAATAGTCCTATCTTGTGTTCCCGATTCGACACCGTAATGCCCCTTAATTCACTACTATCTCTAATCAGTTGTGCTAATGGCTCTATGTAAATCGCGAAGAGGGCGGGGCTAGCGCAACATCCCTGGCGTGTCCCTCTAGTCAATTTGAACCTGCCCGTTAGGTGCCCGTTAATCTTTATTCTGGCATATGGACCGTCGTACAACGCCTGTAGACACTTAATAAACTTATCGTCAAAGCCAAGTCTCCCCATTGTCTTGAATAAGAACTTCCAGCTGACCCTGTCAAACGCCTTCTCCGCGTCGAGACTAATTAGAGCTGCTTCCAGTTGGTGTCTATCTATATGGTCGATGATATGAATTGAGCGTCTGATGTTGTCCTGAGTCTGTCTGCCTTTTATAAAACCCGTCTGGTCTTCGTCTATCAATCTAGGGAGGAATTGTTCCATTCTCTTCGATAGTATAGAAGTAAACAGCTTATAGTCTACATTTAGTATAGATATGGGTCGGTATGATTCACAATATTCTTTATTCTTACCCTCCTTAGGAATAACTGTTATTATTGCTTCTTTCCACGAGGGGGGGGCCTCCGCCTTTTCGAGTGTCCAGTTAAATGAATCCACCATAATCGGGACGAGGTCTTCTCTAAAGGTCTTATACCATTCATTTGGGAATCCGTCACTACCTGGGCTCTTGCTAGCTTTGAGACGTGCTATGGCTGCGTATAGTTCTTTAGCTGATATGGGGGCTGTTAAGACTTCATTTTGTTCCTTCCCCAAGGACGGGAGATCCAATCCTGCTAAAAACTGATTTACGTATTCCCCCTCTACCTCTTCCGGCTGGGCATATAGTTTCTCGTAGTATTCTCTGAATACTCTTTGGATCTCCTCGGGTCCGAATACTGTTGTGTCTGTCCTTGGGTCTCTAATCTTATGTATTGTCCGTCTAGTCTGTTGGTCCCTCAGTCGCCCTGCTAATATCTTCGTCGCCCTAGGTCCCGCCTCGTAAAATGTCTGTTTAGTAAATCTAAGCTTTTTCTCTAAGTCCTCCCTCCCTAACTCCTCTAATTGTTTTCTAATCTCCCTAGTCCCCTCCAATGCCCCCTCATTCCCCTCCAATAGTCTCCCCTCCCACATTTTAAGTTGCCCCTGTAGTTCATCATATTTCTTTCTTCTACTTTTATTTATAAATGCTGTCCTCGAAATTAATTTCCCCCTCATTATAGCTTTTAGTGTATCCCATAAAATAGTTGGACTAACCTCCCCGTTATTATTATCCCCAATACATTCTTTAATCTCTTCTCTAATTTGTTTCTTGTCTTCCCCCCTGTTTAAAATCCCCACATTCAACCTCCATAAAGTTTCCCTCTTCTCAATGTTTAATTGTATAGTCATGTATATCACGTTATGGTCCGAAATGTCTGCTGTCCCCACCTCACATTCTAGCACCCTGTGTCTGTCCTCCTTATTCATAAAAAAAATGTCTAGTCTCGCATGAACCCGATGAGTCAATGAGAAATGAGTATACCCCCTCTCCCCTTTGTGCATCTCCCTCCACACGTCTACTAGCCCCGCCCCTTTAATTAGTACCTTCAGATCCTTTGATCGCTGACGATTATGTCTCCCTGCGCTCGTTGTATCTAGAGAATAGTCCAGTATTGTGTTCCAGTCTCCTCCACAAACCAAAATACCTTCTGCTTCAGTCTTTATAATATCAAACAAAACCCTTAAAAATGGTCTATCATTTTCAGGTGGGGTGTATGTGTTGACCAGTGTGACTAAAACATTTTCGATCCTACCCACTATTAAAATGTATCTACCCTCTTTATCACTAATCTCCCTTATTAACTCAAAAGAAACCGAATTTGAAATCAGCGTCGCCACCCCCCTCCTTCTGCTATTCGTACATGAACTAAAGAATGCATTCCTAAAACCATATTTTTTCAATTTTACATGTTCTTCAAGTGGCATGTGCGTCTCCTGCAAAAACATTACTTGTGTTTTATCTTTCCGTATTTTGGCTAGAGCCCTGCTTCGTTTCACTTTGTTACTTAGGCCATTCACATTTAATGAAGCAATTTTCAATTTAAGAGACCCCATCTAACTTCAGAAAAAGAAAACAAATAGAACTTGACCCCCTAATCACGCACTTCAAAACTACAGACATCATAACTGTATCTAAAGAGAACAATAACAGTGTCATAAGGACTCTGACGAACAAACAAAACTGATTTAAAGGAAACAGAATCAAACCAAAATTGGACTTCCAAATGAGAAGGATTTGACTCCCTCTCTACCTTGACCTCGCCGGTAGGTCTGTGGGGAAAGGCTCCTCGAAGAAGGTCCCCGCGTGTGAGTCGGCTATCCAGGTAAGACGCCCGAACAATACCGACCTCTCAGTCCAGCGATAAGCGCTCCTCCTCTCTCCTCTCTGCGATCAAAAGAAACAGGCCCCCCGGGCCCTGATCATCTCAAGCGACTCTTCATTCAGTCTATTTTCTCTGCTGCTCCCAGGCACGACGGTACTCCTCCAGCCTCTTCTCCACTCTTCTGGCCGCCCCTCTCTCGTCTCCTCCGCTCCCTGTCGCTCCGCGCCCTTCCCTCCTGTTGGGACGATTTGGCGCCACCGTCTTCTCCACCGTTATGCTCCTGACCTCCAGGTCCGCCTCCGCCTCCCGTGCACTGGCGTAGTATTTTGGATTTCTCCCCTCGTCCCACATGATCTTCATACCTGACATTGGCGTTTGAAAGCGTATTTTCGCTTTCATTAGGGCTCTCTTGATGGGATTGTACATCATCCTCTTCTGGACCACCTCGGCTGGGAAATCGTGGTCGAAATACACCTTTCTTCCCCTCATCTCGATGTTCCCTTTCTTCCACGCCTCCCTTATCACCTTATCCTTGACTCTGTCCTCCTGGAAGGCTACCACGAATGCTCTTGGGCGTTCTCCGTCGGCTGGCTTAGTTGCAAATGTGCGGTGGGCTCTCTGTATATTGAGGGTTACGTCAACCAGTGCTGGTATTTCCTTTTTCAGAAAATCCTCCATGAACTTCAGCACTTCCTCCTTGTCGGATCCTTCCCCCCCTTCCGCTATTCCACTTATTCTAATGTTGGTCCTCCTATTTCGGGTCTCAATGTCTATCAACTTTCGCCGCATGGCGTCACGTTCTTCTCGAGCCTCGCGTAGTTCTTCAGCCATGTCCGCCGTCCACCCCTCCGTTTTCTCGGCCTGAGCCTCCACTACTTCAACGCGGTTCGCTAGGCCTCGGATTTCTCCCATTGCCTCTTCATGCATGCCCGTCATTTTACGCCCCAATTGTTCGTGCATCCGTTCATTCTGCTCACCCTGTATTTTAATTGCCTCCAGCATATTCTTCTCCATATCTTTCATCGCCTTCTCCATATTCGCCCCGTCTTCCTCCTCATTAGTTAGGTCCGTGGGTTGGCCGGTAGCTCGGGAGCTAGCTTGTATGTTGACGCAGCCCTGTGTAGCGGCTAGGTTAGCTCCTGGGTCGGCTATCGTCGTCTTACTTTTATTTACTTTGGGCGCGGGCGATTCAGTTTTATTTCCTTTCCGCAATCGACTCCTCCTCAGTCCTTCTGCCATCCGCCCCTCTATTCACTTTATATAGTTCACATTTGAGTCTATTAATCGCCAGATTATGGGTCTGGCCCGGGAGCTGTCTCTCTCACACAGCCATCTCTACTGCGCTCATACCGGAAGTCCATCAGGTTGTGTTTTGATGGTGCATTCAAGGTCCCGACTCCATTCAGTAAAAATTATAACCGCCCCCCTAAGTCATTTCCAACTGGCACCGGCCCTGCTGAGTCTATTGGAGTCAATGGGAGGAGTGAATGTGATCTTAGATGATCACAGATTATTTATCCCCCATATTCTGCCCATTTTCCGAAGCCACATATCTTCTGAACATTCTGACACTAAAATCTTTCAGACAGACAGATCAGGAGAAAATTATAGTTGTTCAAGACTTGTCTCTGTCTCAGCGAGACACTCACGAGATTTGGCAACAGGAGCTCACGTTAGCAGGGAGCGATTAGCTAAAGCTACATGGGAAGTTTATTGATGTAGTGGCTACATCTGTGGTTGGAAAAATTATTTTGACTATTGACTTATTTCACTTTTGACAACTATATTGAGCTAAGGGCAGCTTTGTGTTTATATGTGTGGTTTGTGTGGAGTTTGGGAACTCACAATCTCTAAGTTAGCTTGCTAGGTCAGCACATAACCCCGTGTCACCAGGCTCTCTCTCTCACAACACTTCAGGGGAGAGGTGATCACGTGACCATTTAGGAGACTTGCTAGTACCATTTCTTATAATTGGCGGAGCCTGGGGTGACGTATCTCTATTATGGACCATCTCTGGTATAAATGAAACTAACAATTTCAACACTAGAAATTGTACGAAGGGACAAATGAAAAGGTCTGGATTACAGAATTAAGAGACGGTGCATAACAGCAGTAGCAGCTGAGCTTTTTGGGACAGAGAAAAACCAAAATGTAGACACACAATAATGGGAATAATGTACCAAGAAAGAGGAATACGTGCAGCATGAAATATGTTATTAAATGATTCTACTATAGAATGAGGAAAACTGTCAAACTGCCGCATTTATCTCCCCAGCGAGTTGGCCAATCAATGTGAAACTGCACACGGGAGTATTGGCATAAGGAGGAATCGACAAAGCCTTTTTTTCATGTTCCCACATTTAAGGCTACGTTCACACACGGCACCCAAGCCTTGCCTACGCCTTGCCTTTACCCACGCTTTTAAATAGGCGTCCGTTTTAGTCAGCGAGGCTGTGTACACCGGGCGCCTGAGCGTGAACCCTGCGTGTACCCACGTCTTGCCTGTGCCGCGCCGATTTTATCGTTTAGGCGTGAGTTCTATTTTCAAGCCGACTAGGCGCTCGCAGGCAGACTTCTTCTGTCAAGCCATGAAGGAAAAACGCGACAATATCCGTCGGAAATGGCAAAGTCAACTGAATTTCAAAATAAAATGGAGTTACTACAACAGTGTTGAGCAGAGAGAGAGACAGCGAGAGAGAGATTGACGGGTGGCTATCACGTGGGGCTTTCTCCCCGTCGGCAAACAACTATAGTCAGACCTGGTTATACATATCCAGCATCAATAGAACATTAAATATATCAGATTTATTTTACCTACCCATGATAATTCGGGACCACACGTGAAAAAATACAGTCGGGAGAGAGGAGAGGCGCTTGTGACTCGGCTCCAGGTTCAGCGTGCGGTGTGATCGCAAAAGCGTGTGATAGGTTCACGCCCAGCTCAAGGTCTGCAGGCGTAGGCGTGGGTTGAGGCAAGGCAAGGCGTGGGTGCCCTGTGTGAACGTAGCATAAGCTGTTTATGAGCACGTATGCCTTCGCCATCCTAGGGGGAAAGAATTGACAGAGCATAGGAGAGAACAGTGCTGCAGTCATTATGCTGCAGTGGAATAATGAGTGGAACAAACTTCTTATCAATTTAAGTGATTTGGTGCAAATGAGGTTGATGAGGTATGAGGTACTATGAGGTACTATGAGGTACATTCCCGGGAGTCTGCATGTGTGTGGTGCACACATCCCCGGCAGATATGGACGAGTGTTAAATATAGAAAGGAATTCAAAATGTGCAACTCTGGAAAATGAATTAAATCCATTAATTGGCACTAAATTATCTTCTCTCTCTCTCTCTCTCTCTCTCTCTCTCTCTCTCTCTCTCTCTCTCTCTCAGGTCACAGTGCAGGTGGAGGATGTGAACGAAGTGCCACAGTTTCCCTCTGAGATGTATGAAGCCACGATCTTCAGCGTCGCTCCGTACAAATCACCTGTTGTCCAAGTCAAAGTAAAGTCACCCGGCCGGCATCGTGGGACATTTGTTTTCACAGCTTTGCTTTGAAGTCCTCATGTGAATACATAAATATATAGATACATACAGTATATACATATAACCCACATACAACACACATCACATTCAGCATTTGGTCAGTGCCTTGATAGGAGAGGGAACAAAGCTCTTTTTGAAACGGGTCCGTTTCCAGTTCAGAGACCTGTACCTGTGGCCTGATGGGAGGAGTGAGGAAGTGGTTTGAGGAAGGGGGGTGTGGCGTCACACGTAAATGCGTTTTTTTTTAACGAGATTTTTAGAAAACGCTTCAAAATGCGTAAAAGTGATTCACATTTCTGAAGATGATCCTGCTGAACCCAAATTGGCATTCCGATAAACCCTTGTTAACCATAACCACAGACCTTATTTGATGCATTTAAGTGAAATCCCCATTGTAAAACCTCATTCACTTTCCCCCTGACGAACCAACAAGGCGGAAATTTCTGGTTAAGCCTACAAAATCTGAATCAGAATCAGAATCAGAATCACTTTTATTGCCACAGTATGCAAGTTACATACGAGGAATTTGTCTTAGTGTCTGTATGCAGCGTAGTGGTTACATAAATATACAGGGATAAGAAGTAGGAAGATCACTAACGGCAATCGCAAGGTTGCAAGTGCAATCAAATCAAATCAAATCGAGCCAATATATACAATATGTACATGAGTGGTGAAGTGTTCTGTGGATGATAAATATGAATTTACGTTGGATTTACAGGAGATTTACAGACTGAGTTAAATATACGTTAAATAGGCAGTGGATTTACATGAATTTACAGTCAGAGTTAGATAAGAGTTTGCATTGAATGTACATGAAATTTACAGGCTAAGTTAAATAGGCATTAATGTGCAGGGAATTTACATCAATTTACCAGTCCCAGTTAGACAGGCATTAAATTAGATACAGTATGAGTTCCAGTTTTATGGGGGGGGAGTTCAGTTGAGTTTAGGAGGAGGTAGTGAGTTTGTGTGTGTGGGGGGGGGGTTGTTGGTGAGGCCCTTGGCGGAATGGGTTTCCGGGCCTTGTTGGTGAGGCTGATGGTGGTTGGGAAGAAGCTGGTCTTGTGGCGGGTGGTTCTGGTCTTGGCAGACCTCAGTCTCTTGCCGTGGGGGAGTGTCTTAAAGAGTTTGTGGCCACGGTGGGAGGGGTCAGCCATGATTTTGCGAGACCGCTTTAATGTCCTGGCTGCACGCAGCACGCAGACAAAATATGTCATCCCTGCGGTACTCTATACTGGCCTAACTGTACATTAAGATGAGTGCGGCGGACATCACTATGGTATTACTGCCATCTGGACCTGACCACGACAGTTGATAGCAATCCCAGATCCACCTCCTAGTGCAGATCCTGTAGTGGATCCACCTCCTAGTGCAGATCCTGTAGTGGTAACCAGCCACCCGGGTTGGGAACCGTCAGTCTGATCCCTATCCTATACTTTGCTATGGGCTGCAGGAACTTTTCACCGTTTCCACCAGCCTCACCCGTTCACAGAGGTGCCTTTTGCCCCCTCTGCTAGGTCGTCCACGTACCACACATGGCCCACAAACCTACTGTACATGCAACTATTGCGGTACCATGGCAGTATTAGGGCTGTCACTTTTTCCCAAAATAAAGTTCGAACGAACTTCGAATTGCCCGCAAAATGTTTGAATATATTCGAAGTTTTTTGGTTAATTATTATTATTTATTTATTTTTGCAGGCCAGGCCACCGGGCATTGGCCCGACGTGCCCGATTATGCAGTCCATGCCTGCCGGTTACATCGTATAAATATATATAATATAATATAAAATATTAAAAGAATATAAAAAAAAATCCTCAGCTGTCCTCATGGTCCAGTCAGTCAGCTCCTCTCCGCTGCTGTTAGCTTGGACGCTCACAGTCACAACACTGCCTCACAAACCTTGCTGCATCCAACTCGAGACAACTTTTCAGACCCTGGAGACAATCTTTCTCAGAGGAGACTAACGCGACAAATCTGGAGACTTTTTCTGACATGGGATTAACATTACCATCAAGCAGCAGTTGGTTAATTTTGGTTAATAAAAAAAAAAAATAATAAAAAAAAAATAATAATAATTTGAACATGGCAAATTACATTTGAACATGCCCCTCCTCTCGTTACTTATTACACTACTTTTGCATTACTTTCACCAAAACAACAGCAGCAGCAGAATGACATCGCCGCCCTGGAACCATCCCGAGAAATAATTTAAACCGCCTTGAAATCAGTATAAACAATCCAAAATTTTAAATGTGATCTTTTTCCTTTGTTATTGTCATCTATAGTGGTTATTTGCATAAAAACGCACAGTTTGATTAGCAAATGATTGTATCTTTATTTAAATATGTGCTTTGATTAAAAAAAATACTCAATTTGTAACTTGTGTTACTTGACAAAGTAACTGGTATAATATTACTGAAACCCTATAAGTAATACGTTATATTACTGAGTAATATATTACATGTAATATGTTACTTTTGTAATGAGTTTAAATGCAGTCCATTTACTTTGCAATTCTGCCACTGTAATCCCCTCCCCAGTGTGGGGGTTTGAAAGTTGGTTAGGGTTAGTTAGTTAGTTAGTTAGTTAGTTAGGGATGGTGAGGTTAGGGTTAGGGTTAGTTAGTTAGGGATGGTGAGGTTAGGGTTAGTTAGTTAGTGATGTTGAGGTTAGGGTTAGTTAGTTAGGGATGGTGAGGAAAGGGTTAGGGTTAGTGATGTTGAGGTTAGGGTTAGTTAGGGATGGTGAGGAAAGGGTTAGGGTTAGTTAGTTAGTTAGTTAGGGATGGCGAGGAAAGGGTTAGGGTTAGTTAGTTAGATGGTGAGGTTAGGGTTAGTTAGTTAGGGATGGTGAGGAAAGGGTTAGGGTTAGGGTTAGTTAGTTAGTTAGGGATGGTGAGGAAAGGGTTAGGGTTAGTTAGTTAGTTAGTTAGCCCTAGAACACTAACGTGATTTAAAGTCACACCATCACTAACGTCGGGTGTTTTTCACCCGATGCAATATACCCCATAAAACATACTTCTCATCAAAATATCTTAAAGTACAACAATACATGGCAAATTGAGGTACTCTTCTTTTGTTTTTAAATGTGAAATATCACAAAAAACACAAGAAAGTTTATTATGGGGGACACTATAAAAAATATGTCAAATTCGGGAAAAATTAGGTAATCGTTATAAAAAAAATCCCCCCCCCCCAAAAAACAGGAGCTCCCAACTTTTCCTTCGGTCCACCCATTCATGGGACTTGTGTGGTGAAAAAAAAAAAAAAGTCACCACAATACCATTGTAACTAACCCGAAGATATTTTACCCTCTATCACTAACGTCGGGTGAAAATCACCCAAACACATAGCCGGTAGAAAAAACCATGAATGGGAGCAGGGAAACAAACCTACATTCAATGACGTCAGTGAGCATCCTGAAGGTACCTAAGGACCCGCCCACCTCAGACAGCAGCAAGACAATGAAAATCACGTGAATTCATTTGTCCGGGTGAAAATCACCCGACGTTAGTGTTCTAGGGTTAAGGATGGCAAGGAAAGGGTTAGGGTTAGTTAGTTAGGGATGGTGAGGTTAGGGTTAGTTAGTTATGGATGGTGAGGAAAGGGTTAGGGTTGGTTAGTTAGTTAGGGATGGTGAGGTTAGGGTTAGTTAGTTAGTTAGGGATGGTGAGGAAAGGGTTAGGGTTAGTTAGTTAGGGATGTTGAGGAAAGCCATGCTTATTTAAAATTGGTTAGGGTTAGGGTTAATAGGGTGAATAACTGAAAGCTTTCAGGGGAAAATACTGAACTATAGTGTGTGAGTCTGATTGAGATGTGGCTACAGATTTCTTGATTCTAACTATAATGGGCACGTGATAGGAAATATAATATAGGCTATCTGTGTGATGCCTGCATGCATTTCATGACATTACAGTGTTTTGATGAGTTGACTCAGCGAAGCTGGCCAGCACTAGTTAGGTAGCATTAATCCAAAATAAACCAATTCAATGAAACAACTTCACAATCGATCCCACTGATGGATGCAGCTGTTGTTCAAGCTTCTCGTTGGAGGTGTTTCTTCCTGTCTTTCGAATAAAAGATGTAGAGAACTGAGAGGTTTTTACTCTGGAACTGGAATCAACTTGTCCTCCATTTTGCTCTTGTCAGGCAGATCTGTTATGAAATTAAATCAAGGCAGGTGGGAAATGAGGGAGCGCAGACACGTGATTGGCTGTTGATAGTTGATGGCTGCTAAAAGTTCAGCCATCTTTTCCAGTCAGCTTTTCCAGTATCCTACCTGAAGGAAAGGAATGGACTTCTGCTGACTTGTTGGTCATGTTACTCAGTGTGAATGCAGGGTTACGGGTGGGCATGGTTATGGGCGTGGCAGGACAGGAGAGAGCGCCCTCAGATAGGGAAATGTATCTGCAACAGCAGTACGTGTGCTGTTGTTGAGTTCTCCTCTCTGTTCCTTCCAGGCTTCAGACCCTGACGTCGGGCACGAGGGCCAGCTGGTCTACAGTGTGTCAGAGGCCACCAGCGTTTATTTTGAGGTTGACGCGTCCACAGGTTTGGTCTATGTGGTGTCTGCAGAGGGACTGGCTGGACAACAGAAGACAATTGAAGTAAAAGCCACAGATCCCAAGGGACTACATGCAACAACCAAGGTGGTGGTGAGTATGGATGACTGAATCAAAAGGGTCAATATGGGGTCTCGACTCTTAACATACTACAGTATACTCAGTGGGGTAAAGTAACAAAGTATTTGTACTTACTTTACAGCACTGAATATAAACCGGTGTCATCCCTTAAATTAATATACTACAGTATACACCGGTGTAATCATTTAAATTAATATACTACAGTATACACCAGTGTAATCCCTTAAATTAATATACTACAGTATACACCAGTGTAATCCCTTAAATTAATATACTACAGTATACACCAGTGTAATCCCTTAAATTAATATACTACAGTATGCACCGGTGTAATCCTTTAAATTACGGTAATATACTACAGTATACACCAGTGTAATCATTTAAATTAATATACTACAGTATACACCAGTGTAATCCTTTAAATTAATATACTACAGTATACACCAGTGTAATCATTTAAATTAATATACTACAGTATACACCAGTGTAATCCTTTAAATTAATATACTACAGTATACACCAGTGTAATCCTTTAAATTAATATACTACAGTATACACCAGTGTAATCATTTAAATTAATATACTACAGTATAGACCAGTGTAATCCTTTAAATTAATATACTACAGTATACACCAGTGTAATCCTTTAAATTAATATACTACAGTATACACCAGTGTAATCCTTTAAATTAATATACTGCAGTATACACCAGTGTAATCCTTTAAATTAATATACTACAGTATACACTAATATTAAATTAAATTAATTAAATTAAATTAAATTAATCTGACAGCGAGTATAGACTATTTGGTGGACAGTTGTATCCAGAGTGCCTTAAAGTACAAAGCCTACAAGTTTAGCAGTGATGGCTTGGTTAGTGCTCTGCTCTACCCATCCAGCTATACAGAGACATAAAAAGAAAGTAAAGTTTCTCCACATAGAAACACGGCTTAATGCTCTGCTCTGCCCCCAGGTGGTGGTGCAGGGAAGTGCCAGCAGCGATGTGGTGGTCATCTCCCTCAACCAGGCCGCCAACATCGTGGAGAAGAAAATTCCTGAGATAGAGGAGTAAGATGAGACAGTTTGCCTGATCATTTAGTTTGTTCTCTGGTCAAACCTCTCACTTTCTCTACTCGCTACCAGTGTTGGGAAGTAACGAGTTACTAGTTCCTCGTTACTGTAATAATATTACTTTTTCCAAGTAACGAGTAGTGTAACGAATTACTATAGAATATAAGTAATAATATTACCGTTACTTCAAGATAAAACAACTCGTTAGTCGTTACATCTTTTGTTGAGTCTATTCTGTGATGCCGCTGCGCTGCAAAATGACACGCAGTGGGCATTCACTGTCACAAGCAGCATGGCTTTTAACGCTCCCAAAACGCGGTGACGTCACCGCAGAGCACATTCAGAGCACCCTCTCTGCCCTGCTGTGCTGAGGAGGAAAATCCGTGGCTGGATATATTCCCATGACTTTGTTTTTGTCGGGAAGAAAGGTGACACGAACATCAAAGTCAAATGTAAACGGTGTCCAGGACAGGTAGGCTACTAACACTCTTTCCACTGTGAAAAACACTTAACTCGTAACGTTAACGTTACGAGACGAGAGGACAGCACAACAGAAACCGGAAAACTGTTAAAATACAGAGATAACGTAAAAACTCACAAGCTGGTGGACATCAAACATTGCTGTTATTATTGTCAGGTTAATGTTGCAGAGCTAACGTTATTTGTGACACAAACTTGTTAAGCAAAGATGTAGCCTATTGAGTTTGCATTGGCAGTGCATACTGCATTCTATAAAACAGAAGCTGTTTAAAATATTGCATCTTGTCAGTCATCACTTTGAGCCAGGTGTGCTCTTCATCAAGCATCTCTGTAGAAAGCTGTGCTCTGGCAAAGCGATTAGTTTAAATGGAATGGCACATAATAGACCTAGTTCACACATTCGCACCGCAAAGTCTGCATTTTGATGAGAAAAACGCCATGGGCCTTTTTCACAACGGCCATTTGTGTCTAGAAGACAGAGTATACACAGGTGCAACCAACTAACTAATTAGGGCTCCAGCACTGGAACACCTAAATGGACTGGAAGTTGGAAGCCCTAATTAACATCTTGGTGCACCTGTGTTACCTCCTGCCTTTTAGACACAAAATCGCTGCAGTGAAAAAGGCCTATTACCATTTGTGTGGAATGTAACGGAAAAGTAATATAACGAGTATGTAACGAATTACTTTTGGCATGGAGTAATAAGTAAAGTAATAATATTACTTTTGAAAATAGTAACGAGTATGTAATATATTACTTTTTTAGTAATCAGTGCCCAACACTGCTCGCTACAACCACAACTTCTACTGTTTGAGGGGAGGTGTGAGTTGTTGCCTTCCCCAGCTAGATTTTAGAGGTGGCGACCATTGTGTTACTGCCACGCCCATATTTGAAGTCTTTACTTTGCTTTATCTATCCCACATGGCAGTCAGGTACATGTAACAAATACAAATATAAAGTGTATTCAATCTAAAACGAGGTAAAATGCAATACACAATAATTATGCACTGCCCAATAGTTTCTGGGGACCAAAATGTTCCTTTATTTTTACTATTTTCCCCATTTTAGACTATGAAATAACACAAATTATGCAGCGACAAAAAATAGTTAAACAAATCAAAACTCTGTTATATTTCAGATTCTTAAAAGCAGCTGTTCTTTACTTTGATGGAAAGACAATGACTTTGGAAAGAAATTCATACTTTGATCAAGCAGATGCATTCTAACCAGTCTCCCCTGCTGTGTGTGTGTGTGTGTGTGTGTGTGTGTGTGTGTGTGTGTGTGTGTGTGTGTGTGTGTGTGTGTGTGTGTGTGTGTGTGTGTGTGTGTGTGTGTGTGTGTGCGTGCGTGCGTGGGTGTGTGTGTGTGTGTGCGTGCGTGTGTGTGTATTTGTCGACCTGCCATTGTCATCATCCTGTGTGTTGTTATCCTATGTATATGCATTATTGTGGTTGCCGTTTGGGCACTTGTGTAACTCACTGACTCCCAATATTTGATTGCACTATTGGTGTTTATGTCCTTTGCATACTTGTATTTATGTGGACATAAATAAATTACTCAAGTAAGTGTGTGTGTGTGTGTGTGTGTGTGTGTGTGTGTGTGTGTGTGTGTGTGTGCGTGCGTGCGTGTGCGTGCGTGCGTGTGCGTGCATGCGCGTGTGTGCGTGCGTGTGCGTGTGCATGTGTGTGTGTGTGTGTGTGTGTGCGTGCGTGTGTGTGTGCGTGTGTGTGTGTGCGTGCGTGCGTGTGCATGT
This sequence comes from Poromitra crassiceps, assembly GCF_964638095.1. NCBI lineage: Eukaryota > Metazoa > Chordata > Actinopteri > Beryciformes > Melamphaidae > Poromitra > Poromitra crassiceps. The sequence continues at coordinate 59,910,378 of NC_139626.1, read as the reverse complement.
GCGTGTGTGTGTGCGTGTGTGTGCGTGTGCATGCGTGTGTGTGTGTGTGTGTATGTCTGTGTGTGTTTGTGCGTGCCTGTGTGTGTGCGTGTGCATGTGTGTGTGTGTGTCAGGTCTTTGGGGAAGGCCCTGGGCTGGACAGTCAGGGTGATCAGGGTTTCCAGCTCTAACAGAGGAGTGTCTGGCTCCCGATCCACAAGAGCAGCGGCAAAAACCTTCGTCAGCTTCATCGCCTTAAACGGAGCGGTGGCTGTTTCCTCTGAGGAGGTGACAAAGTAAGATGTGTTCACGTGCCATGTCTCTTTCAGGGCACCCATTGATACCTGAGGCAGCATTTGTGTGTGTATCCCTTTAAGACCGCGAACCGCGTGTCTTAAAAGGATACACACACAAATACCATATATTTAATTTAACACATTCACTGCCAGCCTTTTTTTTTTTACTGTAGGTAGGTTCTGCCAGAGGGTTTTTTTGAGGATTCTGGCTCATCTTTCAAGACCAGAGGATTCTTTTCTGCTAAGATTTTGTGAACACACAATATCTCAAAAGAACTAATAGAATGTGTGCTTTCTCTGTCTAAAAGAGTTAGTTTGTAGAGTTAGTAGTTATGTAAGCATTAGCAGTTGAATACAGCATGGTTTCAGCGTCTGGAAATTTATTCTGAGATAAACGGCTTTTTGTGAAATTCGATAGAACAGTCACTTTAACCATTCATTTTTGGCATCAGTAAGACGTCAGACATCTAAACAATAGTTTTGAACAGTAATTTCCTCCATAACAGCAGGAAACCCCCCTCTGCTTCCAACTCCTCCCTCCGTGGGCGTTCTCCTCCGCAGCGTTTGTCACAAGCGAGTGTTCTGCTGCTGCTGCTGCTGCTGCGAGTTTGAGCAGCCTCCCTCCCTGGCAGCGAGTGTGGATAGGGCTCACTTGTTTCTTGGGTTTGAGAGCTTTGATGAAGCTTTGTGCGATTCTAGGCTTTATGCTGCGTGTTTCAAAGTGTTTTCCACCCAGTCTATTTTTGGAATCCCCCACCGCCAGCTCCCAGCGCGATAATGCGCGAAAGTGAAAGCGTTTTCGCCAATCCATTTTACAGTAGAGAATGGTTTCCTCGCGCGTTACCCTACAGTTTTGGCTCTGCTTTTCCTAGTGTGGAGAGCACTGTCGCCACTTAGTGGGTCCGTGGAATGGGTTGTACACGTTCGCTGACTCCAATATTTTTATAGGAGACGTGGGGAGCCTTGATCCACGTCCCACCGTCAAAAAAAAAAAAAAAAAAATTTAAGCCGAGATAACTCGTCATTGGCAGTGAACCGTTGGATTCTGTAAGCCGAGATATCTCGTCAATGGCAGTGAACGTGTTAATCTGTTCTCAGGTTGCTGATCTTTGCACTATTGGTGCAAAATAATGTGATGTTGTGGATGGTATTCTTTAAACTGGCAGGCAATGATCTTCTCCTTTTGTAACATAATTTGACTGGGAGCATATCCATCTTCCCAGGGTCCTCAGTTCCCAGGGCCCTAGGTTCCCAAGGTCCTATCATAGGACCTTGGGAACTATATAGGTCCTATATGTTCCCCAGTTCAATATTCTGTTAACACACTTCAGGTTGGAGCTTTAATACGGGTATAATTTTGTCTGCAAATCGCATCGTCCTCATCAGCTCTCTGACACCACTGACAGGAAACTGCAGAGTGAATCGGCTGTGGTGAAGGCGGAGCTGGAGAAAGTCTTTGGGGATGGGCTTGAGCATGATGTGGAGGAGGAGCCAACAGGCCCTGCCTCCAACCAGGCTGCTGTCATCGCCCTGGCCGTGCTGTTGGCCCTGAGCATGCTGGGATTGGTCCTGATGGTGACGTTCTCCATCATCAAGTAAGTATCCTAAAGGGGATGAGATGCCTCCATCCAGGTGTAGAAATATTTAGACTTAGCATATATGGACCTGATTTCGATCAACTTGAAGCATCAGGGGAAGATGTAGACGAGAAGGAGGAGAGGCATTCAAGATTTGTAGTCCTTGAGATAATTGAGACAATCATGTAAGAGAACATGAAGCTCAATTTATAAGGCGGTGCCATTCTTTTATACACTCATTTTACCCACCTGTATGGAAGCCCTGCAAGGCAGTACATGGGGAAGATTTTTTTTTTCTTGCAGAAAATGTCTACATTTATCTTGTTCATGTATCTCGAGTTAGTAACTCATCCGGACAAAATTTAACTTTGAGCTTCTTCTGTTTTTTAGACGTTTTCTTTTTCATGTTCACGCCTTTCAGAGCTTACACTTGCGCTCAAGAAGTTGAAATGAAATGAAATCTCACAGTGCTAACCTCAGTGTGTCCTTTCCACGTCAGGTTCCACAGGATGAAGAAGGTCCTGGAGGAACCCCACAGGGAGAATTTGGACATCGGCTGGCACAACGAGGGATACACGTAAGTCTCCAAGCTGACGTTCTACTTACATTAAAACTCTCACAACATCATTACACGATTACACATAGTGAGAGCCAAAGTGAACGTCACGTCCTGCTTCAGCACTGTACCAGCGATTTTCATCCACCATTTATTTTCCCATAGACATTTCGTAAAATGCTCATAAAAAGAGTTTTACTTCGTTTCGAACTCCGGCTCTCACTCTAGTGCCATTTCGCTGCGCACAGCAGCCACCTGGAAGAATATAATTTTGCTCCAAAAATGACCTTTTTATAAATACCAACCACCACCAGCAGGTGGCGTGGCAAGCTTGGGAATGAGACGGCCACCCACATACCTTCCCACGTGACACGTCACGTCCGCTCAGTTTCCCCCAAAGCCACATCACTCCATCTTCCAGCCCACCTGCGCAACGACGCATCGACGCAGCAAGGCTGGGTAGTGGGAGCTCTCGTTCTCACTCGTAAAAACGTTTTACTTTGTTTCGAACTCAAGCGCTCACTCTAGTGCCAAATTCAACCGCCCTCGCTGCCGGGAGCACTCCTCAGAGCGACCCGAGAGGCATCGGTGAACAACGGACGCATGGCAAATCGCTCATGCCCGACCGTGTGGTATCGCAGAGACAACGACACTACCTTCTCGCCATTGACAGTACCGCATGCGCGAAGAGCGAGCCGGACACGTCAAGACTGTAGTACCTAACAAACGTGTGAGGAGAGGACCATGAGGTCCGCAGCGCACATGTCCTCCACCGATACACCACGCAATGATGCGCAAGACGGCGCGACGCCTCGCGTAGAATGCGCCTTGATACCCTCCGGGGGTACCTTACCCGCGGCAGAGTATGCCAAAGCAATCGCCTCCACTATCCAGTGCGATAAGCGATCCTTGGAAAGGGGTCCGCCCTGGGCTCTCTGCCCGCAACAGACCAACAACTGGTTTGAAGTGCGTAACGAGCGCGTTCTCGCCACGTAGGCAGAGAGCGCCCTTACGGGACACAGGATGTGCAAGCGTCGCTCCTCGTCCGATCTGAACGGCGGGGGACAGAAAGCTGACAAGCCTACATGTATGACCATAGACCTAAAGCTGGCATTAATATTCTTAGGGGTGTCACGATTCTCCAAATCCACGATTCGATTTGACTTTCCATTTTAAGGTCACGATTCGATTCGATTTTCGATTCTACATTCTACAAGAATGTAGAATGTAGAGAGCTCTCGTTCTCACTCATAAAACCTGGGTTGTAGCACAAACCTAACGTTTTACTTGGTCAAACCAAACGGTTCACCTATATTTAGAATCCGGAGAGACCATAGAACATTTCACTCGGACTAAAACTTAAAAAAACAACACATTTTCTTTACGATTTGGTCTGAGTGAAATGTTATGTGGTCTCTCCTGTTTCTAAATATATCTGAACCCGAACCGTTTGGTTTGACCAAGTAAAACTGTTTTATAAGCATTTTACGAAATGTCTATGGGAAAATAAAAGGCGGATGAAAATCTGTGGTTCAGTGGTTAAGCAGGAAGTGACGTTCACTTTGGCTCTCTATTTGTTCTACTTCTTCAAAAATCTCACAAACATCATTCAATTTTGACGTAGCCTCCGTGTTATTCCTCAGGAACATGGCCAGGAAGGCTTCTGAAACCTCCGAACAGGTAAGCACTCGTTAGGACCAGTGTTGAAAATTGGTAATTAGTTACAGTTACTAGTTACTTCTTTCAAAAAGTAATTTAATTACCTTTAAGTTACTAGTTCCTGCAAAGTAATTAGTTACTAGCGAAAGTAACTTTTGCGTTACTTTTAAAAGTCCGCTTCGATTGTTATTAATGCACACATTATGTTAGTGTTGCTGTACCACAGTGTGGCATTGAACATTCACTTATTGGGCAGGCTTATAGCCTATCGGTCATTAGCCTCCGGGGCTCTGGCTGCAGCTGCAGCTCTCTCCACGGACTAGGTCTGAGGATCAGAAACCGGATAATCCTGAAGTGAAGGATTCAGGAAGTTGTCCGTTATTTTCATGTCCTAAAGTAACTAGTAACTAGCCCAGTTACTATTGTAGTAACTGTAACTGAGTTACTACATTTTAAAAGTAATTAGTTACATTACTAGTTACTGCAAGAAGTAGTTAAGTTACAGTAACTAGTTACTTAGTAAGTAGTTACTTAGTAAGTAGTTACTCCCAACACTGGTTAGGACTAACCTTGTTGAGACCATTGGAGTTGATATTTTGTAAACAAAACAAATAGTGAAAAATGTATTATAATTTTGGCTGATGATGCTGTGTTTTCTGGTGCAGGAGGAGAAGCCAGAGGCTGACCGGCGGAGGAAGAGCAGAGATAGTGAGACAGATAGAACAGGTCCTGGCAGCGAGACAGTTAAATGGGACAGTAGCCACAGTGGGACACGGGACAGAGACAGTGACGGTAATGAAAGTCACACCTCTGCTCTGTGAGCTGTGACAACCAGCAGCTGAGCACAACTTCAGATTCAGTGAAATCAGCTGATTTCTTGACATGCATGTTTTAAACTGACAAAATTAGCGTTATTCTCCGTTCACCGCCATTCATATTTTTTCAGTGGCTGGTACAGGGAGAAAAGCAGGAAGTGACGTTCAATTTGCCTCTCTATTTGAATTCCAGGCAACCCCACTTAGGGTCGCGACCCTAAGGTTGGGAACCACTGATTTAGAATGTTAAAAGTTAAAACCATCTATAAGCATCAGTTGTCATTGCAACTTGCATTGATGAAATGTTTTTTGTATGATAAAAGCATCAGGGCAAAAATGAAATGTGGCGTAGGTTACATAGTTATGCATAATCTATTCATAAACAGATTAAATCCATACTGTAAAATGCTGATCTTCCACAAATTCCAGTTTTGTACGATTTTCCAGAACTAAGCCAATGTTTCCTAAAAGTGTCCGTCCTTCCATTTGTTGTGTTTCAGTGTGGTTTCCACTCCACTGGTGCTGAAAACAAGCTAAAGTCATGAATACATTCTGCTATATTCATGTCAAGTAATCTATTTGTAAAATTCCCAGATATTCCCTAACTTTCCTCAGAGAATTTACCAAATCCCCTGACCTTCCCTGTCTGAATACGGTACACGAATCTGAATTCCATATTCCAGGATTGGTGTGAACTCTGCACATATATTCAAAGATTTAGGTGTGATCTGCGAGTATGACTCCCTGTAGCCTATATAGACCATAAACACACACACACACACACACACACACACACGCACACACACACACACACACACACACACACACAGACAGATGCATCGCGATGCGGACGTGCATGATTCTGCATCGATTCACAAATGTCAAAAATCGATTATTATTATTATTATTATTATTTTCTTTTAATAATCGAATAAAATATAATGGAAGTACATGCAGTTGTTTATTTTAATTATGGATCATAATACAATGCAATTCCAAATGCACTTTTATTTTAAAAGCCACACAGTGAGAAAAAAGAAAGTGAGAAAAAATAAATTATGTATTGGGAAAAAAAAGTGATGCATCGATTTAAGGTGCATCGATAATCGTAATCGAATCGAATCGTAGCCCTCTGAATCGTAATCGAATCGTGAGGCCAGTGAAGATTCACAGCCCTAACAAACACACACACACACACACACACACACACACACACACAGAATGACTGACCCACAAAAATGTTGACAACACAATCAATTAATCAATCAATCAATCAATCAACTTTTATTATCAGACACAATGTCCATAGAAAATCACATACATGAACAACACTTAAGAAAAATAAAACACACAAGAAAGAATTAAGATCTATAGAATGCACCTATACCAATAGGACCACATTCGTGAGTTGTATCTCACAGCACTAAAAACAGGGTTGGTTAGCAGTACTATGATGGCATGCTGGGACACATTTAGTCTGCCGATAAATTTGTACATTAGGTTTCTCAGGAGGGCCTGAAAAGTGTAGACTCCTGCCTTACAAACAAGACCAGGAGACCTGGTTCTGCCAGACCCAGAAGGAACAAATTCCTAGTAGGCAACACACCTACAAACCACTTTATAAGTTAAAAGTATAAATCATTTTAGGCATTTTGTGTGTGTGTAGCATTTTGTGTATAGGGGTATTTGGTTGTAGATTTGTGTATAGGCTAGACCAGCAAACCTTCCAGTCTGATTACATTCACCTGTCCCTTGTCAGTCAGTGCACAGAATATGGGCAGAAGGGCTTTGAATCCAGCATTTCATAAGTTTAGGTAATTTACTATGCTGCTTGTGTACTGTAGTAATAAACCTCTGAAATAAGTTATGTAGAACAACAAAAGTGCCTAAAAGTAATCCAGCGGACAACAGCAATACGTTTTAAATGAATTCACTGCTGGTTTAAATGGTAGCAAGTCCAGACCTGCTCTGTTGCCCCAGGTGGTTGAAATTTGAAGCGTTCCTGAATGGCTGGGGAGGAAAAGAGGGACAGACAGACCGACCGACAGACCGACCGACAGACAAAGCCTCCTGTAGGCCGACCCCCTGGGTCTGGCAAACAGGTCACTTGCACTACTCCACCTAGGTGTTTTCATCAGAATCCGCATACAGTCGTTATATGCAACCTGAAGCTTATGTAGGCTCGCTTTTTTGAAGTTCACCCACAGGGGGGCAGTATAAATGGGGGTACAGTTCAGTGTGTATACAGTAAATGAGCAGCAATAAAATACATTGAGCACCTTACGATATCATGTGTTTTACTTCATTTCAAACTCGAGATCTTCCCATGCTACCCAGCTGGCTTTGGCAGCACTCCTGTCCTGACGTCATCACTTCAAAGGACGAACACGGAAATTATCTTTCCCTCACCTGCTTCAGCCCGGGGTAATCCGTGCACAGCAGCGCACACATCAACAACACTACAGGTTGAATTTGGCTGTGGTGATGTGACGTGGAAGCCTATGCGACACTGTGTGTAGTTCTGGAATAGCTTAGCATGAGCTTTTTACTTCTACGGCTCGCATTTACACTTCAAAACTCATGAAAGTGGTCCTCATGTGTGAAGATGATTTTGCTGAACACTGGTTCGCGTTTAGAATAAGCTTGCGTTGCCCACAGACCTTATTTGAAGCATCGCGCCAAAAACCCATTCAAAAATCCCATAGGCAGAAACAGTGAAGAACCCGGATGTCCAGGACTTCCGCATTCCGACTACAAAAATACGTCATCCCTGCGGTACTCTATGGAAGAAAGAACGTGTCAAAATTCATGCTCGAGGTTCTCCCTCACTACGCTCCGCCTTCATGTCCCACCAACCACAGCACACCTTCACCCAAAAAGCCTCCTAGCCGGTGGATGTTCCCCCATTGTGAACCAAATGGTGAGGACGAAGATGAGATGGACAGCGGAGGGGCCCCTTCCGCAATGACTGTATGGAGGTGTTGGCCATGGCTTCTCCCTCACACTCTCCTGCTTTCTCTTGCTTGGTGTCAGATGTTTAGCTTCCGCTGCCTCGCCTCCTTTAGCAACAGTATTACATGTACGTACTGTATGTTGGAGGCGAGACAGTATGTTAGCTAGTCCACTGTAGCTATAGCCAGCCCTCATTCGCCACAGTAGCTCTTGCAGGCCTTCCTAGTGCTAGCTCAGCTCCATACGCGTGGCATTTTTCAACCCGTTTAGACTGAAAGAAAAAATGTTTTTAGACCAGAAAACCCCTGTGCCTTCAAAAATGTATTTTAAATATATAACAGTATAGTTTATTGATCTGCTCACCTATTACAATGGCTATTTCTGTATCTTTTCAGATTTTCTTTTCAATTTCTGTGCCAACAACAGCCAGGTTAAGAGTGCAAAATAGGCCAAGGAAGGGTGTTTAAGCCCTTTTCCCCTTTAAACCAAAAATGGAACAAAGAAAAGAAAAAGGATCACATGTTCTTGTTTTTGGTTTTAAACGTTTTAAAGTGGCCTGCCATGAATTATTATTTATTTATTCATTTATTATTTGTTTTATTTTTTCAAAACTCATGGTGGGCCACTTAAAAACGGGTAGCAGGCCGCAGTTGGCCCCGCGGGCCGTAGTTTGCCCCCCTGCCCCGATTTATTTGGTCTAACTGAAACCTGGCTGGGTCATGGAGATCCTGTTGACTTAAATGAATCCACCCCCCAGTCATATTAATATGCTCGAGACGCTGGCCGAGGAGGTGCAGTTGCAGCCATTTTCAACTTGCCTAATCAACCCTACAAACTTAATTATAACAAATTTTAGCCTCACTCTTAGGGCCCTATCTTCGTACGGCGCTATTGTTTGCGCCGCCGTTTGCGCGCCTCTTATTGCTATCTTCCCTGCGTCTTAAGCTATATGGCGAAGCCGTGGCCCAGGCGTGTCCGTGGGCCTCTAGCCTATCATCTGCCTCCCGCAAGTGTCATTTTTTACGCTCTGACGAAGATACCATCGCCATGTTCCGAGGGTAAACAGAGGTTTGGGCGTTGACCGTGCCAAAATTGCGTTCCAGCCCAGTTCCAGGCTGGGTGTTGGGGGTGGGTCGGTGGCGGTGCACATCGTGGGTAGAGGCACTGAGGCAGTGCTGTGCGCAGTCCCGCTGATCGAAATCAGTTTCTGGCAGCAAATCACTTTTTGACACAACACCGGCCAGTAAGCTATACAGTAACCTCTCTCCCTGCAATTGCACCATGCAACAATAGCTTAACCCGAGTGGACAATTCTGGTATAGGCTATTGAAATAGGCTAGAATTAAAATATCACACATCTCTACCCTATTAAAGAAACAGATATTTTTAAATGTGTATGTTATAGCCTATGAGCGAAAAGACTAATTAATACTATAGTCTATTCATTACAAAAGCATGAATTTTCATCATCCTCCAATTCTCTCCCTCTCTCTTTCCTCTCTCGTTCTCTCCCCTCTCTCTCTTTCTCTCTCTACCTCTCTATTTTCTCTCTCTCTCTCTCACTCTGTCACTCTGCTTGCACTCTGCAAGCAAGAAGCTGCTGTCACAGACCAGGGGCGTTTCTAGGCCCTGAAGACATTGGGGGCTTTAGCCAGGTACCCCGATGGGGAGGGGGGTTAAAAAAAAATTGTTTTTTCCAATCCGTAAATACCCATGTTGTGAGTCATTTGAGATGAATACAGAAGAACAAGATTAGTGGGTCTCAAAGTGAGGTCCAGGGACCACCAGAGGTCCTTGATAGGGTTCTGGCGGGAGTCCACTTAGCAAATTCATGAATTGATAAATGTCAGCATTAGCCTCTTTCACTTACAAGAAGTTCTCACCTCCCCTCCTCATCCTCTGGTCTGGTCTCCTCAACTCTGCTCTCCTCTCCTCTGCTGTGGTCTGGTGTCCTCTATTTTGCTCTGCTCCACTCCCCTCAGGCTGAGATGAGAAAAAAACAAACAGAAAATATCAGTAGGCTATGCAGGACCAAATTATCAGTTACTATTGTCATAGTGTGTCATTACATAATGTTTCTGCTTCACTCCTCACCACCTCCTCTCCACACGAGCTCATCATCTCACTATGAAATTATTCAAACAAATGACATGCACAGCATCACAGTAGCTACAACTATGAAATTATCTTATGTTATTTAGTTGTGAAGATCTTTTCTGAGATAAATGGGCCTTGATGCTCAAGGCCCATTTATCTCAGAAAATATTTTCACACAGAATATTATTAACCATACAACCTACAACCTACAACGCTAGCATCAGCATGAAGCCACAGCCATCCACTCCAATGTCTATAGAAGCTAACGTTAGCATGACTGTCACAATAACAATGCCTTCACTTCACAGTTACATTAAACACAACCACACATCACTGCTTCATTAAACCATTACAACAAACAATACCTTGTTCCCAATTCCAGCTAGGCGCTTTTGATTAGATAAAGAACCGTAGGTTGAAGAGCGACATGTGTTTTGCGACCGTTTGTTTAACTTTTTCATGTCAATTCACTTGTGAGCACACCTTACGTCAAGTAGCGTATATATAACATCACTACGTCCGCTCTAAGTTTCAAAATAAAAGTACCATATGATACAAAAACGGCACCATCAGAATTTAGGTTTACAGGAAGCGTGTACCTTAATAAAATACCTTCACAGGAGTTACTGGGGGGGTTCGTACACTCTGACTGAGTTGGTTTCTTCCATGATGCGTCATCATGGGAAAAACCAACTCGACGGGGGAAAGAGGGGGGTTTCGCTGCAAGCACTGACTTGAGAGGCTGTTCATAACCTCCGGGGCTAGGAAAAAAACATCCGGGGCTCTAGACCCGGAAGCCCAGGGCTGCCGACGCCCATGTCACAGACATGATGACGGTGACGCTGTGGCTTTTAAGGGGAGTGATCTTACACTTGTGAATACTGTTTTGGGCATAAAAACGCCTATATTATGAGGTTTGCGCCGAGATGATGCGAAGTACAGCAGGCCAACGCGCCCACAAGGGCTTTGCGCGGCGCTATTCCAGCGCAAAACGGGCACTAACACAAAATTACCGCCGTTGCGAAGATAGGGTCCATAGTCTTTCACACACAACTTGGTGGAAAACATTGCAGCAATTATAATTGTTATAATCAGTTTCTCGCCCTCCTGGCCCATACTCTGAACTCTGAATTCTCAGATTTAAAAAAAAATCAAGTTTAGTCATTTACTATTGTTCTACATCAATGCACAGCATAAAAATTCAGACAATTTCAGCAAAAAATACAGTCAGGTCAGAATAAGTTAGGTCATGTAGCTTAGGTTAGGGTTAGGTTGGATCAAGTCAGTTTATATGTAGGTTAGGTTAAGTTTCCCCCACTGAGAGCAAGAATAAATGTTTCCAGGAAGCAGCAATATTTTATAACACTGCATCAACATATGACAATTTATAGATGCAAAACAATAAAAATCACATGAAAGGCACGAGCAAGGTCACAATTCACTACCAAAGTCGAGTAGCAGAGTAGCAGGAAGCGGAGGCCGGCCCGGTCCTGTGTAGAGCCTGGCCTAACAGAGCCTCCAGTGGTTCCCAACCTTTTTTGGCTTGTGAACCCACTTCGATCTGACAAAACACTAGTGACCCCAGACGTAAAAAAAAAAAAAAAATCTTTTGCTAGAATTAATTTGTTTTCCATCATTTGGCCGTTGGGATTGTCCCTTTTTATATATATATATGTATATATATATATATATATATATATATATTATATATATATATTTTAATAGAACAATATACGAACAAGACAAACAGGCTCAGACACAGGAAAAGAAATGGAAAAAAACATACATATACATCATTGACATTCAACAATACAACGTGGTGCTATCAGCCGCATAAGGTGCTTATGTGTTTATAAGAGATATCGTGTACCTGGGATCCCGCCTAAGGGGTCCATGGGATACCAGCCGGGCGAGCCATCCATCACCCCCAACCTCAGTCACTTATCATTCTTAACCTCGTCAAAGTAGGCCAAAAACGGGTCCCAGATATTTGAGAAGTTGAACCTTTTAAGCGCGTTGGTCCTCAGGGACCTGAGTCTCTCTCCATCTGTAGAACAGAGATCATGTCCATCAGCCACACCTGAAAAGAAGGCGAAGAGGAGGACTTCCATTCCTTCAGAATAAGTATGTTGGCGACAGTTGTCCCCAGTGTCAGAGATTGTTCCACAGCCGTAGGGAAGTCCAGAGAGGACTCCGAGCCCCACATCCCACTTCTGACACCAATGTAAGAGCACAGGTGAGAATCGAACCCGCGGGTCTGTCATTCCAAAGCACAACACGTTAACCAGCCGAACAAAGGGACAATCCCAATGGCCAAGGGGCCAAGGGCCATACTTCAACACTGTTACACTAGGTTGCAAGTATACATTTTGTCATCTAGCTGATGCTTTTGTGAAAACGTGTTCAGTTGTTTTAAAATGTGTGTGGTGTTTTTATTATTATTTGTATTTGTATTTGTATTTATATTGATCAATTACTAGGAATTTCAGGCGACTCCATTTGAATTCCATTCAACCCCACTTAGGGTCCCGACCCCGACGTTGGTAAAGGCTGGTCGACACAGCACCTCCTGTAAGCAGAAAGATGCTTTCAAAGCAGGCTTCTGTTTTCTTACAGGGGAAATGAAACCTATAGCCGTCATGCTGTTCTGTGGCGCAGTGATGGTTTCAGGCAGGTGACAGCATCAGTGATAACTGTGTTTACGCCCCGGCTTTAACGCTTAACAAGCCGCCATAAAATGTGACTGTTGGGAAGACGGGCAAGGTGCGGCCGCTTCATTATTCCTCTGATTCAGGTGATCGCCTCAGTATGTCAGGTTGCAGGTTGTGAGAAAACACCACCAAGCTGATATGGACCCTGCTGCTTTGATTCAGACCTGTCTCCTCCTCACTGCCATGTGCCTCTGTGGCGTTACTGGCAGCCCTATAGGTGAGTGGAGTGGGGATGGGAGGATTTTCTGAGGTTTAAAAATGGTTTAAAAATTTTAAATAATGAACAACAGGAAAGAATATTGATAGTTTGTGTTCGAAAATAAAAAAATGTCAGGTGGTGTAACTGTTTTTCACATAGGCCTACACGAAGAGAACAAAACTGCAGTAATTATAGTTGTTAAACAGAAGATGTATGTTTTTTGGCGGTGGTAAATACAGTTAAAGTACCTCTTTAAACATCCATTTTATAGGTTGCACCACCTCACATTTTCTGGGTGGTAGGATCAGAAATCTAGTTTAAAAGTTAACTTGTGTTATCATACAGTAAGCTACAAAACAAATATGTAGTACACTCCGAATACACATTGTAATGTATGGTTTAACTGCATTATTGTCTGAATGATTTTTTCCCCCTCTGGTCATGTTGTTTTTCTCTTTTGAAGAATAAATTGTACATTGTTGGTAAACTTGTTCAGTAAACTTGTACATTACTTCTAAATTAAAATGTGATCCTAATATCCAAGAAGCTCCTTTTTTCTATTTAGTTTTTCTCTTTTGACAACCATTTTTTTCATTGACCAATTTAACATTTCAGAGGTTTTTATTAGGCCTGATATTGACCAGAACTCCAGTATCTTGAATTATACTTCCTCTCATCCACTGCTCCATAGATGTCAGAGTAAACTGGTGGCTTACTCATGTCTCCATGTTCAAATCAAGACTGTACTTCTAATTGGTATAACAATAATTGAAAAATAGAACATTAGACAAAACCAGAATTGAGGTGCATAAACAATTATAACAGTACTGGTGAACATGAACAATTCCCCCACTAACTTGGGGCTTTCTGTGGCTGGATGCTTGCCAGTTCAATAGACTGGAGTACAGCAGGAAAAGCGGTAACACTTTATAATAACGTTCAGTCGTAAGTCATTTATAAGCCTTTAGTTAATGATGAACTAATCACTTACAAAACATGAAATACATTTGTAGACGATTAATAAATGCTATCTTAACATATCACACATGCATTGTAAATCATATTTAAACTTTTAGTAAATTGATTGTTCCTCACCTGTTATAAATGATGTGTAAATCATTTACAATTAATTTACAATGCTTTCTGCATCCCCTAATCTAAAGTGTTAAACCATTCATCACACATAAATGTGTTACATACAAGGGGGTAGCGCTGTCAAAATTGAAGCCAATGCGGAAGTGCAGTTAAACCTGCATTCTTTCGAATGGCCTGCAGGGGGATGATCCATTGGTGTGATCAGTGGACAAGCGTGTCAATCACGCCCCAAAACATATACTGCAACTACAACATAGTCCGATTGAGACCATAAACGCATTAGGCAAATGTTTACTGAAACAGAAGTCCACAAACCAATGGCTCGCCCCCTGCAGGCAAAGAGTTTTGTAAATGGTTAGTTCATCATTAACTAAAGGCTTATAAATTACTTACAACTGGACGTTATTATAAAGTGTTACCGGAAAAAGCTGATGGGAGGAAGTGAATGAGTGAATGCCTAATGCCCTGCCCTGTGTCAGCTGGTATGGTTTTTATATACTGACACCTAGGGTTGGGAACCGAAACTCGAGAACTGAATCCAAAATGGCAGGTACCGGGTACCCGTAAAAAAAGTTATATACCGTGTAATTTGGCTCATATTTATGTCCTGGTTCTGGTTCTGATGTTTCATGTTTCATACCGTGTAATTTGGCTCATATTTAGCCTATGTCCTGGTTCTGATCGTATGTTTCACGTTTCATACCGTGTTATTTTGCTCATATTTATGTCCTGGTTCTGGTTCTGTATGCTATGTTTGTTTCTGTGTTCTTTTGCTCATATTTATGGTTCTGATCATATGTTTCATGTTTCGTACCGTGTTATTTTGCTTATACTTATGTCCTGCGGAGCATCTCGGCCTAAGAAATTCACACGAGTGGACTTGTGCAACCAGGAGTGACGATAAACCTCTTCAATATTGAATCTTGCTCCGCCTGTATGCGAGTTTGAATGTATACGTCTCGACTATTCCCCTCTCCTGAAGCTAAAGACGGGTACATTTTCTGAACTGTAAAAGTTTCAGATCCTGTGATACTGCCCATTGTTCTGTAGATGGCCTTGTAATTGTAGGTTCTGGTGTCTGTTAACCCAAACAATGTCATCAACACCAGCAGCTGCTCATTTGGGTCTCGTTAGATCAAGATTCCTTTTAAAGCCATAGTGAATAATCAGATTACAAACGGGGAATTTGACTTAGTGCAAGTGCAGTGCAGCGATCACATCAAGAGCAGAAGATGGAGCAGACCGAAAACAATCTCAAATTATGAAGCTTAGTAACGTTCAGTAGTAAACGTTAGTAACATTATGACTTAGAAGACCAATACCTTCAGTTTTAATCTCTGGGATCATTCTTACAATAAGGTCCTTGAAGGGGGTTCCAGGGGTCCTTGAGGGGGTCCAGAGGTCCTTGAAGGGGTTCCAGAGGTCCTTGAAGGGCCTGCAGAGGTCCTTGATGGGGCTCCAGAGGGGTTCCAGAGGTACTTGAAGGGGTTCCAGAGGTCCTTGCAGGGCCTGCAGAGGTCCTTGAAGGGGCTCCAGAGGGGTTCCAGAGGTCCTTGAAGGGGCTCCAGAGGGGTTCCAGAGGTCCTTGCAGGGCCTGCAGAGGTCCTTGAAGGGGCTCCAGAGGGGTTCCAGAGGTACTTGAAGGGGCTCCAGAGGGGTTCCAGAGGTACTTGAAGGGGCTCCAGAGGGGTTCCAGAGGTACTTGAAGGGGCTCCAGATGGGTTCCAGAGGTACTTGAAGGGGCTCCAGAGGGGTTCCAGAGGTACTTGAAGGGGCTCCAGAGGGGTTCTAGAGGTCCTTGAAGGGGCTCCAGAGGTCGTTGAAGGATCTCCAGAGGTCCTTGAAGGGGTTCCAGAGGATGTTGAGGGGTTCCAGGGGTCCTTGAGGGCTTCCAGAGGTCTTTGAGGGGGTTCCCGGGGTCCTTGAGGGGGCCAGAGGTCCTTGAAGGACCAGAGACCCATCAAACTAGAATCTAGTTCAATAAAACACCAATATCACCCTCATACTGTATTCATGTAAACCCATGGTTTTATATTTTTGATTCACTGGACTGAATTTTTTTTCACAATCAGATTTGTCATCTGAGCCATATATATATATATATATATATATACCGTATATATATATATATACAGTACATACATTATGTGTGTGTGTGTGTGTGTGTGTGTGTTACAGTGAGATCAGAAAGTGATGTTTTTCAGTTTCCAGTTAACTCATTGAGTGCCAGCCACTTTTGGAGAACGGATGCTCCCAGTGCCAGAGTTTTCAGAGCGTTTTCAGTGATTTCTCGAGGCCCACAGAATATTGTGTGATATTACTATGTAAACACCGAACACGCACAAGAACGAGCTGGCTCTATTGTATCATCAGCAAAAAAAAGTTTATTGATACCATTTTCCGTTCTTTAGTTATGAGCCGGAGAAGATAGGTTGTTTTCAGCGTTTTCAGGCTTTTCAAATTATTAGCTGAGATAATCCGCCTTTTGTGAAATGCAGCATTTCAAGCACATTCACTGAGTCTGAAGATAATATTTTCTGATGTAGTGACGTAGTTGTTGTGTGATGCCCTGCGTGCACCACCCCCCTCCCCCCCTCCCCCCGTAAACTCCTCCCCACACTGCACACAGCCTCACGCAACCATTATATTTTCGGAGTGCTGCGTGTGTGTGCTGCTGTCGGCTCTCAGCGCCACAGCAGGGAAGAGCCAACCCGGATTGCTGAATGGTTTGGCGTCAGGGGCTGCTTTCCTGGCTGCTAATCGGGTGGAGAAACTATACAGACAGACAGACAGACAGGGACAGAGGGGCTCAGTTGTGAGCGCGGATTGACTCCTGTTCGGAGCCAATGTCAGCTCCCGCGACAGAGCAAATGGCTCTGGGAGCATGCATCGGTTTGTCTTTGATCCACGGCTTTTAGGCTGTTTCTCGGACCTGTCTCTAATCTGGACTGCACCGAGCAAGCACTGTCGCCACCTAATGAGTCCGTAAAATAGGTTATACACCTCCAATAGCTACTATAGTTGTACAGGAGCTGCGGAAGGCTTTGATCGACGTCCCACCGTCAAAAAACGCATTGGACGTCGAAGGACGTCCGTGGCACTCTACGTCACTATTTAATTGGACGTCGAAGGACGTCCATGGCATTCAATGAGTTAACTATCTGTCTGTCTCTGACCTGCCTAGTTAAATTTTTTCTAACCCTTTCTGACCTCTCCAGAGGTCCTTGAAGGGGTTCCAGAGGATGTTGAGGGGTTCCAGGGGTCCTTGAGGGCTTCCAGAGGTCTTTGAGGGGGTTCCCGGGGTCCTTGAGGGGGCCAGAGGTCCTTGAAGGACCAGAGACCCATCAAACTAGAATCTAGTTCAATAAAACACCAATATCACCCTCATACTGTATTCATGTAAACCCATGGTTTTATATTTTTGATTCACTGGACTGAATTTTTTTTCACAATCAGATTTGTCATCTGAGCCATATATATATATATATATATATATACCGTATATATATATATACAGTACATACATTATGTGTGTGTGTGTGTGTGTGTGTGTGTGTGTTACAGTGAGATCAGAAAGTTATGTTTTTCAGTTTCCAGTTAACTATCTGTCTGTCTCTGACCTGCCTAGTTAAATTTTTTCTAACCCTTTCTGTCCGTCAAGGTGCAACAACCATCAATTGCATTGCCGGCTCAGAGCATTCTTTGGGACCAGTGGATGAAGGATATACAGGTAAAGTTGGCAAATCTAGTCCTACACTAAACTTTTTCATTTGTGTAATAGTTGACTTGGAAGGCAATCTCTGATGGGAGTTTAGCTTACATGATGCACCTTTTTATAGTACTGCTACAAGTAGCCCAACTGCCTGTATTTTTGTAAATATTAAAACACAGAGAAATAAAAACTGAATTTCCAAGGGGCTGAAAAAACAACATCTCACCCACCCTAAAAAATAATAAATTATGTTCAAAGACACAAGTGACGAGAGAAGAAAAAAAAATCAGCAGTTTGGAGGAGGCTAATGCAAACACAACAAAATAACAATGGTTAAGTGCATAGACAACAAGACATGGTCAGTGTTAGCAGGGCAGTAACCTGGGTTCGAATCCCACTGATGAAACCTGTACTAACAAGTAAATGCATGTCGACCCCCACGAATGATGCAGAGTTATGATGGGGCAGTAATTAGAAAGTTAGCTCATGTTTCTTGATTGACATATATACAGACAATAGAGCGATCCTGATTTGATTATTATTGTTATTATCTTCTTCTTTTTTACTGCTTATATATAGTCTTTCACACTTTTTATAAGTGAAATTCTTTGTTTGCTTAATTTGTGGAATTAATTAAGAGGAACTGTTGGAACAACTTTGACTTTGGTAAGTACGGAGACAAGTGGGAAGTATATATTTATCATATTTAAGTGATTTATTAAATGCAAATGTCCGTTCTCCGCCTTTTTCGGTTCTATTGATTTTTATCACAGTACATCTGACAGGTTTAATTGAATAATTCCTTCAGTATATATATTTTTTTATTTTTGCCGGGTCGAGAGATAGGGATAGAGTCAGAAGGGGAAGAGGAGCTGTGTGTGTGTGTGTGTGTGTGTGTGTGTGTGTGTGTGTGTGTGTGTGTGTGTGTGTGTGTGCGTGCGCGCGTGCGTGTGTGCGTGCAGACAGCGAGAGAGGGAGCAAACAAGGATGCAAACTACCGCTGCGCGGGTGTAAATTGTGGTAAGACCTGGGTCTCACCACCAGCTCGTGTAAACGTAATTGTTTGCGCACCCCCGCATAAAATAGCATATGCCAGGATTGGAAGTGGCTATGCCTGATTTTAACCACACCCCAATCTGTGTCACGAGTGCAGATTGGATTGCAAACCTGATTGATATCTTGCCACATGGGCGCACAGCCTCAAATTGGCACACTGTGTTGAGATGAAGGAGGCATACCATAGGCCATGGGGCCCCATGTGTTTTGAGTTTTGACTTCCATGATGTTTATACAGCACGCCCAAGTCCTTTATCATCAAGGAAGCAAGGAAATCTTGTTTTTCACAAGACAGGACCTTTAAGACAGTTTCACATTTCCCTCTCATAATGTTGAAAAGTCTCTTAAAGTTCTAAGCTCTAGTACTACTCTTTTCCATTTCATGATAGTCTGTTTATTAATTTTTTCAATTGGATGAACCATCTGTCTTATTACCATCTATCACGGGCTAACTTCAACAACTTAGGACCGCCTCCGCTTCCTCGGATGCTGATTGGTCCGAACCCATAGATTGGAGCGTGGCAAGATGGATAAGTCATGTGATCGTTGTTCTTGCACGAATGCAGCTGCCTCGCAGGGAAGACATGCATCCTGCTCCAAAGGGTCATCACGAGCCAACCAGTGGACATGGTGGTCCCTTCCCTGATCTCATCATGGGGGACAAAAATGTATGGCCACAGCCACAGGGGGGTCTTGTAGCTGTAGCATGTTAGCTTTGATGTTGTCCTTCTCAAATGTCTGTGACGCTGCAGGAGATGTGGAGCAGGTGAATGGGATCACAGCAGGGAGCCAGGTGCAGCTGGTGCCCTACCTGTTCCCGACTCACCTGCAGTTCCTGGAGCTCAGCTTCACCGTCGGAGAAACCAGCGCTATCGTTCGCACCAAGAAGCCGCTGGACGCAGACGTGCTGGCAAGCGTGAGTTTAGTGACATGGAAGGAAGGAAGAGATTTATTTAATAATAGATGGATGGAGGGAAGGAAGGATGGAGGAAGGATAGATGCTGGAGGGGCGTCAATCAATCATTGCCAGACCCGGAACGGGTCTCAGGGGCTTACTGACTGAATGACTGACTGATTGACTGATTGACTGACTGACTAACTGAAAGTCTTTGCACACAGTGTTTTTTACATCCGAAAACACGGGCCTAATAGCTTGCAAAAGGCTTTTGACTGATGCGAAAAACGCAGAAGATCGAACCTGTTCCGGAAACTTTAATGATGGACGAAGGTTTCGGAGTCAGCGTGTAAACGTGACACATTGACACAACATGACATCATATTTATTTTAAAACATGCGACAATTCCGGACGAAAAAAGACACACTCGATGTGCAAAAGCCTTAAACCTCCCCATTGTTGAAACCGTGAGCGTGAAAAAGGACACATACAAGTAGGCGTTGGGAGGAATTTGATTTGACCGTTGAAAAGTGGGTGTGTCTGGGACAAGGGACTGAGACAGTGCACTGCACTGTCTACCGACCGAGTGGAGAGGGAGACACAGCAGTCTGCTAAAGAATTGATTTTACCGGACAAATCGGAACAGTATACGCTTCAATAGAGAGCCAAAGTGAATGTCACTTCCCGCTTCAGCACTGTACCAGAGATTTTCATCTGCCATTTATTTTCCCATAGACATTTCGTAAAATGCGTATAAGAAGAGTTACTGGTTCAAACCAAAATCTCTGGTGCGGTGCTGAAGCAGGAAGTGACGTTCCACTTTGGCTCTCTATAACAGTCTCCCCCCGGGCAGAGAGGCGCTTCCTGTTTAAGGGGGACGGCAGGCCATCAGCCAGGAAGTGTGCCGCGAGCCGCGATAAATAGCAATAGGATAGACCATCATGAGACATGAGATAGATAGATAGATAGATAGATAGATAGATAGATACTATAGATAGATAGATAGATAGATAGATAGATAGATAGATACTATAGATAGATAGATAGATAGATAGATAGATAGATAGATAGATATTTAACTGTTTTGTTCCTGTCTTGCAGACTGACAGGACCTTGTATTATTCTATCATGTGTGATGGAGGCAAGGTGAGTGAGATGGCAACACTTTACTGTACAATCATTCACATTTAAATTCACATTCACAATCATTCACATTCAGATATGTCAAATGATACTGTGCTGACGCCCCTGTATGTGCTGACGCCCCTGTATGTGCTGACGCCCCTGTATGCGCTGACGCCCCTGTAGCTCAACAACACTCGGACGCTGGAACTCAACGATCTGAACGACAACAGTCCTGTATTTAAACAGAAGGTGTATAGCACAACTGTTTCCGAGGTAAGTCACTGAAGTTCATTAGAAAGTGGATGTCAACTTGCTTCTCTGAGATCCATATCATGAAGGAGGGAAAAGAAGAGGAGGAAAAAAACAGCGATTGACTATGTAGCTTGCATTTCTGGGTTCATTTAGTAGTTTGTGTTGTTCGTCTATAAGAATCAGCCAATCGTAGTCGACGAGGTGACGTCACCCTCAAATGTTTCATAATGAGAAGATGTTTCAGGATGTAAAACATCTTTGGTAAACGTCAGATTTTGGTGTCATTCCCTCAGAATCAAAGAGCGAGGTCTTCTTTCTAGATCCACCATTTTGCATCAACGATTTCTCCACCAAAAATTGCCTCAATAGACCAGAATGCAATGCGGCCACAATACATCTTGGGGTTTCTAGTTGATTGCTTAATGTGTATCTGTGGCTGTAAGTCACTCAGTCTGTCCTCTGTCAGTCTTTGTATCTGTAGCTGTAAGTCTCTCAGTCTGTCCTCTGTCAGTCTTTGTATCTGTGGCTGTAAGTCTCTCAGTCTGTCCTCTGTCAGTCTTTGTATCTGTGGCTGTATGTCTCTCAGTCTGTCCTCTGTCAGTCTTTGTATCTGTGGCTGTAAGTCACTCAGTCTGTCCTCTGTCAGTCTTTGTATCTGTGGCTGTAAGTCTCTCAGTCTGTCCTCTGTCAGTCTTTGTATCTGTGGCTGTAAGTCTCTCAGTCTGTCCTCTGTCAGTCTTTGTATCTGTGGCTGTAAGTCTCTCAGTCTGTCCTCTGTCAGTCTTTGTATCTGTGGCTGTAAGTCTCTCAGTCTGTCCTCTGTCAGACTTTGTATCTGTGGCTGTATGTCTCTCAGTCTGTCCTCTGTCAGTCTTTGTATCTGTGGCTGTAAGTCTCTCAGTCTGTCCTCTGTCAGTCTTTGTATCTGTGGCTGTAAGTCTCTCAGTCTGTCCTCTGTCAGTCTTTGTATCTGTGGCTGTAAGTCTCTCAGTCTGTCCTCTGTCAGTCTTTGTATCTGTGCTGTAAGTCACTCAGTCTGTCCTCTGTCAGACTTTGTATCTGTGGCTGTAAGTCTCTCAGTCTGTCCTCTGTCAGTCTTTGTATCTGTGGCTGTAAGTCTCTCAGTCTATCCTCTGTCAGTCTTTGTATCTGTGGCTGTAAGTCTCTCAATCTGTCCTCTGTCAGTCTTTGTATCTGTAGCTGTAAGTCTCTCAGTCTGTCCTCTGTCAGTCTTTGTATCTGTGGCTGTAAGTCACTCAGTCTGTCCTCTGTCAGACTTTGCCTGTGGACAGCGAGGTTCTGCGAGTCGAAGCCGTGGATGGAGACAGCAGCTCAACCAACAGCAGAGTATCATATTCCATTTTGGTGAGTTGCATTCATTACTGGATAAGATATATGATGTATATATACAGTATATGCTAGGGGTGTCACGATACACTCAGTTCGCGATACGATACGTATCACGATACTGGGTTCACGATAACGATACGATACGATACGATTTTAACAATATTTTTTTAAACTTGAATAATGACAATATATGACTGGAAAAGTAGTATTTTATTTGAAATGCACAAATACAAAACATGCTGTTGTGGGAAATTGTTATTACAATAACAACTAGAAAAAACATGAGATTGGAGATAAGGCTTATCTTGAAATAGAATGAGTTACACCGTCACTTAGATTTACTTTGAACTAAAAGGTTTCTCAGCAGTATAAATTCTCATTATGCATCTTCAGTTTTTCTTCAAACTCAAACAACAAGACTTTTCTTAGTCTATTTTTTATGCATCTTCAGTTTTTCCTGTCAAGTAAACAGTTTTGCCAGAAACTCAATTGAATGGTTTCTCTCCTGTATAACTTCTCATGTGTCTCTTCAGAGACTTGTTCAACTGAAATACTTTCCACACATTGAACTTCAACAAAGACGTTTCTTAGTCTATTTTTGAAAAAAAAAAAAAAAAAAAAATTTTTTTTTTTATAAAAATAAAAATAAATTCGCGATATGAGATTTCATCTCAACGATACATATCGTGACGTTTTACTATCGCGAAATTTCGTGGGACGATATATTGTGACACCCCTAGTATATGCACACCTCTACCCACAATATCATACCTACACATAACCTGGATTGAGATGATTGATGGTTATCATTCTCTTTCCAAAGCCACCATCTTCAGAAGACTTTATAGTGAACAATGCAGGGGGGGTTATTTTGAAGATAACTTTGAACTACAATGCAGTCAAAAACTACAACCTCACTGTGGAGGCTCAGGTAAGTGAAAGTCATCACACAACTTTCTGTTCCAATGGGCCTTTTTTTGGTCCGATACCTTAAAATGAAATACAATTGATGATGATGAGTCTGGTTCCAAAATCCTTAAAATAATTAACACCTATAGGGCTCTATATTCCGAAAGGCGCTATCCCCTAATAGCGCTTTGCGCACTGTTTGCGCATGCCTTAAGGCACGGAAGATAGCATTCCGTCCGCCAGGTGTTCTGCCGAGTTTTGCTTCCCCGCCGAACAGCAAAAAAAAAGCATCCCCACCTCACGGGAGCTACTTGTAATGATGTATACAGAAATGTAACTGATTCAAAGTGATATAATTGTCTGGTAGATGTGACCTCCCTAATTTCTAAGTTAAAACAGCCAAGAAATATGTTGGGGATGCAATTCTCTGCGGGCATGCGGAAACGTTCAACGCACCTGTCGCAAGTGCAAATTGGAGCCGTGGCAAAATCATTTGCGCCCCAAAATGCCTGCGCAAACGGGATTTGGGCGGTCTTAACTACCAGAATTATTCAGGCGTGGCCAGGCAAGGCTGGGCATTACGTCAATCAAAACCAATCAGATTCCTGTCTTGCAATGGCTGTTTGCGCGAGGCAATGCGTGAGGCATGCAAATGCTGCCTGTAATTCTCTCCATGCGTAATAGAGTGTACTCACTCGTGCGAGGACAGAGGGAGCTTATTGACAGATCGTCTGTGGTGCCAACGACCCTTCGGGTTATGAAGGTAAATAGCCTATGTCCATTGTCCAACAAGTTTTCTCAATTAATTTCCCTGTTTGCGATGTGATAAAAGTTTCTCAGTGAGTTATAGTTGATTGCCTCACTGAATTATGTGCTAATACCCACTTTTAGCAGCATAATTTGATGTCTTGGCGTGGCAAGGCTGTGCCTATAGACATATCCAAAAGGAATTCCACTTTCCACTGCGCAAATACCTCTCTGCGCTGGGAGCGCAGCGTAATCTCCGTGCAGCGCACCCAGCGCAGAGAGGTATTTGCACGTAAGAGGTCCTTTTCAAAGCTCTTAGCGCAAACTAATTGCACGCTGCTGACGATATGGTAACGCCATCTATCCCACATTTTAGCGCTGAAACGCCTGCTTTGGCTTGTGGCAGCCAATGCCCAGTACAATTATCACAGGCATGCGCTTGTGTCCGCCCCCAATTTTCATTGCGCACGGCGTTAAACGAGCGCAAACGCTAAATTAGCGCTTTTGGGAAGATAGAGGGCCTACCCAGCAAGCACGGACGGACCCGGACGAATCGAGAGAGCCCAATCGGGGCCAGCTCAAGTCATATCATGACGAGTCAGATCTGGCCCAGATTATCACTGTATAATCACTATCCAACTAATTTCACTCACCGGTCACCACTGAAATATCCATGAGGATAACTAGATGGTTGCAATCAATCACGTATTTCTCAGCCTGGACTATTTATTTATCCAAAATCCGAGTGATCAGCACTTGCATGTGAACAATCTGCGCTGATTAACAAACTGTTTATTTGTGGAGGTGGGACTACGAGGAGATGAATTGCGGGGAATCCTGCAATTGTCTGCAATGTGTTTCGGGGTTCTTCTTACACAGATTGTACACGGTTACGTGATATCCGATCCAAGACTTGACGACAACGTTTTAAATATAAAACAAGTTTCTGCCATAATCCTACATAGGCTATATTCGTGTCTCGTATAGCCTAACAGGAGCACTGGGTAAACAAACGTTATAGGGTGACACTTGTCAATTTTGAGGGAATTCCTCAATGATTCTTCGAGATTAAGGTTTGAATTAAATTAGCTTTCGTTTGTATTAAAACTGTCCCGACTCCATGGATGTATACATGGATGTATACCGGTATAAAAAGAACAAGGGGTCCATGTTTTGAAATGGTAGGCTATATTACTCCAACATACAACAGATAATTTCAGCGAACAGTTAGTGTACTACTTCCATAAGTTGTAGATCCCGAGTTCAAATCCTGCACGGGGTGGTATTTTATTTTTTGAAAATGTAGCATAAATTGTTAATCTGGACATAATTATAGCTTTATGTATAAAGTTGCTGAATATACACTGTGTACATAGCAGAATAACTGAACATGCCCATTCATGGTACCGGTCATATTTAGACGTCAGCTTGACGTTCCTGCGTAGACGTCTAAATCATCCCCAAATCACCCTGTGATCCGGCCTAGTCCTGAATGTCACTGAAACACGTCATCACAATGTTATCATGACGTAATTTTGCTTGCTGGGTAGTCTTCCAAAATGAGGTAGGCTACAGCATAAAATATAACAAGTTATGGGACTTTTCAAAGAATCATTATGTAATTGATTGACAATGATCAACTCCAGGTGATTTTCTTTCTAGGTGTAGAGCATTGTGGAACAAATGTTCAATCAGTGAGTGAGTGATGTGAATACTTGATTGCCTCGGGGTCATCCCTATGTTCCCCGGGTCCTATGTTCCCCGCTTTTCCCAAATAGGGTCCTATGTTCCCCGCTATATGTTCCCTGGGAGAGGTTAGGTTTTGGGTTAGGGTCTGGGGGAGGTTAGGTTTAGGCGTGGGGGGTGGGAGAGGTTAGGTTTTGGGTAGGGATGTTCGATATTGGCTTTTTTACCGATATCCGATATCCGATAATGTCCAACTCTTAATTTCCGATACCGATATCAACCGATATCAACCGATACCGATATAAGCGGGCTTTTTTTCCACCAAAATTTCACGTAACAAGTTACATAATGTAGCTTAATGTAGCTGAAGAGTTTAATATATAATATGCATGTTGTGTTAAAGTTGTAAGTGTTAGAGAAGCAAGCTTGTGACCAGAAGGTCGTCGGTTCAATCCCCGGGACCGGCAGGATAAATCTGGGTGGGGAAAGTGAAAAGGCAGCGCTTGCCCTTCCCTCATTACCACCACTGAGGTGCCCTTGAGCAAGGCCCTTAACCCCAACCGCTCCAGTGGAGCTGCTCAGTGGCCAACAGATCAGACTGTGGTTGTACTGGTCAGCTTCCAGGTATGAATGTGTGTGTGAATGTGAACAGGGCACTCCTGAAAAAGAGAGCATTGCTCTCAGTGAGACTCCCCCTGTATTAAAAAAAATAATAAAAAAAATAAATAAATATCGGCATGAAAACCGATACCGATATTTTCCGATATCGATTTTTTTATGCTAATATCGGCCGATAATATCGGTAGGCCGATAATATCGGACATCCCTAGTTTTGGGTTAGGGTCTGGGGGAGGTTAGGTTTAGGGTTAGTGAAAAACAGGGAATATAGAACCCGGGGAACATAGAACCCGGGGAACATAGACATGATCCCATTGCCTCCATCGTCTTTGTCATCCCTAACTGCAGGATATCGGTGGTTTCAGTGACAGAGCCACCGTGCTGATTGAGGTGGAGGACTTTGACAACCTGAACCCCTTTTTCAACCACAACCAGTTCCAGGCTTCTATTCCTGAGAATCAGGTGAGTCTCACCAACTAAAAGGCGCAGTAGGCCTATGTTTCTCAATAGTCAGTTAGCAGCTTGAGACAGACTTTCGACTTGCATCGGAAATCTGCAAATCTGGAAGTCATAAGGGGTGTAACAGCGCTCGCATGCATGCTGATCTTTACCTGATCAAAATGAAGTGAACGTGACCGGTGTGTAGTCAAAACCTACCATTTTCAGCGTGTAGCTAGTTGCTATTTGCTACTAGCCACGAGCTAGAGTTGTTATTGTTGTTTCATAGCGACGGACGGATTTGAGAGCGACACGCAGGGAGCGGAAAAGAAATGCATTAACTCATTGAGTGCCAAGGACGTCGATCGACGTCAAAGTAAATAGTGACGTAGAGTGCCAACGACGTCGATCGACGTCAAATGCGTTTTTTGACGGTGGGACCTGGATCAAAGCCTCCTGCATCTCCTGTACAAATATTGTAGCTATTGAAGGTGTATAACCTATTTTACGGACTCATTAGGTGGCGACAGTGCTCTCCAGATTAGAGAAAGGTCAGGAAAACAGCAGGAAAAAGCCGTGATGAAAGAGAAACCGCTCATGCTGCAGCCAGAGCCATATAGATTGCTCTGGCTGCAGCTGACGTTGGCTGCGAACTGCAGTCAATCCGCTCCCACAACTGAGCCCCTCTGCCTCTGTCTGTCTGTCTGCATAGTTTCTCCACACGATTAGCCGCCAGAAAAGCAGCACCCGACACTGAAAAGCCAAACCATTCTCTGCAGTCCGGTGGGGCTTTTCCGTGTCGCGCTGGGAGCCGGCGCACAAAAACGGAGCACTCCGAAAATAGACGCTGGGTGCGTGAGGCTGTGTTTTAGTGTGGGGAGGAGTTTGCAGCTGAGGGGGGGGAGAGGGGGGTGGGGCACGCAGGGCACCACGCAACTACACCACGTCACTACATCAGAAAATATTAGCTAGAGTCAGTGAATGTGCTTGAAATGCTTCATTTCACAAAAGGCTGAATATCTCAGCTTATAATTTGAAACGCCTGAAAACGCTGAAAACAACCTATCTTCTCCGGCTAATAACTAAAGAGCGGAAAATGGTATCAATAAACTTTTTTTTGCTGATAGTCTCCTTGTTCTTTGTGCGTGTTCAGTGTTTACATAGTAATATCACACAATATTCTGTGGGCCTCGAGAAATCACTGAAAACGCTCTGAAACTCTGGCACTGGGAGCGTCCGTTCTCCAAAAGTGGCTGGCACTCAATGAGTTAATGGGCAGAGCCGGTCGGTTGGAGCCAATGGCAGAGCTTGCAGGGAGCGGAAAGGGATTTTCTTCCACTGCCGACCGCGCCTCTTGAGTTCCTGTTGCACCACATTGAAATGGGGCTGCTGCCCCCAGAGGTTAGAGAAAAAAAACGTTTTTTTTGTTTTGTTTAACCGATGGGTTCCCAGATTGGTTAGCATTGGATTTAGGTATAAAGGGGATCATTGTATACCTTATTCATTTTGATTTTAGACTGGGGGCGGGATCTGGAATCCCTTATTTGGAAGGACACTGGAAGTCAGTCAGAGTTGGGGCTACTGAGAGAAAGTCTATATCACACATGGGCAAAATACGGCCCGCGGGCGCCCCCTGTGTGGCCTGCGATGGAATTGCAAAACTAATAATAATAATAATTGTACAGGGCACCTGAAGGCAACATGCAAGATAGCCGCTGAATAAGTGTCCAAATGTTCATGTCATTCTGGCCAATACTCCACTGTTTCAGTCTGGAATATAGAATAGGCTATCTTTCAATAATCTTTATGACTAAAAGGCTAAAATAATCTCATGTGTAAGAAATTACTGTTCTACAGTCATTTCTTGCGCTCCTGGGGCCTATGGCAAAATGCGGCCCCAGGGCCGGACTCAAAGAAAAACAAAACGACCCCCAAAAACTCAATAAAA
Organism: Poromitra crassiceps; assembly: GCF_964638095.1. Classification (NCBI taxonomy): domain Eukaryota; kingdom Metazoa; phylum Chordata; class Actinopteri; order Beryciformes; family Melamphaidae; genus Poromitra; species Poromitra crassiceps. The sequence continues at coordinate 59,881,705 of NC_139626.1, read as the reverse complement.
GGCAGAATTATGTTCATAAATCTCATCTGCTACAGCGATTTGTATCACTATTATATCAGGAGATTAACAAGAAATTACCAATCACACCGGGAGAGAGGGTTAAAATAGGGAGACTCCCGCGAAAATCAGGAGTGTTGGCAGGTATGATCTCCAATGTGTGGCCCTTCGCTTACTTGATGTATGTCAGTATGGCCCTCAGGGGGAAAAAAATGCCCACCACTGGTCTATATACTGAGGTCATATTATTATTATTATATATATTTTTTAAATATTTCCCCCCGATTTTTTAAATCCCATTTTTACCCTCCATTAGTGCTAATTTTAATTTATTTATCCTGGTTGCTGCTCCACCCTCTGCCGATCTGGAGAGAGTCGAAACTGGCTCCATGCTTCCTCCGAGCCAGCCGCTTCTTTTCACCTGACAGGGGAAGCTTCACCGGTAGGACATAGCACGTGGGAGGATCACGCTATTCCAATGAGTTCCCCTCCCTCTGAACAGGTGCCCCGAATGACCAGAGGAGGCACCACTTCAGCGACCAGGATATTGCATGTTTTGGTGATGGGTTCCTATATGAGCGAAACCCCCAGGGGGCATGGGGAGAACATGCAAACTCCACACAGAAAGGCCCTTTTGATGACCCCACCCGGGCGGTGGGCACTCAAGGACATGCGGACGGGCATGCACTCCTTCAGCGCTCACAGCGTCCCAGGTGGGATTCGAACCCAGGACCTTCTAGCTGTGAGGCGACAGCGCTACCACTGCGCCACTGTGCCCCCCACTGAGGTCATATTAAATGTTTGGCTTCATAACGTTTGTTACACAGATTTAGTGCAAGATTTTGCCATTTTTGACCACTCGAGAATTAGACAAAGAATCCACCCAAAAACACCAGCTGAAGACTGAATGACCTTTAAAACCACTTTTGGTGATTTTTAGTTGATTAATTGATTGGATGACAAGCACTATTTTCTGAAAATGGCTGAGAAAAACTAACTTATCTTCAATGTATGTATATATTTCAGGTTGGCCCTTTCCCTATCATTCTGCCAGAGGTGATAAAGGCCCAGGACGGAGACACTGGGATCAACGCGACTATAGTTTACAGCATGGGAACAGGTAAACAATAGTTTACAGCATGCCATGCTACATTAAACTGAGACCACGGATGCTTTTAAAGCAACAGACAGTAGCAGGCTGCTAGCAGGGCACTGCCAAGGTGGCCTTAGGGATCTCAGGGCATCACGGCCAAAGCGAGGGGCAACGGACACCATGCCCTCCATGGTCTCCGTGTAATACCCACCATGCCCCCACTTTTACCGCTGCAGGCAAGGGCGCGGGAAGCTGGGTGCGGTGGGTGCTGCAGCACCCCCTGGTGGCAAGAGATGTAAAAAAAAAAAAAAATACAGTGTACCTGAACGCAACATGCAAAATACCCGCTGAATAAGTGTCCAAATGTTCATGTAATTCTGGCCAATACTCCACTTCTGTTATAACATTTCAGTCTGGAAGATATAATCTTTATGACTAAAAGGCTAAATGAATAGCTTAGAAAATGAATAGCCCCGGGGGCCCATGGTACTATTAATCCGGCCCTGGATATATTGGAGGAATAGCAGGTAGGCTATCACTGTCCCTGATTCCTGAGGGTAAATTGAGTAATGCTGCAGAGAAGAGAAGACACTGAATAATGACATCACAACAGTATAATCCTAATGTTAATTTAAAATTAAATATTCCTCTAAATATGGCTAAAAGTCCAAAAAGGGTGGGAGAGAGAATGCGGATTCCAACACAGCAGTGGGAGCAAGTGGTGACATGGAGGTGAGTGAGAAAAGGTGACTGAATAATGACACAACAGTATAATCTTAATGTTAATATTCCTCTAATCTGGCCACAAAGTGGCCAAAAAAAATGTGGCCAAATTTTCCCCAATGTTGAATCGGTGGCTACGGTCTTGCAGCACCCCTTACCTAAAAGTACTTCCAGTGCCACTGGCTGCAGGAGTAGCCTACTGCAGCAGCACTGTGAAACTAAATGAGCAACATTTGTATTATGTTATACTAGCTGACAGGCATAGCACATAGACATGAAAGGGGGCTTGAGCCCCTGCCTTTTTTTCAGTCTGTAAAAAGTGCCCTTTTTTTATTTATTTTTATTATAATACATTTTTCATTTTCATTCCAACAACACATGAACAAAACAAACAGCTCAGACACATTAAAAAATAAAATAAAAAGTGCCCTTTCCTGACCATGAATGCATTTCTAATGGTGCTTTGTATCGAAATTTCCCTTTCCATGCCGTCACTGAAGGCAGCATTCAAAGAGAAATGCCTTTTCCGAGCTCTCTTGGCCTTGAATGCACCATTTGTAATAGGCCTCTGCATGGAGCAGTGTTTTTCTAAACTGCCCCTGAAGGCACCAACCCAAAAATGAACCCAAAAATGAATGAATAAATAAATACATAAATAAATAAACCACCCAATAAATAAATAACCAAAATATAGGGAACAAATGCAGAATTGTTGCTCTTGAAAATATTTTTTACTTTACACTATTGGAAAGGGATGTTGTGTTGTTGAATCCGCAAAAAATAAAAAAAATTCTAATACACCTTATCTAAATCTTCTGTCTTGCTTTTTAGAATTATGGTTAAAATGCATGGTATATTACAAGCCTCACTCAGTATCGTTCAATGTTTCTGCCTGTGTTGCTATCTGTTGTAGTACAACAACCTAAAGGGAGAAAAGGAGCAAATACATATTGATGCTTAAATGATTTCACAACAGTATTGCAACAGCATGCAACTTTTATATACTAATATTATTCAGTTATGGAGTTATTTTTCCGTGACAAGTCTCATCCTAAAATGAGATATTCCTCTAAATCTGGTTAAAATCAGAATATTTAAAATGAGTTATACCCCTAAATTGGCCTTCAAATTGCCTCAAATTTCCGCCGCCGCCCTCCGGACGCCGGCTGTAGTGCCCTTTTATGAATTTGAGCCCCTGCCCCTCTAATGTTCTGTGCACGTCCCTGCTAGCTGAGGACAAGCGACCTTGCAAGGCCGTTCTCTTGTCAGGTCATATTCAGCAGGGTTTTATGTGTCTTCAGTGTCTCCAGACGAGTATCAGAGTCACTTCAACATTGACTCCAGCAGTGGAGTCCTGACGGTGCAGACTGCCATCGACAGAGAGGAGATGGACAGCGCTGTGATCTCTGTCAGCATCAAGGTACAGTAGCTCATATACACCGACGTACGCTTGGTTCACACCTGAAGCAACTCAGAAGCAGCGCGCCACGGAAGCGTCCCGTCAGCTCGAGTGCCACGCTGCACCAGTCACACCAGAAGCACTCTGTTTTTTTGCTCCACGCCTCGCTCTGTTCTCCGCGGTGCCGATCACAACTTGCATTGACTTCATGCCTAGTTGCTCGCGTACTGTACTGCTCACGGCTCGCGTGAAAAATAGACCAGATGCCCGAAACTATCGCTGCAGCACGCGTGCAACATCGCTTCTTCGCATTGCTACTGCATTGCTTCAGCGTAGGATAGGCGTCAGGTGTGTTTGGGCCGTTAAGTCATTCATGCATATTTGAAGCTAACTTTAGCTACTTTCTAATGATGATTGATTATTGAGATGATTTCACTGACAAAGCCTAATCATATTACAATTATTTTTGCTCAATATGGTTAATAATAATAATAATAATAATAATAATAATAATAATAATAATAATAATAATAATAATTGATTGGATTTATATAGTGCCTTTCGAGACAATCAAAGCGCTCCACATGCTCCACAACACATATCAGGGGAGGGAGGGGGAGGGAACTCAACTCAACTCCTCCTCCACCGATGTGTAGCACCCACCTGGATGATGCACGGCAGCCAGTTTGCGCCAGAACACTCACCACATATTGGCTATCATGGTGGAGAGCTGAGGACTGAATGTGCCAATTAAGTAATGAGGGATGATTAGTAATGAGTCGCCATGATTGAACGAAGGCCTGTGTTACAATTTAGCCAGGGCACCGGGGTGACACCCCTACTCTTGCGAAAAGAGTGCAGATGGGATCTTTAACGACCACAGAGAGGACCTCTCTGCCCTGGGGCATTGGGCAGATTATTCATCAGACCATTCAGACCAGAGGGGAAGAGCACCTCCTACTGGTCCTCCAACACCCCTTGCAGCACCAGTCTCCCATCCAATTAAGGAGTATCCTAGGTCAGACCTGCTTAGCTTCCAAAGGAACGACAGTAATGTAATTCAGGTGCCACAGGTGCTGGTCTTGGAATTGTGATATTATATGAAATACAATACAGTATACAGACACATATTTTTCAATCTCTTAGATATTTCAGCAAATCAGAATTTGTTTTCATGAAAAACTGAATACGGTCGAATGAATCATGTTTTACAATGTGCAATTTGAATGTGTAGGTCAGAGACAGGGCTCAGCACCAGAAAAGCATTGATAAGTGCAGCCTCTTGCGATTTTGAAATTGAAGTATAGGTCATGTTGTGATTTTCAATATTATGGTTTAATTGTGCAGCTCTATAGCCTTCATCTTCATCTATTTCTGAACTCACCATCATCCTCAGTATTAGTGAGTCTTCTATTCCGGTGCTTGATCCATCCGTCCATGTCCCTGTCTGCCAGGCGACTCAGAGAGACAACAGTTTGAAGACGGCTGATGCTGTGGTGACCGTCAGTGTTGAGGACATCAACGATAACGCTCCGGAGTTTGACCCACCGACCTACTCTGTGACCCTTCTGGAAAACTCGCCTATTGATGCTGTTCTTCTCCGAGCCATACTCACCGACCCGGACCAGGTCGGTCTTTACTGCTCAAATGCGGAAGAAATCTTAAATAACACTGTGCATAGTGCTCACTCTCAGCTGTAAACCTGTGCATAGTGCTCACTCTCAGCTGTAAACCTGTGCATAGTGCTCACTCTCAGCTGTAAACCTGTGCATAGTGCTCACTCACAGCTGTAAACCTGTGCATAGTGCTCACTCTCAGCTGTAAACCTGTACATAGTGCTCACTCACAGCTGTAAACCTGTGCATAGTGCTCACTCTCAGCTGTAAACCTGTGCATAGTGCTCACTCTCAGCTGTAAACCTGTGCATAGTGCTCACTCTCAGCTGTAAACCTGTGCATAGTGCTCACTCTCAGCTGTAAAGGCCGTTTCTCACTGGTGCGGTGCGGAATGCGTTGCGAAATGCGAAGCGAAATTTCGTGCGGATTTTCCGCATTGCAAACTATACACACAGGTCCGGTTGCGAATTATTCGCATTCCCACGTTCATTTTCCCGCGGCGGAAAAACAGTGGCTCGAGACCACAATGGAGTCAAGCAGTAGTAGCAGTGATGAAGACCTGCTCCTCATATTGCTGAGAAAACAAACGAGAAAGAGGAAAAGAAGGTTCTGGGTTCACCCAATTTTAGAGAGGCGCACAGAACATGGTGAGTTTCATCAGCTGGTCCAGGAGCTGCGCCTGTATCACGGTCGCTTCAGGCAGTACTTCAGAATGGGAGTTGAGCAATTTGAGGCTCTGTTGCGGATGATAGCCCCTCACATAATGAAGAAACACACAAACTACCGCAGACCTATAGACCCTGAACAACGACTGGCAGTGTGTTTGAGGTGAGCATTTTCTTGTGATTTATTTTGTTTACCGTCTTTTGCTTAAAAAATAATCACGATATACGAGGGATCAGTGTTTGTAAACAAACGACGAAACTGGGGGGGACGTTCACGCTAGGAAGGCAGATAGCCTGTAACGTTACAGTAGGCTATGAACACAAATTGAATCATCACCATGCCAAACAGCAGCGCAGCGCCATACTGTGTAATTATATAGCCAATGTTTCTGATTCACACCATCACACCATAATGCACACTATTGTCAAAGTACTGTGTGTTAGGTGGTAGCCTATAAGCTGTATTAATGCACCCATGCATGCACACCACCTGGGTGCATGTAACAAACCATTACTATAGGGCAGGCCACCACAGTGCTGCTTACTACAGTGTAGGCTACATTATGGTGTGATGGTGTGAATCAGAAAATACTTAAACATAGGCAATATAATTAATTACAGGGTATGGAGTTGTGCTGCTGTTTGTCATAATACTCTCAATTTGGCAGGTGATGATTAAATTTGTTTTTATACTGTAACATATCTATAGCCTGACCAATGAATGAACGTGAATCGGAGCGTGATCTCCATCTCCACACATTATTTCAGCTAAGCATAAGCCAAGATTTCAGCCTGGGACAACATTTGAAATGTGACATTATAGAAAGCAAAGTATTTCATGGCCAGGCCCATAGGCCTATGATAAGTGTAGTTTTATAGGCCTATGATAAGTATAGTTTATTCCTATAGACCTAGGCCTATAGGAATAAACTACATTTATCATACACTTGACCATTGAAATACTTTGCTTCCTATCATGTCACATTTCAAATGTTGTCCCAGGCTGAAATCTAGGCCTATATGCTTGGCTGAAATAAATGTGTGACTTTTGATCACTAAAATGGTTTGGTCATGCACCTTACGCACCGGAGATCACGCTCTGATCCACGTTCCTTCTAGGAAGGCTATAGATATAATGTTACAGTATAAAAATAAATTGAATCATCACCTGCCAAATTGAGAGTATTGTGACAAACAGCAGCTGGCCCTTTCAAAGAAGAGGTCTGTCTGAAATATGAATGAAAAAACAACAACCATTGATTGTGTTATCTTTTATGTCTACTGTAGGTTCCTCAGCACTGGGGACTCATTTGTCACCATTGCATCGAGTTTTCGTTTGGGAGTGTCCACCGTGGCCACTATTGTCAAAGACACCTGTGACAACATCTGGGAGCAGCTAAAAGCTGAATACATGCCGGTGCCCACGGAGGAAGTTTGGAACACCACCATCCACAAGTTCCAGGTGAAGTGGAACTTTCCAAATTGTCTGGGTGCGCTGGATGGCAAGCATGTGGTAATCCAGAAGCCAGCACACTCAGGCTCAGCATTCCGGAACTACAAGAGCACCTTCTCTGTTGTGTTGCTTGCACTTGTCGATGCAGACTACAAGTTCATAGCTGTCGACGTGGGCGCATACGGCAGCAACAGCGATGGGGGGATTCTCTCCAAATCTGCTCTTGGGAGGGCCCTGGAAGCGGACACCCTCAACGTGCCACCACCAGCTGCCCTACCATCTGCACCAGAGTTGGGAGAGTTGCCACATACTATTGTAGGTGACGAGGCGTTTCCCCTGAAAACCTACCTCCTCAAGCCATACTCTGGCCGACACCTCCCAGAAGACAAACGCATCTTCAACTACCGTCTGTCCAGAGCACGCCGCATCGTGGAAAATGCCTTTGGGATCCTGAGCCAGCGCTGGAGACTGTATCACCGCAAGATACAACTCAAGCCAAGCACAGTTGATAGCGTAATAAAAGCCACTTGCATCCTATGCAATTATCTGCGTGCTGGTGATGACACTGACAGGGACCTAGAAGATGCAGAGTTCGATGTGGAAGAGGAGGAGGCCGTCCTTCACAGACCTGCACTCCAAAATCTCAGGCCCCTGCGAGGTAACCGTGGGTCTCTCGAGGCCATGCGCATACGAGACACGCTCCGCCAATACTTCGTGTCACCTGCGGGTATGGTTCCCTGGCAGTACCCGCATGTGCGCCGTGGTCTCGTTGCTGAAAATGAATGAACTGATTATCTATAATTAATTATAGACGGTTTTACCTTGACAACAAAAACATTCTAAATTGAACCCCCGCTCACTTCCTGTTGCAGTGTTTGCTATGGACATAAAAACAAAAAAAACATTCAAGTGCAGGACTGACCATTCCGTGAAAACCGTCTATACAGCTGAGCGGTGAAAACAAAAGTAACGATGTCGAGTGAATATTTCTGCAGTTTGCCGAATGCTGAGAAAAAAGAAGTGCTGTGGGGTTGTGCTTTGGTGAAAACCGTCTATAGCCTATGTTTTTTCTTGTTTATTTATTGGTTGGTTGAATGCTTGTGATTCACTGTTCCATTGAATACTTTTTGAAGTCTCAAACTTTTCTGCCTCAGTAAAAGAGCCCCAAACCAAATAATGTCTCCTGGTCATTTACAAAGTCTGCAGTTGACAGGTAATATTGATGAAGATGAACTTAAACAACCTTAAAAGCAGTTATCAGATTTGATTGTTATGACACGTTTGGATAAACATAAACATCTTCAGCAACCTTTTTCAGCTGAATTTTCCTGTTCTCACATACCTCAACATAGTACATCACATTAGATTAATGGTCAAGAAGATTCCAGACTGGTGGCTATCACAGACCTTTTCATTGAATGTTGTTCTTATACCAAACACTTAACTGAAATAATATATCGATACAGTAATAACTAACAAAGACAATGGATTCACACTGAATTCAAATGGTTTATTTGAGCAACACTCAAGCAACACAAGTGACAAGTGCAGTGCACTAATAAAAGGCTCACTCAAACGTGTGCAACATGTCCTCTCTCCAGAATCAAGAGGGTAAATAACCTTGAAAACAAACAAGGTAATAAATAAATAATTTATAATAAACATTTGTAAAAAGTAGAAAAAGGCACGCACATCCAAAAGCCCACTGGGCTGGGTGCTGGATCAAAAAATACCTGACAAAATTAAGAGAAAGATCCATGCACCAGAGAGCTCCCATTTAATTTTTATTTTCTTTTCTTATGCATGACGTTTCGAGCCTCACGGCTCTTCCTCAAGACGCTTTCTGAGAAAGGTCAAAACGTCACGCATAAGAAAATAAAAAAAAATGAAATGGGAGGTCTGGTGTGCAGATCTTTCTCTTCATTTAAATAAACTACAAATGTGTGTAGGAGGACTGTTGGGAATAGCTGGCCTGGGTTTGATAATTATAGGGAGGGAATTCTGCCTCATGCATCAGCTCGTTAATCTTGATGCGAAGCCATGACTGCCTCTCAGGGGTCAACCGCCTAAACTGAGGTGCTAAACTATGGAGATAGTAGTAGACATCATCTTTCTCCAGGCGCTCTTTCTCCCTATTTTTCTCCATCTCCCTGGCCTCCTTTCTCTCTAGGTAGGACTCCAGGAAATCCCCCTGACTTTGAGTCGCCCTCTTCTTCTTGCCCTGGGTTGGTTTATCAGCCCTCGCTGCTGGCTGAGTTGCACTGCTGCTGGCGATGGTGCTGGTGCTGGTGTTGGCCTCATCACCACTTTCTTCACTCCCATCCCTGTTCTCTTTGTCTTCCTCATATTCAATATTGCTGGACACACTGTTAAGACATATTTAACTTTTAGTTCCAAACAAGCAATATGTTTGGCCAAATAGATAATTACCATAAAGTGTGATACCACTCAAGCCAAGTAATTTTGTCTAAAAAGTTTCTGTTTTCTACAACTATAACGTTAACAACTTTTCTATGTTCTATATTTACAACCACCAACCTACCTCCTGTGAGCAAGGCTGGAATCAAGGAATGTCATGGAATTGAAGAATTTCCACTTTTTCTTCCTCTTGCTAGCTTGCCCACTGCGTGTGTCCTGCTCGCCCTTCTTACATTTTAGATAGGTGTCACGGAGGTTTTTCCACAGCTTCTTCACCTCTTCAGCTGGGAATATAAACAAACGTGTTATATAACATTGTGTATGATACTGCCCATGTCCACTCCACACAACAAAAGCCTATCCAGACCAGACAGATAATGTCAACGGGACTAACGTTAATTATACAATACATAAACTAATCGAACCACACATTTGATGCTAAACTGCTAGTTAGCACTAGGACACCAGAGGCTAACGTTAGCTAGCTCTATCCGTTTACAACATTAGCAAGTCAATTACGTTACATAACAGCTACATACCATCTTCAGCGAATCCCAGCTGCTGGGCGATCTGAAGCCATATGTTGTTCTTGATATCGTTGTTGAGATAGTCGTCGCGGTGTTTGTCATATAATATTGGGTGTTGAGAAACGAAATGTATGAGTCGCTCTCCCATAGCTAGTCTGCAGTACTGGGCATGGGATGTGAGTGACGTCGGTTGTAAATAAAGGATTTCATTGGTCAAACGTATCTTGCTGCTTCCGAAAATCCGCGGAAGTCAAAGTCCGTGCGGAAAAATAAACCCCCGCACGAATGTTCCGCCTCGGTGTGCAAGGTTCAATTGCAACTCATTAAAACATTTTGTTGCAAATCTCCGTGCCGAATATTCGCGCAAAAATCCGCACCGGTGTGAAACGGCCTTAAACCTGTACATAGTGCTCACTCTCAGCTGTAAACCTGTGCATAGTGCTCACTCTCAGCTGTAAACCTGTACATAGTGCTCACTCTCAGCTGTAAACCTGTGCATAGTGCTCACTCTCAGCTGTAAACCTGTGCATAGTGCTCACTCTCAGCTGTAAACCTGTGCATAGTGCTCACTCACAGCTGTAAACCTGTGCATAGTGCTCACTCTCAGCTGTAAACCTGTGCATAGTGCTCACTCTCAGCTGTAAACCTGTACATAGTGCTGCTCACTCTCAGCTGTAAACCTGTACATAGTGCTCACTCTCAGCTGTAAACCTGTGCATAGTGCTCACTCTCAGCTGTAAACCTGTGCATAGTGCTCACTCTCAGCTGTGTAAACCTGTGCATAGTGCTCACTCACAGCTGTAAACCTGTACATAGTGCTCACTCTCAGCTGTAAACCTGTACATAGTGCTCACTCTCAGCTGTAAATGTAACAATAACCCTAACCCAATTCTACATGTGATCTCTCCTTCCCATCCTTAATCTTCTCCAGGGAGGATTTGTAGGAACTCTGCAGATCCTTCCTGAATCCGCTCCTTTCTCTGTCAGCTCTGATGGCACAGTCAGAGTGAAGAACTCCACAGTTCTGGACCGAGAGGCAACTGAAGTCTTAATGTTTCAGGTAATCTACAATCTCAAATAGAGATAAATTTATTTTAAAACTTTCAACAGCAATTGACCTTATTTATACGGCGGCCATTTTTAACACTCAGAGTGGGAAACTAGCTTGAAAAACAAGTACAGCCCAGCTCTGTCTTACTGTCCCAGATTTTAACAGCCTACCCATTTCACACATTTATATGAGAAACTAATAGAACTAAGTATACTTCTGGGTCCGTCAGGGGAAAAGTGGGTTTTAGAATCGGGATTTCACTTAAATGCATACAATAAGGTCTGTGGTTAACAAAGGTTTATGGGAACGTGAATTTGGGTTCAGCAGGATAATCTTCACAAACGCGAATAACTTTTATGACTTTTGGAACGTAAATGCATTTTTTAATGCGATTTTTAGAAAACGCTTCAAAAGGCACAAAAGTGATTCACGTTTGTGAAGAGTATCATGCTGAACCCCAAATTTGCGCTCCCATAAACGTGTTAACCACAGACCTTATTTTATGCATTTAAGTGAAATCTATGTTCTAAAACCCCATTCACTCTTCTCCTGACGAAGCAAAATGGCAGCGATTTCTCGTTAAGCCTACAAAATACGGCATCCCTACGGTACTCTATGGGTTTCAAGAGTCCAGTGGGGCATAGCTTCACAAAAACATAATCGTTCTTGAGGGATAATTTTATCACAACATATATTGAGATTGATTTATTGTCCACCCCTGATGGACACATTATTTGGTGTTGCAAGGAGCAAATCTGTGACCTTTCGGATATGATGGTCTCTTTAAAGGAACACTCTGCCCATTTTCAATCAGCTTTGTATCATTAGAACATCGGTAGTATATCAGAAAACTGTAAACTGTTTTGAAGTCTGTCATTTAATTTGACAGTTATTGAGTGTTAAAGTGTGGACCAGTGACATCACTGGTCCACACTAACTCAAATTAATAACTCATTAACTCAAATCAACTCTCAATAACTGTCAAACTAGATGAAGGACAGAATGTTTGACAGTTATTGAGAGTTGATTTGAGTTAATGAGTTATTAATTTGAGTTAGTGTGGACCAGTGATGTCACTGGTCCACACTTTAACACTCAATAACTGTCAAATTAAATGACAGACTTCAAAACAGTTTACAGTTTTCTGATATACTACTGATTTTCTAATGATACAAAGCTGGTTGAAAATGGGCGGAGTGTTCCTTTAACTGTTATGTACTGTAAGCCTGGCACTGAACTCTGCCAATGGAGCAAGTGATAGGAAAAGATAAAGGGTATTGTATGTATGCACGCCTGATTACTTCTCTTGTCCACTGAATAGATTGAAGCGAGGGAAACCGATCCACCAAACCACGTTGTGATGGCGGATGTGAGTGTAACTCTTCTGGATGAGAACGACAACAGCCCTGCATTCACGAGGAGCCAGTATGAGGGCAAGGTCTTCAGAAACCAAACTGTGGGAATGCTGCTTGTCCAGGTGAGGAGTCGGTACGAAATGTTTATGTCCAGGTGAGGGGTCGGTACCAAATGTTTATGTCCAGGTGAGGAGTCGGCACCAAACCGTTTATGTTGTTTACGTTTTTGGCCACTAATTAGCCATTTTTGCCCATTTAGTCAGCCCTAATTACCAAATAAAAAAGTCTGGCTTCGTTAGGTCACCCGCAGGGGTGTAGATATGACATCGCCTTCCAGTTATGAAGATACACCGCTATACTGTATCTATCCCAGACATCCAGAAAATCAGATAGCTAATAGCAACTCTTCAATGTCTCACGAACATAAAATGTTTGCTGTCCTATTCCTGCCGAAATCCAAAGTCTCTCCAACACTTCCAACTTGTACAGAATGCACTAGCTAGGAAAGGTTTTGGTAACTTGTCATTCCGTTTTGTCCGTGTCTTTTGTTCATTTTATCATTTAGAAGTGCTATACAAATAAATATACCGGTACATATTTTTTATAATTCAAAGGTTACAGCAGAAGACCCAGATGCAGGAGCAAATGGACAGATCAGATACTCCATTGAGTTTGGGAACAGAGACGGCTACTTCTCCATTGATGAAAACACTGGAGAGATCACACTGACTAAAACCATTCCACTGGTGGAAAATACGATTCTGGAGTTCTCTCTCTACATAACAGCCAGAGATGGTAGACCTGAACAATATTTCTCTATCACATGAGCAATTCCTACTGTTTTACAGAGTTGATTGATCATTCAACCAGTCAAAATAATTATATTACGATTGTGATTAATCATTAAATTAAACCAATCAGTGAAAGAGCGAATCGGCACTAAATCACATTTGTTTTCCTCTCTTTTTTTTTTTTTGCTTTAACATGCCTTTATGGCTTCTATTAAGGATGCAACCAGTGATCATAGAGCTCAACAGTCACGTGACATATTTTGCCCCAGAAGTGAGTTTCCCATTCATCTTCTCCATAGACAATTTGAAAAATCCTTATTTAACGCCTTTTAAGGCTGGAAGCAAGCCAAACCGTGACCTACTGAATTGTGAGTGACCATAAAACATTGCAGTTGGAGAAACAAAAAAAACATTGGGGAAAAAACATTTTCTGGAAGAAAATCCCGTCGTCATTTTTTGTTTTTTTGCTCCAAGTGAAATGTTTTACAGTCACTTCACGATTCAGTAGGTCACGGGGGTGGCTTAGTGTCAGCCTTGAAAACTTGTTATATACGGGTTTTTTTTAATGTCTATGGAGAAAATGAATGGGAAACTCACTTCCGCGGCAAGAAATGTCACGTGACTGTTGAGCGCTATTTAGCTACTAATAATAGTAAGTTCACCCAAAATGTGAAATTTACTCACACCTCATGTCCGTTGAAATACTGGTGAAGCAGATAGCAGCCAGACCTACCTGGTGTAATTTAATAGGGCACTTTCACACCTACCTCGTTTGGTCCGGACTTTCCAGTTTGATCCGAACCAAAATGACAGGTGTGAAACCTCCCACGGACCATGGTGCGGACCAAAGACCGAGTCTTTGATCCAACCAAAAGAGGTGGTCTCGGTCCGGACCGAGCTGGACCAAGGTTCGCTGATCCTGTGCAGTGTGAAAGCATTTTATTGGAAGGTTCGCACTATCGGACCAATTACAGGAAGCTACAGCTGAGTCGTCACTCGTCACGTTGCCAGAAGAGGAAAACGAAGTGGGGAAAACGAAGTGGGGAAAAACGAAGATGAGCCGCGGATCGGATTTCGGGTCTCCTTTTATCTCCCCCGCCTATTCTGAAGAAACTCTCAAGTGACGTTTCTCAAGCTCGCTGCACCGTGTGTGTGTTGTGAGCGCAGGGCTGAGTGTGTGTGTTGTGAGCGCAGGGCTGAGGAAACACCGCGTGTGTGTTGTGAGCGCAGGGCTGAGGAAACACCGCGTGTGTGTTGTGAGCACAGGGCTGAGGAAAGGTGCAAGCTGCTCTGCAGTCCGCATGCTAATTGCGCACAAAATAGTCTCTCCCTCTTTCCATTCTCCCTGCCACTTCCTGAGCGCGGCGCACCCTCCGTGCTGTCTCGTTATCTCCCCCGCCTATTCTGAAGAAACTCAAGTGACGTTTTGTCAAGCTCACTGCATCCCGCACATGTGCGGGCGATCACCATTTAATGACCTGGCGTGCATCATGTGTGTTTGCGGGTGTGGCAGGGGTGAGTAAAGGTGCAGCACAGACATACTGTACGCCAAGTTCAATGCGACTACCACACACAGCCTATTACATTATAGCCTATGTTTATTTGTTTATTTATTATGCCTTATTATGCGATAGATGCTTTCATGGGACACTGACGTCAGACGCACGCTCATCCACAAGCCAATCAGTGCCCACGCAGGTGATGACGACAGGACGTAGGTCTGTCATGATAAAGTCCGCTGGTCCGCTGCGATCAAACCACCAAATGTATACAATGTAACAACAACATGAGTTTGGTTCGGACCTTGGTCCGGACTTTTAGGTGTGAAAGGGCCCTAAGTCTCCACAAGCCCTGAGTTTAGGACATCATTTACTGCAGTGATTCTCAACTGGTCTACCCTCACGACCCACATTTTTCCTTAGTCATCAAGTCACAACCCAATTTTCAGAATTTAGCCTAATTTTGTAGCATCATTTAGCCCCCCTTGCAACAAGGTAGCATGGCATGTTGGTACCAATGGATGCCTTAGGTCTTCTAGTTTCATATGGTACCAGTATCTTCACTTTGGCTTTAAAAATAAGTCCGCTACAGCCTCTGAAACACAGTCATGTTGGCCGCGGACGCCAGTGTCATCACACATCCGCGACCCACTCAGAACAGCCCCGTGACCCACTTTTGGGTCCCGACCCACCAGTTGAGAAACACTGATTTACTGTACTGTGTTAGAATTGCAAGTGAGGTGGCAGCAGTACATGGCTATATTTCAGCTAAAAACAGAGGGTAGGGGAGAGTGGGGTGAGTTGTGCCAGTGGGGAAGTTGTGCCACACCTTGTATCTAGAAAACCATAGAAGAAATTGGTCATGTGACCACACATTTTTGAAGAGGCATCCATTTTACTCACTCTGCAAAGAAGGGAGGCAGATGGCACAAGAGCTAAGCACATTAAAGTTCAAAAAACTGTTTTTTTGCCTCTCAAAGTAAATTTTTTATGATCAAGGTTTATTGATTGTTGTGTCTGAACAATTATAGACAAGCTTGAAAACATTTCACGCATGTGTTAGTGTTTTAGTAAGCTACAATATGAGGCTATACTGTTAGCATGATGTTAGCTATATGATACAAGTTTGTTAAAATGGTGGGGATGGGGTGATTTGTGCCAAAAGGCCTGGGTTAAGTTGTGCCAGTGCAGTTTCAGTTGATTTAGTGAAATTTTATTTCATTTTGTTCTTAAATGTTTAAATAGACCTTGTTGAAGAATATTGCAGTATTGGCAAGTGTAGCCTGGCTCTGTGATAGTTGATTTTGTTCATTTTGAACATCATTTTTATTTCTGAAAATGTTAAATATGTAGGTCAACTGCTGCTACCGTTTAGCCTTGTTTAACCCTGTTATAGTACACTGGACTTTAGTGTTATCTTTATTTTGTCTTGCTTTGATATAGCATTACAGTATATGAGATGAAAATGTTCTGTTTTACTTCAGTAATCAATGGCACAATTTACCCCAACGTATTCTCTCCAAAGGCACAACTTACCCCGCACCGTGGGCAAGTTGTGCCAAGAGACCACTTTTTTAAGAATAGCCATATTTTTTTAACAGTTTATTTAAGATCCAAAGGGAGTGTTCCCAGTGGTGCACAACATCCTGAAATATATTTACATATTGTAGTTGGAGGCATTACTGTCATGCCCTCACTTTAAAGACACCTCAAGTAAAAAGTGGCACAACTCACCCCACTCTCCCCTAAATGACATGTTTTCAAGTCAACTTGGCTAACAAGTTCAAGTCTCTACAAGCCCTGTGATGCTTGGTGGCCAAGTTCAAGTCTCTACAAGCCCTGTGATGCTTGGCGGCCAAGTTCAAGTCTCTACAAGCCTTGAGATGCCAAGTCTTGCCATCTCAGGGCTTGTAGAGACTTTGATAACGCCAAGTGAGCACTATAGGAGCCTTTTATGCTATTTTTCTGTTGCTCGTAACCCTGTTACAGCGCCATCTACATTCTACTGCATGTAGTACTATACACTCACTGACTGTCAACAAGTACCCCACATCAGAAAAATCTGAACTATCCCTTTAAGTCATGACAATGTTATTCTCTACCTCTCCTCTAGGAGGCATAGTGTCCCGTTCCTCTTCAGTGCTGGTGGACATTCTTGCTCCTGGAGATTCCAAACCACAGTTCTTACAAAGCACCTATGTTGGCACCATAGAAGAAGAGCAGGACCCAGGAGTCATGATCCTCAAGGTGAGCTTCTCTGCAAATTGTTATTGGTTGTCGCTGATAACCAAGAAGTCCTTGATCTTCTGACCCCCCCCAACCTGTTCCTCTAACATCCAAAGCAGTTTTCATAGACTGATATTCAGACTGAATGGCCATTTTGTTACCACTCTATTATTCAGCATGATATCATTAGCCGATTTCTGTGTGTGTGTGTGTGTGTGTGTGTGTGTGTGTGTGTGTGTGTGTGTGTGTGTGTGTGTGTGTGTGTGTGTGTGTGTGTGTGTGTGTGTGTGTGTGTGTGTGTGTGTGCGCGTGTGCGTGTGTGTGTGACGCTGGGTGTATTTATTAACAAAATATTATTTTTGTAAAGACAATTCTGTTGGTTAAGAGGCTGATTTTCAACAAATATTATTCTGCTGAAACACCAATGACTTGGCTTGATTGTTTCACAAAGTCATTGTTGACTAGAGCAACACCAGACTCTGAATCTCTCAGCATCTCAGAATCTCTCTTGAGTGGCCATGCTACAATTCAGGATTCTGTAACCAGGCCAGTCACATTTCTACAATATGTTCGTTATAATGTCTACATCCTGCCATTCATCTTTCTGTATTCAGGTTAACTTCCTATCAGTAGCTGCAGAGGTTCCTGTGACTCTCCAAGTCGAGACAGACGTCGACAAGTTTGCCATCGGCCCCGACGGTGTTTTTACCTCCAGGGTGAAGCTTGACTACGATGAGGCCTCGCGCAACTACTCTGTGGAAATCTCCATCACTGACGGCGTCAGCACTGACAATGCAGTCGTGGAGGTTCACGTCACTGACGTCAATGATAACAGTCCTGTTTTTGCCTCCAGTTCAATCACAGCATCCATCCCAGAGGACGCAATGATAGGATTCAATGTTTCTGGTGTTCCAGCCACAGACAAAGACAGCGGCTTCAACGAGGAGATCCGGTACACCTTGCAAGGAGGAGAAGGGAAGTTCTCTATTGACTCCTTGTCTGGGATGGTAAGCGTGGCTGGTGAGGTGGATAGGGAGATCAAGGCAGTGTTCAGCCTGGTTGTGGTGGCCGAAGACCAGGGTCGTCCAGCCAGGTCAGCCACTGCCACCCTGACGATCCTAGTGACGGACATCAACGATAACCTCCCCGTCTTCTCAGAGGTCGAGTACGAGGTTGAAGTCTCAGAAACAGAGTCAGTGGGAACAGCCTTGCTCACCTTATTAGCTGAGGATCCAGATCAAGGGGCAAATGGGAGCGTGACCTACAGTATTTTCCAGCAAAATCCCTTGTCGACCCCCACCGTTTTCGAGTTGGACCCTTCCACCGGGGCTCTGCATCTAACCCAGACTCTGGACTACAGTGTGGTGAAGGCCTACAGTCTGATAGTCCATGCTGCTGATGGGGGGACTCCTTCTCTGGTTGGGAATGGCTCTGTGGTGGTGAGGGTGAAGGACGTGAACAACAACCCTCCTCAGTTCAGTCAGGACAGCTACGACGTGGCCGTCTATGAGAACCTGGCCAGTGGCACCGCTGTCCTAACCTTGGAGGTCACTGACAGGGATGAGGTCAGTCATGTGCAGCCAGCTGAGCACCTTCTGCTCTGTAAATGATTAGGTGCTAAGGAGGGACTAGCTTCTATAAGAGCTGGGTTCTCTGTGTGTGCATGTTTTGCTTGGTTGGTTCGTTAAGTATGTTGGTTTTGACAGAATGCTCTCTTTAGGCAATGCAGAGCATTAGGGAAATTCAGTGTGTATTCAGACACCAGTAGTACAGTAGATATGGAAGGCCTAATGAGGAAAACAATCTTATTTTGATGCATGAAAAACGCATCTAGAAAGATGATCCTGGCAAAACCTTTTTTACCCCTGTTCTTAAATCGTAAACACTACATGTGATCTCTTCTTCCCATCTTTCATCTTCTCCAGGGAGGATTTGTAGGAACTCTGCGGATCCTTCCTGAATCCGCTCCTTTCTCTGTCAGCTCTGACGGAACGGTCAGAGTGAAGAACTCCACAGTTCTGGACCGAGAGGCAACTGAAGTCTTAATGTTTCAGGTAATCTACAATCTGAAATATAGATTACTTAATAACAGTTTACCCTTTTATATGAGAAAAGAATGTCCCACTGGAATTTTAAGACCTCAAGATTCCAGTGGGACATTGGTTCACATTTTATTATTGGCCCGTTTTCTCTAGTCTAGCCTGGGTAGCTAGCTAGGTAGCTGGGTAGCTAGCCTGGGTAGCTAGCTAGGTAGCTGGGTAGCTAGCCTGGGTAGCTAGCTAGGTAGCTGGGTAGCTAGCCTGGGTAGCTAGCTAGGTAGCTGGGTAGCTAGCCTGAGTAGCTAGCTAGGCATTTGCTAACTAATAAGATAGCAAACTAACTTCCCTGCTCAAATTCATTGTCATTCCATGGATTACTGATGAGCTGTTGGAGCTATCTAACTTCACGTATGTGTTAAGTAACCCTAATGCCTACAGTATATGCCAATTTTCAGTGTAGAGTTTCCCACTTAAAGTGTTCAAAACGGCCGAGATGTGAATGGGGTACATTTTTGTTTCATTATCAAAACAGCACAGTGGTCTTAAGGGATCAATCCTTGGCTCCATCTTATTTGCTTGTTACATGCTCCCCCTTGGCCTGTTAATAAGTAGCTTCCATAATATGTCCTACCACTGTTATGCAGATGATACGCAGCTTTATTTGTCAGTTAAGCCAATTAATGACCAGAGCAACCTATATATCCTCCAGGATTGCTTGGGTGCCATACAAAATTGGATGTCGCTCAATTTCCTCCAACTAAATGCAGAGAAAACTGAGATTTTGATTTTTGCTCCTGATCACTCTGCCACTGATATAAGTCACTGTATAGGCCCTCTTGGAAACAACATAAAAGATTCAGCAAGAAATGTAGGTGTTATTTTTGACCCTACAGTTGTACACCCCGGCACTTAACTCTGCCATTTAACAAGTTTTGGGAAAAGGGGAAGCTGGTGTATGTGGGCCTGATTACTTCTCTTGTCCACTGAATAGATTGAAGCGAGGGAGACCGATCCACCAAACCACGTTGTGATGGCGGATGTGAGTGTAACTCTTCTGGATGAGAACGACAACAGCCCTGCATTCACCAGTAGCCAGTATGAGGGCAAGGTCTTCAGAAACCAAACTGTGGGAATGCTGCTTGTCCAGGTGAGGAGTCAGTACCAAACCGTTTATGTCCAGGTGAATCAGTTGTACCAAACGTTTATGTCCAGGTGATGAGTCAGTACCAAACCGTTTATGTCCAGGTGAGGAGTCAGTACCGAACCGTTTATGTCCAGGTGAGGAGTCAGTACCAAACCGTTTATGTCCAGGTGAGGAGTCAGTACCAAACCGGTTATGTCCAGGTGAGGAGTCAGTACCAAACAGTTTATGTCCAGGTGAGGAGTCAGTACCACACTGTTTATGTAAAGGTGAGGAGTCAGTACCAAACCGTTTATGTCCAGGTGAGGAGTCAGTACCAAACAGTTTATGTCCAGGTGAGGAGTCAGTACCAAGCTGTTTATGTCCAGGTGAGGAGTCAGTACCAAACTCTTTATGTCCAGGTGCGGAGTCAGTACCAAACCATTTATGTCCAGGTGCGGAGTCAGTACCAAACTGTTTATGTCCAGGTGAGGAGTCAGTACCAAACAGTTTATGTACAGGTGAGGAGTCAGTACCACACTGTTTATGTCCAGGTGAGGAGTCAGTACCAAACCGTTTATGTCCAGGTGAGGAGTCAGTACCATACTGTTTATTTCCAGGTGAGGAATCAGTACCATACTGTTTATTTCCAGGTGAGGAGTCAGTGCCAAACTGTTTATGTCCAGGTGGAGAGTTAGTACCAAACCGTTTATGTCCAGGTGAGGAGTCAGTACCAAACTGTTTATGTCCAGGTGAGGAGTCAGTACCAAACTGTTTATTTCCAGGTGAGGAGTCAGTACCAAACTGTTTATGTCCAGGTGAGGAGTCACTACCAAACTGTTTATGTCCAGGTGAGGAGTCAGTGCCACACTGTTTATGTCCAGGTGAGGAGTCAGTACCAAACTGTTTATTTCCAGGTGAGGAGTCAGTACCAAACTGTTTATTTCCAGGTGAGGAGTCAGTACCAAACTGTTTATTTCCAGGTGAGGAGTCGGTACCAAACTGTTTATGTCCAGGTGAGGAGTCAGTACCAAACTGTTTATTTCCAGTTGGGCAGTCAGTGCCAAACTGTTTATGTCCATGTGATGAGTTAGTACCAAACTGTTTATGACCAGGTGAGGAGTCAGTGCCAAACTGTTTATGACCAGGTGAGGAGTCAGTACCAAACGTTATGACCATTGAGCAGCCATTTTGATGTGTGATTTTTACCGTTTAACGTTTATTATTTTCAGGAGTATATTTGTGTCCTCGTTTACATAAGATAATTAAATTAAAAATAAAAACATAAAAACATGTAAAAAATTATATGATTTGTGTGTGTCCGCATTTTGACTTACCACCCCGTCACACTAACTTGTTTGTGTCTATAAATAATGTACTTTTGCTTTCAATGACATCACAAAGATTAAGGTCGCTTTCACATATAAGCTGTTTGGCCCGCTTTAACCGCGCCAGAGTTCGTTTCCTCGGATAGTGCGCTTTGTTTGGGGTGGTGTGAAAGCGCAAACGAACTCTGTTGCAGAACAAACAAGCGAACTCTGGTCCGCTTGAAAACGTGGGTCTCGGTTCGTTTGCAAGTGAACTCTAGCGCGGTTCGTTTGTGGTGTGAAAGCAAACAGAACCAAACACAAGAGCAAATATAGGAAAGGCAGTGGATCATGAGTAGAAGGCGGTAAGCAAAACAAACACTGCGGCACACACACACACACACACACACACACACACACACACACACACGGGTCGGTGCACATCACCGCGCTGCCTCGCTCGTCTCGTCTCATCTGCAGAATGATGTTGGACCCAACAGCTCGCTGCCTCATCTGCTCATATTGGGCGCATTATTGTAAAATATTTATTTGATAGTAACACCAAAGTAAAACCAGAAATCCCAACATTGCATAAAGGTGGTGTTTCTCTATGGGTTGTGTTTCGCAGATTCACTTGTGTTGTTCAGTCAGCCCTCAGCAGGCAAGGCGACAGAAGAGGAGAGATTTCCCCTCTATATTCTGTCCAATAGATGAGTGACCGTTTCGACCACATGACATTGTTCAGAAAGTTTGGCGCACTTGGCAAATTGCATGTGTGAAAGCGAACTGGACCAAATGAAAAATGAAACAATATTGCAACTTCACCTTTGACTCACCCAGATAACTTTGGTTTCATTCTGATCGCCATAGAAAATATTCAGGTCCGAGTAGAGTCCGGGAACTGGCCAAAACGGCTGAAAATGGGGCATACATAGTACACACTGCAAATAACGTATTTTCTGCAACGTAGCGGTTCATATCCTCATAATATCTCGTCCATAAATGAACGTGAATCCGTCTAGTCTCCTCCGGGCTGCCTCGGGCACCCTCGGGCAGCCTCGGTTTCCTCATCCGGGGTCTGTGAATCCAACTCTCACCCCAAGTCCCGCTGAAGTCTCGTGAGTTTCCTGCTGACTCCTTTGTCTAACTGGCTATTGTCTACCAGGAATCACCGTGCACCGGGGCCATTTTCCCACGACTATCGACTTCTTTACAACAACAGATGAAGAGCTCATCGAAATTGAAGAGCGGACGAGGAGAGAGAGAGGAACAACAGGCCAGAGACGAAGAAAGCGACGGATTCACGTTCATTTATGGATGAGATATTATGATATGAACCGCTACGTTGCAGAAAATACGTTATTTGCAGTGTGTACTACGTATGCCCCATTCGCCCGTTTTGGCGAGTTCCAGGACTCTACTCGGACCCAGATATTTTCTATGGCGATCAGAATGAAACCAAAGTTCTCTGGGTGAGTAAAACATCATATTTTAAGCTGGGAATAAGTTCTCGGGTGTAAAAAAACAGAATTCTCCTTTAATGGAAAGAAAATTATATTTAAAATTGAATGCATACCATGTGAGGTCAGGAACTTTACCACAAGGAGAACTGTGGCCATTTTAAGATTAAATTTACCACCCCGTCACATTCTAATGTGACGCGGATGGGATAATATTAAGGATTTTATGCCTGAGGTGGGAAAATATGTTTTCAATTGGATGAGTAACATGTCCTTTCATGTTGCGGATGGGGGGGGGGATGGTTTGCTCGCAATGAAAATTTTGACATTTTCAAAGTAGAAACGAAACTCGTTTGGGAGAATGACCCAGAAAAGGTTTTGGCAACCTAACCTAGCTGTCAACCAGTTTTTTTCTTTTTTGTTTGTTGTGTTTTATCATTTAGAAGTGCTATACAAATACATATATTGATTTTTATATTCAAAGGTTACAGCAGAAGACCCAGATGCAGGAGCAAATGGACAGATCAGATACTCCATTGAGTTTGGGAACAGAGACGGCTACTTCTCCATTGATGAAAACATTGGAGAGATCACACTGACTAAAACCATTCCACTGGTGGAAAATATGATTCTGGACTTCTCTCTCTACATAACAGCCAGAGATGGTAGATCTGAACAATATTTCTCTATCACATGAGCAATTCCTACTGCTTTAAAGACATGGTACAAACTGAAAACAAGCCACCAGCCAAATGCTGGTAAAATATGCAAATGTTTGGTAGATTTGCTACACACACTAGCCTAAAAAAACAATGTCTCTTGATCTCTTGAGTGGCTGATACAATTTGGCTGGTGGACAAAAACAAGAATGTTGCACCATGTTCACAGAGTTGATCAATCATTTAAATTCAACCGTCTCAATTATTACACTGTCTTATGATTTTGATTAATCATTTAATTCAGCCAATTAATTAATGAGCGAATCAGCACTAAATCACTGTTGTTGTTGTTGTTGTTGTTTGTTTTTTGCTTTAACATGCTTAAGTCTTCCAAATTAAGTACGGGATTCCATACTTAAAGGATGGGTTTTCCGTGGGGAATATGAATATATATTAAATCTCACGCCCCTAAGGTTTTCAAATCCGTTGAAATTTTTGAAATTGGATATTCACTGCCAGAGATATCAAGCATCTCTCACATATTTTTTGGGCCAGCCGACGCGTTTCGCGTCATCTGGCCCAAGTCCGCCTTGCGGAAGTCGTGCACCTATGAACTACAACTGTTGTTGGCCATGGTCCCGCCTCTAGAGGTCCTCCACGCCCCTTCAGAGGCCTTGACAAAAACAAAAACGCAGCCATCTTTTCAACCGCCTAGCCTGCTGTAGCTAATATTAGCTTCCCATAGTTCCTTGCAAAGAGACCATTATCTCGGGAACGGAAGCACTAATCGACACGGGACTGGCGGCATTGGAAAGCTCGTCAAATTTTACATCTAGTAGTAGGTGGGTTGAAGTAACGAAATCAACGCTGAGCAATGTACCCGTTTTTACACATTTTTACAGAAAATAGTTACAACATCAGATGCGCGTAACTCCTACGAAAATGCCTTAAAATGCATGAATTTTTTTTTATGAAGACATCTCCCGACATATATACTACCGTTTACATTTGGTGCAATTTGGAGGCAATTTTATTTTCGATTTATTTCTTGTTCTTTGTATATTTTATTGTCGAAGCCTTCTTCTTCTTCTTCTTTGAGTTTTATGGCGGTTGGCAAACATATATGTGCATTACCGCCACCTACTGGAGTTTGATATCAGCCAAATGCCTGAGGGGTGGGCATAAAAACGAAGGCCACGCGAGCCCAGTGCATTGTGGGAAATGTAGTATTTCGAGTCCCCGCACCCGCACCTCCCCCCCACCACCCCCCCCCCCCACACACAGAGTGGATTTCGGTTGATATCTCTGTGAGTAAACCTCCAATTTCAAAAATTTCAACGGATTCGAAAACCTTAGGGGCGTGAGATTTAATATATATTCATATTCCCCACGGAAAACCCATCCTTTAAAAGAATAGTAACTTCAACCAAAATATAAAATGTACTCTTGCATCTCCGTTGAAACGCTGGTGATGTTTGTACGTGAATAATGAATATACAACACAGTGAGTTAGCTGCTGCAGTTTCATAGTGGCCAGAGCAACTGGAGCGCCCTTTGTCCATTTTGTTATTTCTGACTAAAAAGTACTTGCATACATGATGAGTTTGATTTATGAAGGTAAAATCCCGAATGTACGAGCAAACAAGCAGCAAAACTCCTGATCAATGTAGGGTGACCAGAGCTCTATTCTCCAATGAGATACATTTTGGACCTCAAACACTCACGGTGTGTTGACGTTGACATTGGCATTTAAACATTTTTCAAAATCAAATCCTCCATTTGCCTCAAGGGGCAGAAAATCATTGTTGCACTGATGTTCTCTAGAGGTTTTCAAAGGGGGAGGCAGGTGGCTGGCTACTGCCCATGTCTCGGAGGAAGCATGGAGCCAGTTTCGGCTCTCCCCAGATCGACAGACGGTGGAGCGGCAACCAGGATAAATAAATTAAAATTAGCACTAACGGGGGATAAAAATGGGATAAAAACTTGTGAAAAAATCTTAAGAAAAAAAATCTTGTTTATTATTATGACCCCAAAACACCATGACATGACAATATATTACAACTTGGCCGGCCACACAATGCGCAAGATACATCGGAAATATTACTTTTGACCCATCTAAAATCATGTAACTCATGACCCGTCTCTGACCTATTTCCGGTGTCCGCCTGTTGCTACTTTAGTCTTCCGACATCTGTTGTGGTCTGCTGTTGTGGTGGAGCCCAGCGTCGTTGTAGGCTACTTGGCTCGGGGCCGTATAATGTAAATATGTGACGTGAGTCACATGATTTTAGATGGGTCAAAGTAATATTTCCGGTGTATCTTGCCCATTCTATGGCCAGACGAGTTGTATTGTCATGTCATGGTGTTTTGGAATAAATTAGATTGATTCTGTTATTTTTCTGTAATTTTTTTGGTAGTGCTATTTTACATTGAAGTCAATGGGGAGAGGCTTGTGTTTTCTCCCTAAAAGGGGGCGGGGCCTAATTTCCGATCTGATGTAGTGCATCTTTTAAATTGTGTACCCAACACAGAGATGCAAATCAACGTCTCAACTTGGGGTAGAGCTGGGGGCGGGGCTTAGAGCATGGCCTATCAACCCACTCTGACTCTGGGTGGGAAAGGGAGCGTTCTACTGTCAGTGGAACAGTTTTGTATACACATTGTACAAACATTTTACAGTGTGTAGAAACAGTTCACTCTCAAATGTGGTTATTTTGACCAGAATCATTCATCAATACTTGTCAAAAGCCATAAACACTGGTTTAAAGCTTAGTTACCCTTTAACCCATGATGATATTATTCTCTACCTCTCCTCTAGGGGGCATAGTGTCCCGTTTCTCTTCAGTGCTGGTGGACATTCTTGCCCATGGAGATTCCAAACCACAGTTTTTACAAAGCACCTATGTTGGCACCATAGAAGAAGAGCAGGACCCAGGAGCCGTGATCCTCCAGGTGAGCTGATAATCAAAAAAGTCATAGATCATAGACATCCAAATAGTAGAGCGGATAAGCACAATAATTGTGCACTTTTTGAAAGAAACCTGAAATTTCACACATAGTTAGGGAATAGGCTACCATACGGTTTACCATGTGCTTATAAAAATGGTGCACCTTTTCAGAGAAGGATGACATTTCTCACATAGTGAGTGAATACCATAAGGTGTATTGTCAGATGTGGAGGGAAGGCAGATTTGGCCTCAAATCCAAGATGGCTGACATTCCCCCAGGTCTAATGTACAAATGTGCTCATACCATGATAAAAGTTTCACAAATCTGAAAGTATTTCTTGGTGAGAGTGTAGGGTCCCCTTGGTAATCTAGAACAGATTTGAAAGGTACAAGTGTAATGGTCTTTGAACTGGACCTGGTTTTATGCAGTCTAGATGCGAAAAAACAATGAAATCTTAGTGAAAACGGTGGCCATCTTGGATTTGAGGTAAAATCTGACTTCCCTCCACATCTGAAAATAAACCTTATGGTATTCACTCACTACCAGATTAATGAAACTTTTATCCCATTTGTGAAAACTAAAATAATGGGTGATTTTACTGAGATTGAATTGTTTTTTCGCATCTAGACCACGTAAAACCAAGTCTAGTTCAAAGACCATTACACTTATACCTTTCAAATCTGTTCTAGATTACCAAGGGGACCCTACACTCTCACCAAGAAATACTTTCAGATTTGTGAAATTTTTATCTTGGTACAGTATGAGCACACTTGAACATTAGACTAGGGAGGAATGGCAGCCATCTTGGATTTGAGGCAAATATGACTTCCCTCCACATCTGACAATAAACATTATGGTATTCACTCACTATGTGAGAAATGTCATCCTTCTC
Source organism: Poromitra crassiceps (assembly GCF_964638095.1). Lineage (NCBI taxonomy): Eukaryota > Metazoa > Chordata > Actinopteri > Beryciformes > Melamphaidae > Poromitra > Poromitra crassiceps. The sequence goes on along the minus strand of NC_139626.1, from coordinate 59,854,466 downwards.
TGAAAAGGTGCACAATTTTTATAAGCACATTTGTACATTAGACCCGGGGGAATGGCAGCCATCTTGGATTTGAGGCCAAATCCGCCTTCCCTCCACATCTGACAATACACCTTATGGTATTCACTCACTGTGTGAGAAATGTCATGCTTTTTTGAAGATGTGCACAATTGTTATAAGCACATTTGTACATTAGACCCGGGGGGAAATGGCGGCCATCTTGGAATTTTGGTCAAATCTGACTTCCCTCCACATCTGAAAATAAACCTTATGGTATTCCCTAACTTCCCTTATCCGCTCTACTAAAAGCAGGTTTTCATGTAGGTAATGTTAGCCAGCAGGTGGTGCTGTGCTGTGAGTGAGGCTCACTCACTGAGACCTCAAGAGATGCTGTAGAGACATGGGTTTTAGCCTCCTCGCTAGAGCAGAGAACCCGCCTCCCATGCCGGAGGTTCCGAGTGTAACCGAATGACTGTGAGTCCTCATGAGTGGTAGCGGGTTTTTGGTTAAACTCACTCCCCAGTGTATGCCAAGAGAGCTAGCTCTCTTGGCATAGAGGTTAGTGCATGCACTCTGCAAGCTGGTGATTGTGGCATTGAATCTCGCCTCCACCCCTGGGCAAGCCATAAACATGGGTTGCTGTGCAGACTGTCAAGACAACACAGGTTGCATGAGTTCGAATCCCAGCTGCGGGGAACTACACAACGCGGGTTACATTGGTGCCGTGACCCGAATGGGAGTGCTGTGCAGTAAGTGAACCTCACTCATGGAGACCTCAAGAGATGCTCTCATGATGGGCAGGGGGGAGGGGGATTATATAAGAGGTCACTATGTCCGTGTTAATAATTAGTTAAACTATAATTTAATCCTGCCATTCATCTTTCTGTATTCAGGTTAACTTCCTATCAGGAGCCGCCGAGACTCTCCGAGTCGAGACAGACGCCGACATGTTTGCCATCGGCCCCGACGGTGTTTTTACCTCCAGGGTGAAGCTTGACTATGATGAGGCCGCCCGCAACTACTCTGTGGAAATCTCCATCACTGACGGCGTCGGCACTGACAATGCAGTCGTGGAGGTTCACGTCACTGACGTCAATGATAACAGTCCTGTTTTTGCCTCCAGTTCAATTACAGCATCCATCCCAGAGGACACAATGATAGGATCCAATGTTTCTGGTGTTCCAGCCACAGACAAAGACAGCGGCTTCAACAAGGAGATCCGGTACACCTTGCAAGGAGGAGAAGGGAAGTTCTCTATTGACTCTGCATCTGGGATGGTAAGCGTGGCTGGTGAGCTGGATAGGGAGATCAAGGCAGTGTTCAGCCTGGTTGTGGTGGCCGAAGACCAGGGTCGTCCAGCCAGGTCAGCCACTGCCACCCTGACGATCCTAGTGACGGACATTAACGATAACCTCCCCGTCTTCTCAGAGGTCGAGTACGAGGTTGAAGTCTCAGAAACAGAGTCAGTGGGAACAGCCTTGCTCACCTTATTAGCTGAGGATACAGATCAAGGGGCAAATGGGCGTGTGACCTACAGTATTTTCCAGCAAAATCCCTCATCGACCCCCGCCGTTTTTGAGTTGGAGCCTTCCACCGGGGCTCTGCGTCTAGCACAGACTCTGGACTACAGTGTGGTGAAGGCCTACAGTCTGATGGTCCAGGCTGCTGATGGGGGGACTCCTTCTCTGGTTGGGAATGGCTCTGTGGTGGTGAGGGTGAAGGACGTGAACAACAACCCTCCTCAGTTCAGTCAGGACAGCTACGACGTGGCCGTCTCTGAGAACCTGGCCAGTGGCACCGCTGTCCTAACCTTGGAGGTCACTGACAGGGATGAGGTCAGTAATTTGCTACAGGGCCTGAAATTCGGTGCGGGATTGCGGGTATCGCACCAATTTTCTGCAATTCTAGCTGATTTTGAATTGATAAAGCGGCTTATCCCGCATAGGTTGGCGGGGACCATGTTAAGCTGGTGGTGCAGAATGTTTACAGACGCCTGGTCGGACGCTTTATGCAGTGGACTTCCTCGCTCATGACGAGCCAGGAAGTCCACCGTGTAATGCGCTCATCACACAACAAGGGGACACTGGACAGACAGGCAGCGCTCTCTCCTCTCTCTTGACTCCCCAGCGGGTATCTTTAGTAAGTTGAAAAGACGTTTAAAAAACATTTAGGGTCAACGTTGAAAAAAGAGTAAAAGTTATTTCACCGACTATTTGCAGACGTTGATTAAACGTTCACATTTAGAACATATTTCACCAGGATCTTAAATAAAAAATTCAGCACTGCACGTACGTTCAAGCCTCTGCGCTCTATGGACTGAGCTATACATTTACTTAGGGAGCCGGGCACATATATACTCTACCTCGCACACAACTTGTCGACTACACGATTGTACGATACCACAGGCTCAATGATCGGGAGGAAAGTTATTTTATGTGTTACGGCTTTAGGCCGTAATTGTAGTATTTTATTCCTTGTGCATTTCTGTGACTGTGTGGAGTGAGACGTCATTTCTTTGCGAGGATCTTTGCTCCTTGTGTGGGAGGGAAAGTGAGATGACTGCTGTGTGAGCACCTTTATTCCCTGCCCATAACATATTGGGGGCTCGTCCGGGATCCCGGAGGAGCCCCCAATATGTTATGACCCGGTCTAGGGGTTTTGACCACAACATAAACTTAGACACTGACAACAATGAAAAGGTATGTGTGATTTTATTTTCACACATAAAAAAGATAAACGGGGACACTGGACTCTCTACTCTCACGCTAACAGAACAAGCTAACTTAAGCCTGAGGAGTAGGCCGAAGCCAAGGCTAGAGCAGGCATTGGAAGCAGCAGCTAATACAGGAGGTTGAGTCCAGCATCACAACACATGACAAAATGTACCAAACAGATTAACAATATAAATAGAATAAATTACTGCAATGTGGTTAGACAGAGCTACCAAGCTACCCCAGCTTCCCAGTTGTCTAAGCCCAAAGACAAAGTGGCTAAGACAGAGCTACCAAGCTACCACAGCTTCCCAGTTGTCTTAAGCACAAAGATAAACGCAAAAATCACAGTTTGGAGGAGCAAGGAGGCAACATGGAGGGCCAGTGTTAGCACTACTCAGCTAACACCAATCCCCCAGTGCCATCTTGAAAGCACAGGAGTTATATAGGGGCCTGTCCCTGGAGTGGCCAATCCCCAGCGACGATGTCATCAGCCAATCTCCACTGGCCAGCCAATCCCCTACTGCAAACACACCTGCAGGGAATAAAGGTGCTCACACAGCAGTCATCTCACTTTCCCTCCCACACAAGGAGCAAAGATCCTCGCAAAGAAATGACGTCTCACTCCACACAGTCACAGAAATGCACAAGGAATAAAATACTACAATTACGGCCTAAAGCCGTAACATATGTGATGTGTACAAGACTATTATATTATGTAACATACTAAATTTATGTTGTGTGTGTGTGTGCATCTATAGGCTGTACGGCTTCAGAGGTAACTTCATTTAACACCAGAAACTCAGGGGGTACACAGAGCCTCGTATACAGTCTGTTACAATAACAGCGTGCCCAAGTTCCGCACTTGGTGGTGCAGACCGATGCAGACTTGCTTTGGTCTAGTCAGTCACAGATAAGTACTTGCGCATGCGCGTTGCTGCAGGAACTCAATTCATTATTTTATAGTATTGCGCTAAACTATTGTCCTGGAAGCTTTTTGCTGGCACCACATAGCCTATAGCCTAGTCCCATATTATTTCATGTGACATAAAATGCGTTGAAATGTAGTTTTCCTGTAGACCAGATTTCAGCTCTCAGTTACACAATAAAATGGACAAATGCCAATTCACACACTATCAATATTGTCTCTATTCCTCTATAAATCTCTATAAATTGTGTTTTTTTTACACGTTGACGTTGTAACCGCATTTTTGCCGGTTGAAAAGAGGGTGAAATTAGGTCAAACCCAATATCACCCAGATTTAAACTAAAAATCAACGTTGAAAAAACGTTTTGTGCTCGCTGGGTCCTCTCAGGCAGCGGTGTTAGCCTTCCTGTTTGGCAAGCAAGCCGCTTGTTTTGACAAAACATTGTCGCATTCAAAGCATTTCATACTCCCAGAGCTGGTGTAATCCATATAAAAACCCCTCATGCTTTACCTGAAATGAAACGTCCAGCGTTTGTGTCAGTCGGTGGGTCCAAAAACAACTGGCTAACGTCACGCCGCTAACCGGGAGCTAAAGTTAAAGTGCGGGCAGACAGCCCATTTAGTTGCCAGTAGCATGACAATAAGAGTGTAAATTACTATGCCTGTTGTCTTTGTGTTTTGTCTGCAGATTAAACAGACACTTTTCTAAAACACTCATTCTATCATATTATATCACAAGTGTTATTTGCTTTATGTTCACAATAGTGATGTCAGTTAGATTTGGTTAGGTCAGCGTTATGGAATATGAAATCATCCATCTTTGCTCACTACATCTGCCTTTATTACCCCAGGTGTGCATGAACTACTAGGATAAGAACTTGTCTTTTTAATACAAAAATGTGAAATGATTATCGGTTAGCGGACAGGAGAAGCAGATATTTATCGGTTATTGTATTGGTTGAAAAAAATCTATAGTCTATAAATCCTAGCCTGGGTGAACCCAGCCTTCAACGTGACGTCATAGACTGTCTGTAGCGTAAGTGACTACGTGACTCATAGTACATGGAGGTCACATGGAGGCTGGGTTTACCCCTATCTGAAGAACATAAGGGGGGAATTCCCCAAATTTAGCAAAATGAAAATGAAAAAATGATTAGGTGCTAAGAGCTGGGTCTCTTCTTGTGCATTGTTGTGGTTCATTTGTATGTTCCTTCCTGTATTGCTTTTTAGGGTATGCTCTCTTTAGGCCAGTGATTCTCAACCTCTTTCATATCAACGACCCCTAATGCAGTACACATTAAGGGCTCTGAGCGAGGCACCGCGAGGCAGACCTCCGCAGATTGCGCTCGCGCTCCGTCCTGGAACCGAGGCTTTCATGGTCAGAGCGGCAGCTCTGTGATCATCATGTTACATTGTACAGTGATAATAGTGAGAAACGGCCCATGAAAAGTCACAATTGAAATGTCATTATGTGCAGTTCACTCTCAAACGAGCGTATCAGCACATGAATAGAATCACCAAACTAATAAATAAATAAGGCGTTTCAGTTCTCATGCCCTGATAGCCAAGTCAAGTCAAGTCAAGTTTATTTGTATAGCCCTAATTCACAAGCATGTCCCAGAGGGCTTCACAGAAAATATGTCTAGCTAATTCTAGCTGACACAACAGTAGCAAGTTACAGTAGTAATGATAACACAATAAACAATTGATAGAGAAATATAGAAAATATAGAAATTTAGGAGAGAGTGGGGAGTATAGGAGGTGGGGAAGGAGCAGGGGAAGGGGGAAAGAGGAGAGAGCAGGAGAGGGGAGGAGGGGGGATGTGAGAGAGGAGAGAGCAGGAAGTGGCAGGGAATGGGAAATGTTGGGGAGGAGAGGACAGGAGCCTACCGTGTGCTTTCAACACAGCACATTTACTTGAAATGACTAAAAATGAACGGTTACAAATCAAAGTTTTACCAGATGGGTGAAGAAATGTGGCCAAAACACGGCTCAGTGTGCTTACTTCTTCATTTCAGTTCTCTCCTTGTCTCTCCTGGGAGCTACGCACACTTAGAAAAATCTTCCTACATGCGCTAGCGGTTGTGGAGGCCTCCCTCCCGACGCGTCCAGCGCGATGATATCAGATTTGGGTCGCACCCCCTCGTGCCTGGCTCACTACAGTGACCATGAAGAGGCCTTTAGGCCCACGGACCCCCCCATTTCACCCAAATCTGAGAATATTTGTACTGTTGTCCATAATTCCATGACTATCTGTATTGTAGGCAACTATTGTAGACATGGCCATAGCCAGGGTTTGAGAAATACAGAGGTCATTTTAGCGTGGAGTGGGGGGTCCAGGGGGGGCTGTGCTCCCCCATTTTTTTTTTTCCATTTTAAAGTAAAATGCTTCAATCTAGTGCACTTTGAGAGCAAAATTAAGAGGCAAGGGGCTCTATTCTCCCACAGGCCATCGGCGCTATTACGGGCCTTAACCGCAAAAAAACGTGCCTTGCGCCTGTTTCGGCAAGATAGCAATAGGCTTTAGGCTGCCAAATGCGCTTTAGGCCGAATGGGCGTGGCGCAGTCCCAAAGTGGGCGTGTCGGCGCTAAATACCAGCCTAGTTATATCTTGGGAGCTGGCCTACATTTAGCGCTTTGCGCTTTTGAAAAGCAGGCCTATTCTTTGCCTTCACTGCTTCTTCTCTGTCACCCTTCTCTCTCTCTCTCTCTGAGTTCCCAGCATGCATTGTGTTTCTTCATTTCGCTACTAAATAGCCACCAAATGAGCCAAAATAGATATAAAAGGTAGTTCTAAATTAATGTGTAATGGTAACACAGCCTGCCATTGTCAACATTTCAATATTGGACCAAATAAAACCTCGAAATGAAAACACCACCCTATGTGAAACATATATGTCCTCCTGGGCATATATATACCCCTTGTCGAGTTAACGTGATTTAGAGAAGTAACAGCGGAACGCGCTTCGCAACGCGCTTCTAATGTGATGTCCCTCCAATAACTTGGCCCTATTTCACATTTAGTTTTACAATAAAAACACATTTATGCAATGACTTGACATAATGTAGGGTATATTTATGTGCATCATCCTTCCTGCAGCAGGCGAGAGAAAATGATATCTTTCTGGACAAACTTTCACCAATCTAATAGGCTATATTTTTCTAGCTGATGCATAGAACATTATTTTCACTTTGATCTTGCTATAGTGTAGCGTATTTACATGCTTGCAGTATTGAAACTGCAGTTGGATTGGTTTGAGAAGCATAATAATATGGAATAATAGCCTATAATGCAGACAGACAGGCTGGATGAAGGGAGGGGGGGGGGGGGGCAGAGCATTTGGCTTTCATCTGGTTTTGCGGGATCACTGGAATTGGAGCTAAAAAGGCAAGCGTGCGATTCGTTTATTGCACTTATCCAATGAGCATGACGGTGCATAATTGTACGCCTAAAAGGCGTGGTTGTAATGCTTTGGGCTGCATCTAGCGCCAGCACGACGATATCAAGTGCGCCTTTCCACGCCCACTGCTTTGATCTGCGCCTGCCGCTCGGCCTAGAAACTGCGCCGATGCAACGATAGGGGCCTAGATCTATAAAGAACTACAGACATCATATTAGATTAATATCCTCTTTACTGTGCTGTTGCTTTACAATGATACAAAAAATAAATGTCTCCCCACATAATATATATTCTGCATACAGGTCACATATGGCAGAATACTGCTCAATTAAACACAATGGCCCATCTACACAAACATCACTTACAGGGGAGTTACTTACCCATTCACTTCAATAGAAGTGTCCCCAAAGTCTAGCCCCAATCTAGCCCCAATGCAAAATTTGAACGTTGTGGTGAGTTATGAGGAAAGCAAATTGTTGCATTTGTGATCAACTGTCATATATCACGTTATTTATGAGGGCTTTAAAACATCAATGACAGATTAATAGATCTGGGGGCCGGGGCTATTTTATATATATATATATATATATATATATATATATATATATATATATATATATATATATAGAGAGAGAGAGAGAGAGAGAGAGAGAGAGAGAGAGAGAGAGAGAGAGAGAGAGAGAGAGAAAGAGAGAAAGAGAAAATACTGAGGTCATGACCTCGGTGTCCTTAATGGTAGTTACGGGCATGATTGTAGGTAAGTGCCCAAAGACGAGCCAATGGACCTAATGTGGCCCTCCACAAATCTCCTTCAAAGCCTTTTGGAGGAAAGATGAGATACTCTGACTGTATGTCATATATACTTTGATTTATTCTTTTTGCATCTGAGGGATTGTGAGATAGTCATTTGCTCTTACTGTGAGACACATACTGATGACTTGTTACTTGCTGTCCATCGCACTAACTCGCACTAACTTTGACTAATACATCAGACTCCTCCTTTGATATTTTGCTACAGGGTGGATTCTCCCACGGTCACTTCCTCTACACCAGTGATACGTTTGACATTAACAAACAAGGCGTGGTCTCCCTGAAGCAGGATGTCACCTTGGATCGAGAGACAATCGACAATTACATATTACAGGTATAGCAGCATGAACATTTGGCCATCTGGTGCTGGAGGTGGTGTTGGAGACGAGGTGCTCTTCCCTCTGGTCTTATGAATAATCTCCCCAATGCCCCAGGGCAGAGACAGGGAGCCCATCGGCACTCTTCGCAAGAGTAGGCGCTACTCTTGGGGTGTAACCCCGGTGCCCTGAGGGGTGTAACCCCGGTGCCCTGTAGGGGTGTAACCCCGGTGCCCTGAGGGGTGTAACCCCGGTGCCCTGTAGGGGTGTAACCCCGGTGCCCTGGCTAAATTCCCACATAGGCCTTCCTTCAATCATGGCCACCCTTGTTACTTAATTGACAATCCTCAACTCTCCACCATGATAGCTGATGTGTGGTGAGCGTTCTGACTCAAACTGGCTGACCGGCAGTGGTGGATGAGTTGAGTTCCCCCCCTGATGAAGCGCTTTGAGTATGTAGAAAAGCACTACATTATAATGCAATTAAGTATTATTATTTAACATGTCCATTGTCCAATAACATTGGTCCTCTCTGCGGTGCTTCTGATGCGTTCTGTTTTACGCAGTGCGGAGCGCAGCATAGGGCTAAATGGATGGTGATGAATCCGTCCATCCAGAAAATGTTCAAGTGGGTTGAACTTTCTGCCCGTTAAATGGAAATCTGACAGATGGACAGACACAACAGATCAGTGTGACTGCTGCCTTGTACAGATACAGTAATGCTGATAGTTTTAGTGTTCTACCAATTCTGACCTAAAAGTTCTTTAGATGAAGACGGTACGGTGGTGCAGTGGTAAGCGCTGTCGCCTTACAGCTCGAAGGTCCTGGGTTCGATTCCCACCTGGGACGCTGTGGGCGCTGGAGTTGTGACCCCCCCCATATCTTCAGTGGCTACGGCCCAGGTGGGCTATCTCGTCGAAAGGGCCTTTCTGTGTGGAGTTTGCATGTTCTCCCCGTACCCCCCAGGGGTTCCTCCGTACATGACCCCCCACTAAAAACATGCAGAAGATCGTCATCCGACCAGTGACGACAACATCTGAAGTTGGTCCAATGATGGTCCAATGAAGGTCCCCGGGCGCTGGAAAGAAATAGCGACCACTGCTCCTGGTCTGCTCCCTGGAGGAAAGGACAAGCCTGGATGGGTCAAATGCAGAGGACATATTTCACCGGCCACCGTCAGCATGAGTGTGTGTAGTGGCCGCATGCATGTGTTGTAGTGTGTTCGTGTGACAATAAAGACGGGCTGCCGTCTGAAATCATGTTATTATCATTATCATTAAATATTCTTATTCATATTGTTCTCTGTGTGTTTTCAGGTGGTAGCGGTGGATCAGCCTCTTGATGGCCTGAACGCCACAGCCCAGATCAACATCACTGTCCTGGACTATAACGACAACACCCCCCAGTTCCTGGCTCTCCCAGACCCCCTCCAGATCCCTGAGGGCGACTACTCAGACAAAACGCCCGGGGAGGTGTTCACCATCCGGGCCACCGACGCTGATCTGGGGCCCAACGGAGAGGTCACCCTCTCCCTCCTCTCCCCCAACCCACTCTTCAGGTTCAGAGAGGTGAGGTGAAGACGGGGAAGCTTCCCTCTCTTGGCCAGAATCGATTAACCCCAACATCCCTCATGTGGGACAATTAGGGATGTTCGATATTGGCTTTTTTACCGATATCCGATATCCGATAATGTCCAACTCTTAATTTCCGATACCGATATCAACCGATATCAACCGATACCGATATAAGCGGGCTTTTCCACCAAAATTTCAGGTAACAAGTTACATAATGTAGCTTAATGTAGCTGAAGAGTTTAATATATAATATGCATGTTGTGTTAAAGTTGTAAGTGTTATTGGGGCAGTGGTGGCCCAACGGTTAGAGAAGCGAGCTTGTGACCAGAAGGTCGTTGGTTCAATCCCCGGGACCGGCAGGATAAATCTGGGTGGGGAAAGTGAAAAGGCAGCGCTTGCCCCTCTCTCATTACCACCACTGAGGTGCCCTTGAGCGAGGCCCTTAACCCCAACCGCTCCAGTGGAGCTGCTCAGTGGCCAACAGATCAGACTGTGGTTGTACTGGTCAGATTCCAGGTATGGATGTGTGCGTGAATGTGAACAGGGCACTCCTGAAAAAGAGAGCATTGCTCTCAGTGAGACTCCCCCTGTATATAAAAACAAACAAACAAACAAAAAAAATATCGGCATGAAAACCGATACCGATATTTTCCGCTATGAATTTTTTATGCTAATATCGGCCGATAATATCGGTAGGCCGAAATATCGGACATCCCTAGGGACAATCATTGCAAACACGGCCAAGCTTTATTCAAACCTACAGAATTTATTTCTGATTTATTTTAAATTCTAGTCAAGATCCCAGGATTTCCAATATATAAATAATATATAATATATTTTCAGAATCAGTTTACGTTGTAGTGTTTGCTATATTAAACAGGTTATTTCTTGACTATAAGGAAAAATGTGCTAATGACATCTGGCTCAAACCAAAACTCAGAATGTTCAAATTAAAAATATTTTTACTCCAGAACCCTATGTTACTTCACCCCTGGATAGATCCAGAAGATCTCTATTGTGCCCAGTTGAGAACGGGTACCCTCCCTCTGGCTATTGGGGTGGACAGGTTCAATTCTATTGCTGAGGAGGAGAGACTTTGTACTGTATGTGAATTAGGTGTTGTGGAAGATGAATTTCATTTTTTGTTTCATTGTATTCATCATTCGAGGAACCAAGACTGCCTCTATTTCAGTTAATGCAAAATAAGAAACCTGAACTTTCTGGTCAGGAGATGATGTTAAGTTGGAATGGCTATTTAGAGATGAAGGGCCCTTCCCAAAAGCGGTAATTTAACGCTGTGTGCAATGCAAATTGGGGGTGGGCACAAGAGCATGCCTGTTATAATTGTACTGGGAATAGGCGTGCCACATGCCAAAGCAGGCGTTTCAGCGCTAAAATGTGGGGATAGATGGCATTATCCTATCGTCAGCAGTGTGCAATTACTTTGCGCTAAGAGCTTTGAAAACCACCTCTTAGGTGCAAAAACACTGGCTGCGTTTGATCGTGCACCATAATCTCCGCGGTGCGCAGCACAGAAACGTCATTACGCACGGACGTGCCACACCAGGACTTCAAATTCTGCTGCTAAAATTAGGTAACCAGCAGATTATTCGGCGAGGCAATCAACTATAATTCACTGAGAAACTTTTATCACATCGCAAGGAGGGGTTATGGTAAATTAATTGAGAAAACTTGTACATTGTAGCCTACTTGCAATAGGCTATTCACCTTCACCTGAACCCGGAGGGTCGTTGGCATCACAGCCGATCTGGCACAAGCCTCGGCACGAGTCGAGTTTTAATTGAGTCCACTAATCCTCCAATCTTTTCTTTTGTCTCCGCCATTTACCCACTGCAAACACATTTCTATTGTCCCACCCCAGTCAACAAAATAACCCGAATTGCATCAAAACTCAGATGTTTTTAACAGGTATATGATGTGATGGTGTCGTTATGAGATAGAGATAATATATACAGTCAATAGGCCTACACCTATCCAAATTACGCATGGGGAGAAGTACAGCATACCTCATGCAAACTGTATTACATGGACAGCAAGACGGGAATCTGATTGAGGTAACGCCATCGGTAGCGCAGTCGGTAGCGCTGTCGCCTCACAGCTAGAAGGTCCTGAGTTCGATTCTCGCCTGGGACGCTGTGGGCGCTGCAGTTGTGACCCCCCCCCATATCTTCAGTGCCTGCCCAGGTGGGCTATCTCGTCGAAAGGGCCTTTCTGTGTGGAGTTTGCATGTTCTCCCCGTACCCCCCAGGGGGTTCCTCCGTACATAACCCCCCACTAAAAACATGCAGAAGATCGTCATCCGACCAGTGACGACAACATCTTAAGTTGGTCCAATGATGGTCCAATGATGGTCCCAGGGCGCTGGAAAGAAAAAGCGACCACTGCTCCTGGCCTGCCCCCCGGAGGAAAGGACAAGCCTGGATGGGTCAAATGCAGAGGACATATTTCACCGGCCACCGTCAGCATGAGTGTGTGTTGTGGCCGCATGCATGTGTTGTAGTGTGTTCGTGTGACAATAAAGACGGGCTGCCGTCTGAAATCGTTTAAATCGTTTTTGCTATGACATAACCACTAAAGATATGCCATTCAGCAGGTAGGAGCAATGAAGTTATTAATACAACGAGCACCTAATAATTCAGCTTGGTGCTTTGAGAAGGTTTGGCGTACGTCACATCGCATTTTGATGTTTCAGTCTGTGACTTCAATCAAGCACAATAAAACCTGGCACGATACAAATGACTTTTTATAGATATTAATTGATCAGCTCAGAGCTGACAAGGTAAGAGTGTGTATCCCTCAATTCTCCAACTCCTTTCAGTGTCGATTGAATGTCATGTACTGTATAATGTACTGTGTGTTGTTTCAGTGTAAATTGAATGTCATGTGTAATGTACTGCAGTGGCGAACCGTGCCCATCAGAATCGGGCCTTCTATGCGGTAACCACCCCCCCCACACAATATATAGCCTACTGTACGTGCAAGTCTGAGGTCTCTGTGCGTCTTTTTACGCATTGGTGAGGGCGGACTATTATGAGTTGTCTCCCACAGCCAGGTTCTTTAGGTCGCTGTATCGTTACAGTCTGTCAGTAACACAACCACAGTTTAACAATTAGCTCAATACACAGAAAGACTCCCAAATTACAAGCACAACGAACTCTAAAACCCGCGGACAGGTCCAAAACTCCCTCTGCCCACCGACATCAGCTGCCCCAGCCCCCAGCACCCCCAGCAATATTTTTTTTTTTTTTTTTTTACTTACCAATGACGTTCACTTGATGACAAAACCCATTGTCTTGAAAAGCAACAAGCAAGCCCTCCAAGCTAGCCTGGACATGGTGAAAATATAGCTTGATAGCTCCAGATTAAATCCTCCACATCATCATAAACTCCTCCCTCCTTGTTGTCCGTCTCGTCTCCTGGTTGGCTTGGATTCGCGAATCCCTCGAAATATCCCACCCACAACTCAACTAATTGTGATTGGCTAACACCACAACTCAATGAAATTCTGATTGGTTAAGACACCTGTCATCAAAATTGTCATCCTCATGTCATGACTAACCTCGCGTCACCAGGCTCTTCTCGGCGAGAAAGAGCCTGGCTTCCGTTCACAATTGATTTTGTCACCCTACCTGGTTCCGGCCTAGAGCCCGCCCTAGACAGGAAGGGCAGCGTTTCTAGCTCATCAACTTTTACGTTAACTTGACAATTTGACACAAGTATCAGAATGGCAAACAACAAAACAAAAGATGGACGTACCGAACAAAGTTTTTGAAGAAGTTCTTTTAGAAACATTGCGGATTCACAATCTCACATCTTTTAAGCCAATACAGAAGCTTTGCATCAGACAATTAATCGAGGCAAGAGACGTCAAGCTAATGGCAACAAAGACGTTTTTTGGCGCACTGCCTTCCGGTGTTCATTCTGGTTCCGTGGTTTACGCCCCATGACAAAAAGCGGGGTGAAAAGTGCCCAGACTATGTCATGACTAGAGTCGGGTCTTCATGAAGGGTTGCTGGCTTGCTGTCAATCAAATACCATTTGCCGGTGGAGGCTGGTCCAAATATTTAACCCCATATTTGCTGAAACAAAGTGAGTCCAAGATCTGAACAATTTAGCGACATTATTACTGTTATTTCAGTGAATAAAAACGAATAAATAACAAATACAAATCATTTATTAGGGGGAAATTATTTCCTTTTCATTTTTTCATTTTTTTTTTTTTTTTTTTTTTTATTAGATTTTTTATTCTTGGGTATTCAGTGAGTACCTAGAAGGCCCTGACGGTTTGCCACTGATGTACTGACGCTGTGTGTTGTGCTGCAGGATGGGACCCTGCTGGCTGTGGGCGCTCTGGATCGGGAGAGCAAGGACAGTTTTGACCTGGTGGTTCAGGCTTCAGACAAAGGCAGTCCACAGAGAGAGGTACAGACACAAAGGGGCATCATGTTAAAGTCATGTTGCAGACTGGTTTTACCAAGAACATTTCTCCCCCATCAGCAATCAAAGCAGCACTCAGACTGTGATGGGCCTTCATCATCTTATTGATGCCAATGTTCACACTACTGACAACATCTTATTTATTTAACAATAACATGGAAACTACAAGTGGAGGGCTGGGATTCAAACCAGGGGGGGGAATGAAAAAAGAAAATCCTGCAATGCCTTTGTTAACATAAAATATCTATTTAGTAATACATTGGATACTGTATTACATCGAAGTGTCTCTTTGGTGTAAATAGAAGGTTTTTACCGTGGTGCTGCAGGCTCAGTCACTCAGTCATGGACTTTTAGTGAGTTTAGTGGTGGGCCATAGCTGAGGAACCAATAGGAAGGTGCTAGACTCTACTAGACTACTAGACTCTGCTAGATGCCTAGTTCCTCATTGCGCGGCTCGCGAGTCGCTGGCGGCTCTCAAAGCTTTAGTTGGCGGCTCTAAGAAATTGCAAAAAAAAAAAAATTCAATAAACCTTTATGGCATATTATTACAATACAACAATACTGGTGTCGACAGTAATAGAAGGTGCCAAATCATTCAAAACAATAAGCATTTTGCTTTTAGGAGTATTGTGCCAGCGTGCAGCGCTGTTCCAAAATGTGTCAACGTGTGTCGTTGCCTGGGAAATGCACATCCCATAATACAACTGTTCGCATCACATCCCATAATAGTATGATGATACTTGGGATGCCATTGCGAACATAGATGTGAACAGGTTAGCTGAAACTTCAGCGTCGCCAGCGACGGCCTCCACCGTTGCGGTCGGGGGGACGTTTCGAAATCCCTCCAGGCCTGAAAGATTTTCTAGGGGAAACTTGTGTGTGTGTGTGTGTGTGTGTGTGTGTGTGTGTGTGTGTGTGTGTGTGTGTGTGTGTGTGTGTGTGGAAAACAATAAAACAAAAAAATGGTAGGCAGATGTGCTTGGTTGGGGTGGCTTTTGGTGTTTTGCGGTAAAAGTGGCTCTCCTATTGACTTTGTCCTGCCAGTGCGGCTCTCATCGAAGAAATAGTGAGGATCACTGTGCTAGAGAGAGTTGGGGTGGGTAGGATTAGTGGCTAAAGGCCTAAATATACTTCCGCATCAAACCCCTCGCCGAATGCGGCCTGTAGCCTACATAATATAATGTACATGGGGAGATAACAGGAGAGAGTGAAAGCTATGACCAAGTATAGGCACTACATTATCTCCTTGGACAAACTTCTAGTCAGTGAAATCCTTGTGAAATCACACAATTGTACAAATTTTTCTGGGGACTCCCCTGCGACCAAGCTGACGTTCGAGTATACAGGACATACAGGAAGTATACAGGACATACAGGACATATAGTCTACAGGACATACAGTATACAGGACATACAGTATACAGGACATACAGTATACAGGACATTCAGTATACAGGACATACAGTATACAGGACATACAGTATATAGGACATTCAGTATACAGGACATTCAGTATACAAGACATACAGTATATAGGACATTCAGTATACAGGACATACAGTATACAGGACATTCAGTATACAGGACATACAGTATATAGGACATTCAGTATACAGGACATTCAGTATACAGGACATACAGTATATAGGACATTCAGTATACAGGACATACAGTATACAGGACATTCAGTATACAGGACATACAGTATACAGGACATACAGTATACAGGACATACAGTATACAGGACCTTCAGTATACAGGACATACAGTATACAGGACATACAGTATACAGGACATACAGTATACATGACATACAGTATACAGGACATACAGTATACAGGACATACAGTATACAGGACATACAGTATACAGGACATACAGTATACAGGACATTCAGTATACAGGACATACAGTATACAGGACATACAGTATACAGGACATTCAGTATACAGGACATACAGTATACAGGACATACAGTAGACATACAGTATACAGGACATACAGTATACAGGACATTCAGTATACAGGACATACAGTATACAGGACATACAGTAGACATACAGTATACAGGACATACAGTATACAGGACATACAGTAGACATACAGTATACAGGACATACAGTATACAGGACATACAGTAGACATACAGTATACAGGACATACAGTATACAGGACATACAGTATACAGGACATACAGTAGACATACAGTATACAGGACATACAGTATACAGGACATACAGTAGACATACAGTATACAGGACATACAGTATACAGGACATACAGTATACAGGACATACAGTAGACATACAGTATACAGGACATACAGTATACAGGACATACAGTATACAGGACATTCAGTATACAGGACATACAGTATACAGGACATACAGGACTAGCGTTGGTAAGGCTACAAGTTGAGGCTGGTGCAGAAGTATTTTGCAGCCTTACGGGATATGGGTGGTGTGTGTGGGGGGGGGGGAGGACTGTGGTCTATAAGGGTTTGCACTTGTTTTATAGCAGTGTGTCTGACTGTCGGCATGAAGAAAGTTTCATGAATGTTAGTTGAATTGTTTTAGCTTTATCGTCACAAATATATGGAGGCCCTAACAGCCCAAACACACCGGGCTCTATCGTCCCACTGGCCTTAAATTATCGCTTAGCCCCAGGCGCAGCCCATATTAGTGGGCGTGGACCGGCGCAGTCGATATTTTCGTGTTGGCGCTACACGCGGCCTTAAGCATTATAACCACGCCTTTTAAGCGTAGAATTATTCACAACGTGCTCATTGGAGAAGTGCAGTAAACGAATCACAATGTCCCGTTCATGTTCCATTCCACGGAGCGATCCAATCCGGTCAGAAAAGCCCGACCAAAGCGCTCTGAGCTCCCCCCCTCCCTCTTTCATCCCCATCTGTGTCCATATATATTATTCCATATCATTATGCTTCTCAAACCAATCTCACTGCAGTTTAAATACAGCAAGCATGTAAATACGCTACACTATTGCAAGATCAACGTAAAAAGAATGTTCTAAACGCATCGGCTAGAAAAATATAGCCTTTCCCTGGATGTCATGATGAGATTAGATTGGTGAAAGTTTGGGCAGAATGATATCGTTTTCTCTCGCTACCTTTTCTTCTCCCCCACTGCACAGGTAGGATGATGCAACAGCCTCTGAATGACAGGGGCTCAAAACTATGGTATAACAACTTATTTTTTTCATCGGTCATTGTGCCTGTCTGACGCGCGAGAGAGAGGGAGTGAGAGAGAGAGAGAGAGGGGGGGAGAGAGAGTGAGATGGCAGAGGAGAGCTGCGCGCAATTACGCAATTACCCGGCGCACTGAATAAGGCCTTGTTTTGAAAAGCGCTAAACGCTAAATTAACGCCAGGGAAGAAGATAGCGTTAGGCCGGTATTTAAGGCCGAAACGCCCATTCTGGCCTATTCTGGCACTGCGCCACACCTCTTCGGCGTAAAGCACATTTCGGGGCCTAAAAACATGAGGCTATCTTCCCGAGGCAGTCGCAAAGCGTGTTTTTTTTAGCGCCTAAGGCCAGTGGGAAGATAGGGGCCACCAGGCGTGTATCTTACGCCAAAGCAATGCTGAAGCAATGCCTCGCGGAGGCACTTTCACTTTGCCGTCTTTGTTAACAGTGGAGACCGATCACACCGGATGAAGTCAATACAAGTTGTGACCCGCGGGGGGGCAAAACGGAGCGAGGCGTGGAGCAAAACACGAATGGCAAGGCTCCTGCTCGATGCTTCCATGACGTGTTTCTTCACAGATACTTCTGGTGTGAACCAAGCGTAAGGGAACATGGGCAAAGTAGCAATAATCTTTATGCTTCTAGTGTGCACGGAAAACTTTCTTGAAACTTTCCCGTGGCCACGAGAAAATGTCCCATGTGGGATAGTTGTCTGTGCGTATCAGAAACGTAAAAATATTTATTTATTTATTTATTTATTTATTTATTTATTTATTTATTTATTTATTTATTTATTTATTTATTTATCTCAAACTAAACCTAGTTAGTTTTTAATGGGGGTTAAGTTATTGCAAACTGGGGGGAAAATCCAAAGCTCGGTGTCCCCAGACATTTCATGGGCAGTCATATAGCAGATTTGATACACCAATGTAAACCAAAATACTTCACAAACGTGAAAAGCAGTTCAGGGTTATGAAAAGAAAGGACCATTGACGGGAACGAGATAACCAACATCATAAACAGACAGAAGAACTGGGGAAGTATGGTTAAAAACTAGAATGTTGTAAATGTCTGAATGTCCTTTACTGGAAGAGTGTTTGACTGAACTCTGACTGAGTTCTCCAGAACATCACCAGCGTCAGAGTGAGCGTTACGGACATGAACGACAACAGACCTGAGTTCAGCTCCAGCAGCTACAGCAGCATCATCCTGCTGAGAGAGGCTGAGGAGGGACAGCTGCTGCTCACGCTGCACGCCACCGACGGAGATGCCGGCATCAACTCACTCATCAGCTACAGGTGAGATGAGTTTAACAAGTCACTCATCAGCTACAGGTCAGATGAGTTTAACAACTCACTCATCAGCTACAGGTCAGATTAGTTTAACAAGTCACTCATCAGTTACAGGTCAGATGAGTTTAACAACTCACTCATCAGTTACAGGTCAGATGAGTTTAACAACTCACTCATCAGCTACAGGTCAGATGAGTTTAACAAGTCACTCATCAGCTATAGGTCAGATGAGTTTAACAACTCACTCATCAGCTATAGGTCAGATGAGTTTAACAACTCACTCATCAGCTACAGGTCAGATGCGTTTAACAAGTCACTCATCAGCTATAGGTCAGATGAGTTTAACAACTCACTCATCAGCTACAGGTCGTTTAACAAGTCACTCATCAGCTATAGGTCAGATGAGTTTAACAACTCACTCATCAGCTATAGGTCAGATGAGTTTAACAACTCACTCATCAGCTACAGGTCAGATGAGTGCAACAACTCACTCATCAGCTACAGGTCAGATGAGTTTAACAACTGACTCATCAGCTATGTCAGATGGGCTTAACAACAACTCACTCATCAGCTACAGGTCAGATGAGTTTAACAACTCACTCATCAGCTATGTCAGATGAGCTTAACAACAACTCACTCATCAGCTACAGGTCAGATGAGCTTAACAACAACTCATCAGCTACAGGTCAGATCAGCTTAAAGGCCGGCTTTACCGTGGGGAATATGAATATATATTTGTGATAGAGATCATTATTCATTGAGCATGCGTTTCTAAATCTATGGTCTAAATAGGTTTACCAAAAAAAAAAAAAAAAAAAAAAAAATTGGGCCAGGTGACGCGTTTCGCGTCGAAACGCGTCACCTGGCCCAATTTTTTTTTTTTTTTTTTTTTTTTTTCTTTTTTTTTTTCCTCTGGCTGTGAACAAGCAATTTCAAAAATTTCAACGGATTCGAAATTTAAGATTTTTTAAGAATTAATATATATTCATATTCCCCACGGTAAAGCCGGCCTTTAACAACAACTCACTTATCAGCGACAGGTCAGATCAGCTTCAACAACTCACTCACCAGCTATACCTACAGGTCACATCAGTTTAACAACAAGTCACTCATCAGCTACAGGTCACATCAGTTTAACAACAAGTCACTCATCAGCTACAGGTCACATCAGTTTAACAACAACTCACTTATCAGCGACAGGTCAGATCAGCTTAACAACAACTCACTCATCAGCTACAGTAGCCTGTACTACGAAGCTATCTTAACAGACCCGCGATCTGTCACTTTGATCTGGTTTGACTGAACAGGATCAAAGCTATCTAGTTTAACGATACTACGACGCTGGTTTTCTACTCGATAACTGAAGCTGGCTTTATCTGGGATCTGCCTGTGCACGCGCACGTTTTTCGCTCGTGCACAGGCGCGCGTCCACGCGAAAGAGGTGCGCTAGCCAATCACATTATGAACAGCGGAGTTGATCCACGCCCACACCCATTTCAACACCCATTTCCTCGTTCAATGAAAGCGCAGTGCGTGATCAGAGTTTTAGCGGATATTTAATGTAACCTATGTCAGAATGAAAATCCGCGTTGGATATAATCTGCTGAAGGACTGCTAAAGCTGCCGCTTGTATTCACATCAGTCATTTGATTTACTTTGATCAGCGATTTCTGTCCCCTAAATGTGTAATCTCAGCCTATAAATTTCCACAATCTGTAAACCTATTTAGACCATAGATTTAGAAACGCATGCTCAATGAATAATGATCTCTATCACTCATGTGTGTGGTTGCACTGATCGAATAATTAATATATAAAATAATGATAATGCTGATGCCTAATATAAAAGAGAAAACTGCTGAACTGAATTGAGACGATGCGGGCATAGTTTTCATTGATAAAAACTAGCCTATTTTTGCTCATATATTGGCATACAGCCTACAGGACACAGTTCCAGCTGAAACATGCAAGAGTACCCTGCATATTTAGTAGCCTATTGGGGCTATCCCATATTTATCCCATATCTATATTATATGTATAGGCTTTTCTGGCATGTAGGAGAATATCACCCTCACTCCATTTGAGGCTCCGTGTATGATATGCGCTGCGTGATTAATAGTGATCATATTTCTCCACGCATCGTTCAGCTGTTAAGACATAAAGTGGTAAGTAGGCTTAATTTAATTATGTAGCCTACAGAGCCACAAATGTTTTTCTTGTTCTATTCTCAGTTGACTGCAATCTATTTTTCATATGGCGATCTTATATGAATGGTGAGTGACTCGAGAGAGCCGATTATATGGGTCTGTCATGGATTTTGATCTTATCCTCTGAAGCTAACCTGAGGCCTGTACTACAAAGCCAGTTTAGTGGTTTAGCGAGGTAACTTCAGGTTTAAACCTGGTTTGGCCGTACTACAAAGCAAGTTAACTTCTTACCGACATATATTTCCATAGCAACTTATGCTTCACACTTAACCTGGTCCGTAGCAGGTTAAGTTGCAAGGATAAGATTAGACCTTAAATCCACCGCCCACGAACCAATCGAATCAGCAGTTTGGAAAAATGGCCAACCCCTTTCTGGATGAGTTTCCCGAAGGAGCACGAATTGTAATGTTGAATGAGTAATGGTAATCAATGTTAATGTTAATCAAGGACTAAAGCCTTGCACTTGTTGGCTATTTTAATTAAGCCCTATACCACTTTGGAATATGTTTTTATATATTCATTTTTGTGCTCTCAAGTAGCCTAGATACGTTGTTTGATCCTGCTGATCGATTGCAGCTGAATAGTGAGTGGAGAAATATCACTAAACCGGCATAAAAAGGTTACATAAACGTCTCCAAAGCGCACGGTGCCGTGTGCGCAATGGAGCTGAGACTGACGTTGGGTTGGAATTGAAATAGTCATAGCTTACATGCTGGCCTACTACATCTAAGCAATTTAATATGGGATCACCTGCACACAGGCGATCCCATATTAAGATGATTCATATCTAGCCTACTCCTGCATTTTGCAGCTGCAAGTGTTGCTTTTGGCCTGTATGATGTGATTGAACTTCATATTTCCAGCATCATTATATGAAATATGGAGATATGCGACTCTGCTGACAATATATGTGACCACAAAATAGGCTATTTTTTATAAATGAAATCTATGCCCGCACATACCGTGTCGTTCAGAAGCCTCTTTTAATTTTATTATAATTCTTTTTTTTATTGATAGCCTATAGGAATTATTCAATCAGTGCGACTAAACATGACATCATTATTATTCGTTGAGCCTAAATGGTCTACGGATTTTGGACTGAGACATTAGGCTACACATTGCTTCCACTCGCAGTTTATTGAGAGGGTGAATTCAGCTGCTGTAGGATACGTGGAGGCAGAAACCGCTCTTCAAATAAATGACTGATGTGAATAAAAGTGGTAACTTTAGACAGTCATTCGGGAACAGACTAAAAATATCCAATGCGGATTTTGATTCTGACATAGTAGTCGATGGCTTTGATGAATGAGGAAATAGGCGTGTCTGGCGCTGTAAAAGCTACGGTTCTGAGCTGAGCGGTCCATATTGCATTGTGATTGGCTAGTTGTTAAAAACCACGCCTCTTTTGCGGGCACGAGCTCGTGTGCACGGGCATTTTCATGTGCACGCGCAGTCAACTTGATTAGAAAAACCTGGTTCGAGTTAACGACTGGCAAACGAGGTTCGTAGTACAAGTTAACTACAATCGAGCTGATCTGGTTTAGACAAACCAGATCAAGGGACAGATCCTGGATCTTCTTATCCAACATTCGTAGTACAGGCTACTGGTCGGGACCAGGTTAGCTTTGCAGCATGAGTTGCCATGGTGATTAGAAGTTAACTTGCTTTGTAGTACGGCTAAACCAGGGTTAAACCTGAAGTTACCTCGCTAAACCACTAATCTTGCTTTGTAGTACAGGCTACAGGTCAGATCAGCTTAACAACAACTTACTCATCAGCTACAGTCAGATGAGCTTAACAACAACTCACTTATCAGCGACAGGTCAGATCAGCTTAACAACAACTCACTCACCAGCTACAGGTCACATCAGTTTAACAACAAGTCACTCATCAGCTACAGGTCAGAGCAGCTTAACAACAAGTCACTCACCAGCTACAGGTCACATCAGTTTAACAACAAGTCACTCATCAGCTACAGGTCACATCAGTTTAACAACAAGTCACTCATCAGCTACAGGTCACATCAGTTTAACAACAAGTCACTCATCAGCTACAGGTCACATCAGTTTAACAACAAGTCACTCACCAGCTACAGGTCACATCAGTTTAACAACAAGTCACTCATCAGCTACAGGTCACATCAGTTTAACAACAACTCACTTATCAGCGACAGGTCAGATCAACTTAACAGCAACTCATTATTTATTTATTTATTTATTTATTTATTTATTTATTTATTTATTTATTAATTTATTTATTTATTTATGTATTTATTTATGTATTTATTTATTTATTTATTTACTTATGTATGTATGTATGTATGTATGAGATGAGATGAGATGAGATAAGATTAACTTTATTATCCCCGAGGGGAAATTTGTTTCAGGCACAAAGGTTGGTACAACTGCTTACAGTAACACAGATACACAAACATCAACAATGGACAATACACAGAGTTTGGTTCCAACAGCACAGAGAAATGAACTCATGTCCCCAGTGGCGTGTGGGGGAACTAAGTCCACCACCAAGTGAGACAACTTGGCTTTGGCCAACAGAACTAATCCTGTTGGTCATAATGGTGACATCACATACGAGGAAATGAAAGTCACCAAAAGTAAACAGACTGAGTGCCCGCAGTAAAGTGCAATCTGTGCCAATGTCGCAGGGAAAGAAGACAACAAATCAATACATTTGGCTGACTTTATTCATACATAGTATGTATGTATGTATGTATGTATGTATGTATGTATGTATGTATTTATTATAAATAATACATCAAATAAAAAAATCACTACAGGTATAATGTTTGATTGTCAATATCCTAGCATGTAATAATGAAAATATATGTATTTTCCCCTCTGTTATTGTAGTTTCTCTGCAGGAAGTTCTCCATATTTGGCCTTAGACAGCGAGACGGGGGCGGTGACCCTGACCTCTCACCTTGCTGATGTCACAGAGGACACCATGCTGGAGCTGACAGCCACGGCCGAGGACCACGGCCGGCCTCCGCTCAACTCCACAGGTCAGGAGGAGGAACGGAGGCTGGAAAAGTCACTGCCATCTTTTAATTCACTTTAAAGTTCATTTTAAAGCTCTGTATAGCTCTTGGGTTGTTCACTTTAAAGCAGCTACCAGCAAGATTTTCGATTGTTATTAAACAGTCTAAATTTAATATCGATGCCTCACATCTTACCTCTAATATTAGACGAGACCAACACAGAGTAGTCTCGCTTGAAAGCAGAGTGAATCGGCGAGTGTTGTCTTGATGATTAGTCTGTCTGCAGGCCGGTGTCATCAGGAAGTGAAATTAAACGGTTTGCGGCAGCCACTTCGGCCATAACCACAAAATTACTAAATTACTTTCAAACAAACTGTTAGAATATAGCGAGAGATGTTCGCGAGAGCAGAAAGTAGGAGGGCAGCAGGAGGGGAAAGCCGTCCTTGTTTTGGGTCTGTTGCTAGGCAGAGCGAAACGGTTTACGGCAGCTGTAAACAGTTGCTAGACAGAGTGAAACGGTTTACGGCTGTAGCAACAGACCCAAAACAGCTGCCCTCATTACTTTCTGCTCTAGTCAACACAAGCATTTATTGCTTATGTTGAAGTGTGTGAAACGTGTGCCCCTCTTGCAGCCCGCGTCATGGTGGAGCTGCGGACCATCAGCCTGACAGGGGGCGTGGCCTTCCAGAGCTCCTCCTACAACTTCAGCCTTCCTGAGAACCTGCCCGCCGGGGCGATGGTGGGCGTGGTCTTGGCCTCATCGGGAAGTGTGATCTACGATGTCGCGTACACGCTGAAAACACACACCGACCTGTTCTCCATCAACGCCAGCGGAGCCCTGATGGCCAAGATGAGGCTGGACAAGGAAAGCCAGGAGTGGTACATCCTGGAGGTGGAGGCAGTGGACACAAGGACGCCCCCCACATCAGCCATCGCATTGGTACGACCCACCCATCCCTTTACACTGCCATGTTTAAAAGACAATTGTGTTAGATAGATAGATGGATAGATAGATAGATACATAGATGATATAGATAGATAGATAGATAGATAGGATGATTGAAGTATTAATAGCAACATAATGAAAATAAATACTATAGTAGACATAAAAACACACAAATCTATGAAGATGAAACTTCATGGTCCCTGTAGGGAAATTAGATTGTTGCACCAGCATGTACGGATACAGCAAAGAAAAATATAAATATAAATAAGAATACTCCGCTCCGCATACTACATAAATGAGTCTGTGTCGCTTCACCGCCACAGCTGGTATTTGATGGCAGGTCTAGGGGGGTTGAAATTGAATGAGTGACAGGTCGTAACACCAATGAGAGAGTGGTTCGAAAAATGAGCTGTGCCTCCCGTGCCGTCACTGATCGCAAAGTCGTTACTGATTGGTGAAGGGTGAATCCACCACCACTCACCAATCACTGGCCAAGTGAACGGTTCGTTTCCTACCCCAGCTGGATGAGGGGAGTGTCCTAGACCCAGAGAGAGATCTGCAGCATGCAGTAACGTAGTGTATCGGACACAGAGAGAGATCTGCAGCATGCAGTAACATAGTGTATCAGACCCAGAGAGAGATCTGCAGCATGCAGTAACATATAGTGTATCAGACCCAGAGAGAGATCTGCAGCATGCAGTAACATATAGTGTATCAGACCCAGACAGAGATCTGCAGCATGCAGTAACGTAGTGTATCAGACCCAGACAGAGATCTGCAGCATGCAGTAACATAGTGTATCAGACCCAGACAGAGATCTGCAGCATGCAGTAACATAGTGTATCAGACCCAGACAGAGATCTGCAGCATGCAGTAACATAGTGTATCAGACCCAGAGAGAGATCTGCAGCATGCAGTAACGTAATGTATCAGACCCAGACAGAGATCTGCAGCATGCAGTAACGTAGTGTATCAGACCCAGACAGAGATCTGCAGCATGCAGTAACGTAGTGTATCAGACCCAGACAGAGATCTGCAGCATGCAGTAACGTAGTGTATCAGACCCAGACAGAGATCTGCAGCATGCAGTAACATAGTGTATCAGAGTCAGAGAGAGATCTGCAGCATGCAATAACGTAGTGTATCAGACCCAGAGAGAGATCTGCAGCATGCAGTAACATAGTGTATCAGACCCAGAGAGAGATCTGCAGCATGCAGTAATGTAGTGTATCAGACCCAGAGGGAGATCTGCAGCATGCAGTAAAGTACTGTATCAGCGTAAGAACTCTCATGGGTCTGGCGTTGAGACTACAGCAGCAGTAGCAGCTGAGCTTTTTGACACAAAGAAAAAACTAAATGAAGATGCACGATATGAGAATAGTATACCAACAACGAGGAATATGTGCAGCATGAAATAAGTTATGAACATGTTAAATATAGAAAGGGACAATTCAAAACTCTGGGAAGAATTAAATTAAAGGAGAATTTCGGTATTTTTATTTTTAATTTGTTTTAATGTTTAACTGATCAGAGGAGAACTTATTGAAATTGATGCAGTCTTGAGCGAGATCCAGCCACACAACGGGCTGGGACAGAGGCAAACGGGGCATAGCTGTACCATGCATGTAAAGAGCTTATTTTTGCCATGCTCATATGGCAACTGCCTGCTGCTTCCTGCTACAGTAGATCCCAGATCCTGGGACTGCTTAACCAAGTCTCGTGAGATTTACGTTGTTGCAGGAAGTCAGCTGTGGTGGGGCAAGTTGTTGCAGGAAGTCAGCTGTGGTGGGGCAAGTTGTTGCAGGAAGTCAGCTGTGGTGGGGCAAGTTGTTGCAGGAAGTCAGCTGTGGTGGGGCAGGAAGTCAGCTGTGGTGGGACAGGTTCTTGCAGGAAGTCAGCTTTAGTCAGCTTTGGTGGGGCAGGAAGTCAGCTGTGGTGGGGCAAGTTGTTGCAGGAAGTCAGCTGTGGTGGGGCAGGAAGTCAGCTGTGGTGAGGCAAGTTGTTGCAGGAAGTCAGCTTTGGTGGGGCAAGTTGTTGCAGGAAGTCAGCTGTGGTTGGGCAAGTTGTTGCAGGAAGTCAGCTGTGGTTGGGCAAGTTGTTGCAGGAAGTCAGCTGTGGTTGGGCAAGTTGTTGCAGGAAGTCAGCTGTGGTGGGGCAGGAAGTCAGCTGTGGTGGGGCAAGTTGTTGCAGGAAGTCAGCTGTGGTTGGGCAAGTTGTTGCAGGAAGTCAGCTGTGGTGGGGCAGGAAGTCAGCTGTGGTGAGGCAAGTTGTTGCAGGAAGTCAGCTTTGGTGGGGCAGGAAGTCAGCTGTGGTGGGGCAAGTTGTTGCAGGAAGTCAGCTGTGGTGAGGCAAGTTGTTGCAGGAAGTCAGCTTTGGTGGGGCAGGAAGTCAGCTGTGGTGGGGCAAGTTGTTGCAGGAAGTCAGCTGTGGTGGGGCAAGTTGTTGCAGGAAGTCAGCTGTGGTGGGGCAGGAAGTCAGCTGTGGTGAGGCAAGTTGTTGCAGGAAGTCAGCTTTGGTGGGGCAGGAAGTCAGCTGTGGTGGGGCAAGTTGTTGCAGGAAGTCAGCTGTGGTGGGGCAAGTTGTTACAGGAAGTCAGCTGTGGTGGGGCAGGAAGTCAGCTGTGGTGGGACAAGTTCTTGCAGGAAGTCAGCTTTAGTCAGCTTTGGTGGGGCAGGAAGTCAGCTGTGGTGAGGCAAGTTGTTGCAGGAAGTCAGCTTTGGTCGGGCAAGTTGTTGCAGGAAGTCAGCTGTGGTGGGGCAGGAAGTCAGCTGTGGTGAGGCAAGTTGTTGCAGGAAGTCAGCTTTGGTGGGGCAGGAAGTCAGCTGTGGTGGGGCAAGTTGTTGCAGGAAGTCAGCTGTGGTGGGGCAAGTTGTTGCAGGCAGTCAGCTGTGGTGGGGCAGGAAGTCAGCTGTGGTGAGGCAAGTTGTTGCAGGAAGTCAGCTTTGGTGGGGCAGGAAGTCAGCTGTGGTGGGGCAAGTTGTTGCAGGAAGTCAGCTGTGGTGGGGCAAGTTGTTGCAGGAAGTCAGCTATGGTGGGGCAGGAAGTCAGCTGTGCTGGGTCAAGTCGCAAGCTGCCATATTTGAAACATAACAGAAAGCGTAGCTGAAAGATTCTCAAAGTTATGGTTCAATATTTAGCTGATTTTCGAGAATAGGAATGAGGCATTTGAATTTGAAGGCCGTCCGTATTTATTTGAGCCGGAGTAACGTTATACAGATACAAACTGAGGAGCGGGCATGGGGAGAAGAGCACATAACCGGTCCGCCCTATACGCTCACTACGCAGCCTGCGTAAGGCCCCCAACTATGAAAAAGGCCCAGCAAATTGCGCAAAAGAACTTACGTTGATCAGAAGAAGTGACAAGGGTCAGATGCAACTGATAAATATAGTGTTTCCCCTACCATTCAACAGTGCCCCCGCCAGGCCAGAAAAGAGATTGTTTTTCTTTTTGTTTTGTTTTTTGTTTTTTTTCCTCCTCTCCCCAAAATTTAAATAAACCTTTATGGCATATTATTACAATACAACAATGCTGGTGTTGATAGTGGACCATAATATAAGATGCCAAATCATTCAAAACAATAAGCATTTTGCTTTTAGGAGCATCGTGCCAGCATGCATCGCTGTTCCAAAATGTGTCAGCGTGTGTCGTTGCCTGGGAAACGCACATCCCATAATATAACTGTTCACATTGCATCCCATAATAGTATGATGATACTTGGGATGCCATTGCCAACATAGATGCGAACAGGTTAGCTAAAAGTTTAGCGTCGCCAGCGAGGTCCCCCACTGTTGTGGTCGGGGTACGTTTTGAAATCCCTCCAGGCCTGAACATTTTTCTAGGGGAAACACTGATAATAATAGTGTTGTTATCTATAATTTACAGGTTGTATGCTTAGGTTTGTCAGGAAAGCAAATGCTGGATCATCAGCCAGAGCCAGTACAAGCATAGACAAAGTTGATCCACAGCCAAGCTCATCCAGTACTAACACAGACCCAGTACAGTCAGCTTCAGCACGTACTAACAAAGACCCAGTACAGTCAGCTTCAGCAAGTACTAACAAAGACCCGGTACAGTCAGCTTCAGCAAGTACTAACACAGACCCAGTACAGTCAGCTTCAGCAAGTACTAACAAAGACCCGGTACAGTCAGCTTCAGCAAGTACTAACACAGTCAGCTCCAGCAAGTACTAACACAGACCCGGTACAGTCAGCTTCAGCAAGTACTAACACAGACCCAGTACAGTCAGCTTCAGCAAATACTAACACAGACCCAGTACAGTCAGCTTCAGCAAGTACTAACGCAGACCCAGTACAGTCAGCTTCAGCAAGTACTAACACAGACCCAGTACAGTCGGCTTCAGCAAGTACTAACAAAGACCCGGTACAGTCAGCTTCAGCAAGTACTAACACAGACCCAGTACAGTCAGCTTCAGCAAGTACTAACACAGACCCAGTACAGTCAGCTTCAGCAAGTACTAACACAGACCCAGTACAGTCAGCTTCAGCAAGTACTAACACAGACCCAGTACAGTCAGCTTCAGTAAGTACTAACACAGACCCAGTACAGTCAGCTTCAGCAAGTACTAACGCAGACCCAGTACAGTCAGCTTCAGCAAGTACTAACACAGACCCAGTACAGTCAGCTTCAGCAAGTACTAACACAGACCCAGTACAGTCAGCTTCAGCAAGTACTAACAAAGACCCGGTACAGTCAGCTTCAGCACGTACTAACAAAGACCCAGTACAGTCAGCTTCATCACGTACTAATAAAGACCCAGTACAGTCAGCTTCAGCAAGTACTAACAAAGACCCGGTACAGTCAGCTTCAGCAAGTACTAACAAAGACCCGGTGCAGTCAGCTTCAGCACCTACTAACAAAGACCCAGCACAGTCAGCTTCAGCAAGTACTAACAAAGACCCAGTAGCCTACAGTGAGCTTCATCACGTACTAATAAAGACCCTGTACAGTCAGCTTCAGCAAGTACTAACAAAGACCCGATACAGTCAGCTTCAGCACATACTAACACAGACCCAGTACAGTCAGCTTCAGCAAGTACT
Organism: Poromitra crassiceps; assembly: GCF_964638095.1. Classification (NCBI taxonomy): domain Eukaryota; kingdom Metazoa; phylum Chordata; class Actinopteri; order Beryciformes; family Melamphaidae; genus Poromitra; species Poromitra crassiceps. Next base: position 59,824,566 of record NC_139626.1, on the reverse strand, counting down.
AACAAAGACCCAGCACAGTCAGCTTCAGCAAGTACTAACAAAGACCCGGTACAGTCAGCTTCAGCAATACTAACACAGACCCAGTACAGTCAGCTTCAGCACGTACTAATAAAGACCCAGTACAGTCAGCTTCAGCAAGTACTAACACAGACCCGGTACAGTCAGCTTCAGCAAGTACTAACAAAGACCCGGTACAGTCAGCTTCAGCACGTACTAACAAAGACCCAGTACAGTCAGCTTCATCACGTACTAATAAAGACCCAGTACAGTCAGCTTCAGCAAGTACTAACAAAGACCCGGTACAGTCAGCTTCAGCACATACTAACACAGACCCAGTACAGTCAGCTTCAGCACCTACTAACAAAGACCCAGCACAGTCAGCTTCAGCAAGTACTAACAAAGACCCAGTAGCCTACAGTGAGCTTCATCACGTACTAATAAAGACCCTGTACAGTCAGCTTCAGCAAGTACTAACAAAGACCCGGTACAGTCAGCTTCAGCACATACTAACACAGACCCAGTACAGTCAGCTTCAGCAAGTACTAACAAAGACCCAGCACAGTCAGCTTCAGCAAGTACTAACAAAGACCCGGTACAGTCAGCTTCAGCAAGTACTAACACAGACCCAGTACAGTCAGCTTCAGCACGTACTAATAAAGACCCAGTACAGTCAGCTTCAGCAAGTACTAACACAGACCCGGTACAGTCAGCTTCAGCAAGTACTAATAAAGACCCAGTACAGTCAGCTTCATCACGTACTAACACAGACCCAGTACAGTCAGCTTCAGCAAGTACTAACAAAGACCCAGTACAGTCAGCTTCAGCAAGTACTAACAAAGACACAGTACAGTCAGCTTCAGCAAGTACTAACAAAGACCCGGTACAGCTTCAGCAAATAATGCCAGGTGAATAGTACAGGAGGGAGGATTGTAGTGGGAGCACTGAGGTGTCAGGTGTGACTGTGTGGCGATGGCAAATGGTCAGGTAGGAGGGCCCATTGGCAGAATCCTGCTTAGCGCCCCTGGAGGTCAGTACCGGGACTGGCACTGGAGGAGCAACAGGAAGACAGAGGCTGTGAACAAGCTACTGTGATGTAATATAGCGTTCATTTTCTCTCTCTCATGTGACGGGGGCATGCGCGCAAAGTGGCTGTGATCTTGGTCAACACTGCACCAATTAAAAAATAAAAATCTGCTCACATTAGTTAGTTGTGATAGTTAGTAGTGGGGCGGCTGTGGCTCAGGAGGTAGAGCGCGTCATCCACCAACCAGAAGGTCGGTGGTTCGATCGCCGGCTCCTCCAGTCCGCATGTCGAATCGTCCTTGGGCAAGACACTGAACCCCAAATTGCTCCCGATGGCTGTGCCAGCACCCTGCGTGGCAGCTGGTTGCCACGTAGTGTGTGTGAATGGGTGAATGTAGGCACATTGTAAAGCGCTTTGGATAAAAGCGCTATATAAATGCAGTCCAACGAAAATAGGGTCCATGTTGAATAATGCAGAAATTCTCCTTTTAAATTGATTAATTAACAATTAACAATTAACAATTAACAATTAACAATTAATTAATTAACACTAGCTCACTTCCCTCACTCTCTCTCTCTCTCTCAGGTCACAGTGCAGGTGGAGGATGTGAACGAAGCGCCACAGTTTCCCTCTGAGATGTATGAAGCCACGATCTTCAGCGTCGCTCCGTACAAATCACCTGTCGTCCAAGTCAAAGTAAAGTCACCCGGCTGGCATCGTCGGAAATGTAGACTGAATTTTGAGATCACTAGCAGAAACAGTAACAGTAGCACGATCAATCTCCGCCATGCTCTCATTTGCTTACAGTCATTATAATAAGGTATCATAATTAGTTTGACAATTATATAACTAAAATGTACTTGTCCTTGCTCCCAAAAGAGAGTTAACACTGTGAGCGACTTGGTAGATGTATCACTGTAAAATAAAGGACTTTTTGCTCACTTGGAAAGTCGGCGAAAACCGAGTGCAGTTAGGCAACAAGATGCTCCTTTTCTTCAAAAACTGCTTTCTTCATTTCACTATGCACACTACACACACTTGCACACACACACACACACAAACACACACGCACATGCACACACACACACACACACACACACACACACACACACACACACACACACACACACACACACAAACAAACAACAACAACAACCGGCGCTGTCAGCACTTGGACGCCAAGATAATATGATTTGTTCTTCTGGAAAACTGAAAACATGTTTCTTTTACCCTATTTTCTCCTTGACATAAGTGATACTGATTACATTGCATTAAATGTGATTAAGATAATGGTTGTTGGTACTAGGGATGTTCATCAATTATCGATAATCGATAATTGATCGTTGAGGAATGAATTCGATCACGTGGATTTTTTTCGATTATTATTATTTATTTATTTTCGATTATTATTATTATTATTATTATTATTAGTATTATTATTATTATTATTATTATTATTATTATTATTATTTATTTTTTTGCGGACTAGGTTTGGGTGGAAATTCGTTCCTCCTCGCCCCACGCCATTGCACAGCCGACTAACGTGAGGTAGAGCTTCATATAGTCTCTAGTTTTCTGGCTGGGCGGGGGCCTTTGTGCCAACAAAACTGACTGTGGTTGTTTACTTGGCCACAGCACTAGTGTCTGACATTCTTACTACACAGCGTCAACTCCATTGTAGCTGGCCGAGGACGCGCAACGTTATTACCAGACCAGAGTAAAAATATATATATATATATATTATTATTATTATTATTATTATTACACTATCGATAATCGATAATTGATCGTTAATTTTCCAGAATTTCGATTATGGAAATTGTTCAAAATGAACATCCCTAGTTGGTACGTATGTTAGACCCACACAAGTCTATGTGTTCATGGGGGTCTCAGACTCTCTTTATGGGAGCTCAGCCCCCAAACATAACTGGAACCCTGAGTGAAATGTATCTGAAGCAGCAGTAAACCATCCGGTCATGTGAACTCCCATTCTGTTTGTTCTGCGAGACCGTCTGGCCTCCAGACCTGGGTGGGCATTTTTTTGATTTTACAAAGGGCACTAGCCAATCAGGGACCTGCCTCGTAGCAGGTGACATCGTTCATAACCGTCCAATCAGGAACACAGCTGGCAAAACGGTAATGGCTGCCTCCGTGGTTGTCCGGCTCAAGCAGTAATGTCAACGTTTGTCGAGTTTAAACAGTCATAAAGTGCAGTTTTTGCAGAAATAGACTCAACAACAACAATTAAACAAGTACAGGGCTATGCAAGAGCTGAGTTTCTCGGCGGGAGAGATGTTTTCGCCGTTCTCCCAAGTGGATTTGGATTTGACTGGATCCAACGCTGATTGGCTGAAGGCAAGTATACTTCCACAGACTGAAATGACGCTGAGTCCAGACGGATCCATGAAACTAACAGAATGTGAGTCCACGGCTCCGGATGGTTTTAACCAGGCTAGTAGTACTTGTCCTGTTGTTGAGTTCTCCTCTCTGTTCCTTCCAGGCTTCAGACCCTGACGTCGGGCACGAGGGCCAGCTGGTCTACAGTGTGTCAGAGGCCACCAGTGTGTATTTTGAGGTTGACACGTCCACAGGTTGGCTCTATGTGGTGTCTGCAGAGGGACTGGCTGGACATCAGAAGACAATTGAAGTAAAAGCCACAGATACCAAGGGACTATATGCAACCACTAAGGTGGTGGTGAGTATGGATGACTGAATCAAAAGGGTCATTATGGGGAGAGTGGGGGAAAGGTCTTCCTCAATATTGAGAGGTAGAGGTATCACTAGTCTCTTAACATACTATACACAGGTCTAATCCCTTAAGCTGTGTTCACACCGAGATATTTATTTTTCTCTCTGTCGCTCGATTCAACCCTTTGGAATCGCTCTGTCGCTCTGTTTAAATCGCTCATCAACAAGGACAATAATTGACGGACATCTGGGGGCTATAACCTTACGCAATGTCATGATGTTTGTCCACTACGAGCCACCGTAGTTGTTTACAAGCTAAGCCTATCAGCATGCTCCTAACGCGAGCTCTATACCAGTAGTACAGACTTCACTTCATGTCAGCTGTCAGCACTGTCAATCAGCTGTCAATGCGGTTTGTTGCCACACAATAAACCAGCGGTTTGTTCCAAGCCAGTGTGATCCTTGACTCACTCTCACAGGGCAGCCAATCAGCGTTGAACAGCGAGCGACTGATGCCAGCGTAATTTCGCTCGAGTTGGGATATTTCACCTCAGGCGACGAGCGAATTTTCTCCGGGGTGAATATACGCTCAATCGCTCGTTTGCATTGACTTTGTATGTAAACTCGATGCCAGCGTAAAACTTTAATAGGTCGGTGTGAACAAAGCTTTACCTTGGTTGGTTAATATTGAGAGGTAGAGGTATTACCAGCCTCTTAACATACAGGTGTAATCCCTTACCTTGTTTGGTTAATACTTTGCGATGTGATAAAAGTTTCTCAGTGAATAATAGTTGATTGCCCCACTGAATAATGTGCTGGTTACCCAATTTTAGTAGCAGAATTTGATGTCCTGTCGTGGCACGTCCGTGTGTAATGAAGTTTCTGCGCTGCGCAGCGCGGAGATTATGGTGCGCTCAAGCGCAGCGGGGTGTTTTAGTGCGTAAGAGGTGCTTTTCAAAGCTCTTAGCACAAAGTAATTGTTCGCATGCTGACGATATGAGAATGCCATCTGTCCCCACATTTTTGCGCCGAAACGCCTGGTTTGGCTTGTGGCACGCCTACCCCATGCATGTCCAGTACAATTATAACAGGCATGCGCTTGTGCACACCCCCAATTTGCATTGCGTTCGGCGTTAAATGAGCGCAAAACTAGTGCAAACGCTAAATTACCATTTTTGCGACGATAGGGCCCACCTACTGTTAGAGTTGTAAAAAATGTAATAAAATAAAAAAAAGTCTTTCCACATACAAACACGGCTTGCTGCTCTGCTCTACCCCCAGGTGGTGGTGCAGGGAAGTGCCAGCAGCGATGTGGTGGTCATATCCCTCAACCAGGCCGCCAACATCGTGGAGAAGAAAATTCCTGAGATGGAGGAGTAAGACGAGACAGTTTGCCTGATCATTTAGTTTGTTCTGTGGTCAACTCTCTCACTTTCTCTACTCGCTACAACCACAACGTCTACTGTTTGAGGGGAGGTGTGAGTTGTTGGCTGCATTCCGATCTGCTAGTAGTTCCCTGCGAAGTGGACTGCACAGGGTATTCGGCCATGTCAACCAAGATTCCAAACCGCAGGGAGCCAAAATGTTCGGTTCAAAGGGAGCTGTCCATGGTGTAGGGAAGAAGTGAACATCGTTACTTCACTTGGGCGGAAGTTGACACGCAAGATTTCCCATCAGTCATTGCGCCTTGCTGCCGAGCGGCAAAAATAAAATGGCGTTGGCAAAGGATAAGGAGTACGTTTATGTCTGTAAGTATCGTTTAAAAGTTTGAAACTAACGTTATCATTATTGTTGATGTATCTAGCGTTAAGTGGGTAAATTCGGTTACACATGCTCAAATAATCTATACTCTGGGCAACCAAGCTATTATTGACAACTAGCTAGTAGCATTAAGCTAAACTAACGTTGGTTTGGTTAGCATTACGTTAGCCGTGAACGCTAACTTCAATAAAAATGTTAGCTGTCAGTGCTAATGTTATGTGGTCACTTTATAAACACATAACGCTACGTAGCCTAACCAACAGTTGAGCAAGCGGGTGTTGTACGAGACAACGCTGTTGATAGTCTTATTGATGTCTAACTATTTCAGGGTCCCGGGAGGAGACGACAGAATTTATCCAGCGCCGTGGACATGAACGTTTGTTCACAAGTATAGGCGGAATTCGGCCAAGAGCGGATGGGAGTACGTACTATTTATTTGACTTTATTCTGAGAAAGTTTCAACACACTTTTAACGTAGCCTCCTTAACCATAATTATCATTGATTTGTTACAGTGCTGTGCTTAAAGAGATGGGATTGGAGGAGAAGGTCTCTGTCCTACAGGCCTCAAGGAAGTGGGAGAAGAAAGAAGAAGAAATATAAGGTAGGAGATTATAAGGTAGGAGATTGAAGCTTGAGATTGAAGCTTGTGTGTGTGGGAGGGGGGGGGGGGGGGGCAAGTTAACACTTGGGTTGATAAATAGTGAACATACTAGTGTTTAAAGATACATTCAGCAATACGTAGTTTTGATAATACTCAGTGAGTCTTAATAGCCACAAAATTGATTCAATTAATTTGGCAATATCTGATGTTTTGCAGCAGCTTAAGTACCCACCAACTGGCTCAGGTCTGAAGTGTGGTGATGTGACCGCAGCATCCTGGCCCTGGTTTTATGCTATGGATGAGGTCTTAGGTCAGAAGGCATCCATCACTCCACCAGCGCTGATGGCCTCACTTTTACTAGAAGAGTCGTCATCCTCCACCAGTGCTGCAGAGCCCTCTGCCTCCACCTTGACCAGTGCTGTGCCCCCTGCCCTGACCACTCCTGCTACACCTGCCCCGACTACTCCTGCTCCATCTGCCCCAACAACTGCTGCTTCCCCTGCCTCTACCAGTTCTTCTGCTCCTACTGCCTCTTCTGCTCCTACTGCTGGCTCCACTTCTACTACTACCATCCCACCAACAAGAAGGGCCCCAAAACGTGTGGCCAATCAAATTCTGGACTTTCTCAGAGAAGAGACCGACAGAGAGGAGGAAAGAGATAGAAGGAATCCAGAGTTCAACGAGAGATTCCTGTCACTCTTTGAATCCGTCCTGAGAAGATAGGTCTGCTACTATAGAGAGAGCTGATACAAGTAGGTCTGAAATTGTTTGAAATTGTATTTATTTATTTATTTATTTATTGGCTGATTCATTTATTGATACATTCATACATTTATCATTTATTGAGTCATTGTATTTGCTGTTCAATATTGTGTTGTCGACTTCCTCTGTGCGTCGCCCTGTGGTGACTGCTGCTACATGTGTTCATCCAGTAGCTGTATTTGCCGTTTCATATTTAATGTTGGCAGTGTACTGTATTTATTGATAACAATTCTGAATAAATACAATATTTTTTCCAATTCAGCTCATTTGTAGTCGCCACCAGTGTTTCGAAGAGGTTTTTTAATCATAATGTTTCATGTCGGGGTCTCCATAAGCGAGCAGTGTGGTGTTTAAGGAGGCTGTGCTATCGGCCACATGGGTTGTTCTCTGTGAGGACGTGGTAAGTGGTAAGCTACAAGCATCTGTCGGCATGAGAGTATTTCCTCCATCACTGTTTCTTGTGTCATGGCAATTCTATGAGCAAGACTGCTGGCAGAGTATATGGAGAGAAGGCCCCACTGTTCAGTAAATAGTTAAGTTACAGTGTGGTGTGTCACGGTAATTGTTACAAACATAGGACACAATAATTGGATAATGAAGCCTGCGTTAGTTCATTCAAGACATGATGTCATAGTCGACGCCCCAGCTGTACCAGCTGACAGCCTCTGTTTGGTTCACCGTTTAACCAATTCTCCAATCACAGTCATTCTCACAACAAGGCGGTCCGTTTAAATAGGGCAGCCTCTCACTCACTGATCTGTTCCCCACCTTACTGGATCCTTGCTGGATCGTGCGGCTGCTGGCAAACGCTTTGCCACCTCCACCCCAACCTCCACCTTTTAGATCAAATGCAAATGCTATCATGTATTGTAGCTCTGGAGCCTGCATGGCTCAAAAAATGAACATGTTTCCATGTCTTGCTTTTAGGCTCCCTCTTTTAATTTCTATGGTTTAAATGTATCTGGAATATTTTATTCCCATGGGGGATTCTGCTTGCGCTCCCTGCTCGGCGTAGCATGCTGCTGAGCCGAGTTCAGGGAGAATTAAATTAATTAAATATTAAATTAAATATTAAATTAATTCTAAGAGCGGAGCCTTCAACGCCAAACATAATTGTATGCATTATATTCATTTATGCAATAAATGGTTAATTCTATGACTTGAGTGTTCTTGAATGAACTTAAATTATGTTGCATTTGATTGGCTAACATGCTTTATTTGCCTTGTTTACAAAAACATTTTAAAAACAATTCACAAATGCAAATTATATGAAGTGTTTGGGGGGGGAAATGCATGCAGTCCAAATGTGTTATTTTCCCCTATTCTATTTGAATATTTCTGCTTACTGCAAACAGTCTTGGAATTGGATATGACTGGGCATCTGATTCAATGAGCCCAATGGATTCATGTGTGATGCTCGTATGGTGATCTGTGTAACAAAAATGGTATGAACCCAAACATTGCTGCAAAAAGTTATGAGACAATTGAGCATGGGGATGATCATCATACAAGTTCCATCACAATTCTAAGCCCAATACACTAGAAATAGAAATACACTTTCAACATTTGAATAGATGCCTAACTAAAACACAATGTTTATTACAGAATTATGACCAAAAAAAACTGAGCTGTGCTGTGTACTGTGCTGAGCTGCAACTCAAATGAGGTCTTCAGGTTCCCAGCTTTCAGATGAAGTGTATCACTTCCATGAGGCATATACTGTTGAACTGCTATCTCACCCTAAAGATCCTCTGACCCCCTAAAAGAGACAAAAATGGGTGTCTGGTAGGAGGGGTGGAGTGGAAGAGGTTAAAGAGAGCGACGGTGCATCAAATTGGCTGGAGCCGGCACCTTGCTTTGGAATGATGCCTGTTAAATCTGGCTTGGACTGGTCCCTGGACTGGCTCCCCTGTATGGTGTGATGATGGTAATGTTTTTTTTTTCGATGCATGGATAGCCTCCATCACCAAGCAGGAAGTGTGGTCAGCAGGTGGATAGACTCCAGCCACAAAAAGTGGACTGCATCGGAGAATCCTGGCATCATGGGCTGACCCCAAAAGACATCTATGAATCTGCCATTGTGGTCACACACCGCTTGAAGAACAACAGAATAAAACCGTTTTCTGTTGAAATAGCAGATGGCATCATTTGCTGGGGCTTTTATTCTTATGTGGCAGCCATCAATTGCTCCCAAAGCCCGCCGGGAAGCACCATGGTTGGCCAACCTGGCAAAACCTTCGCCCACAGCCCTCCTTTCCTCTTCTGTTGGTGGGAGCCTAATGATATGGCCACAGCAGTGCAGGAGGGACATCAAAACCTCCCTGGTCGAACGGAACACAGTGGTTTTGGGCATTCCAAAGACCCTGCAGACCACACGGTATGATGTGCCACAAGCCAGCCAGAAGATGAATACGAGCACTTTGATAGTTTGACCCCAGCCCATGGTGTGGCTCATGATGGAGCATGCTCAGCCCATGGTGTGGCTCATGAAGGAGCATGCTCGGCCATGGTGTGGCTCATGATGGAGCATGCTCATCCATGGTGTGGCTCATGATGGAGCATGCTCAGCCATGGTGTGGCTCATGATGGAGCATGCTCGGCCATGGTGTGGCTCATGATGGAGCATGCTCAGCCCATGGTGTGGCTCATGATGGAGCATGCTCAGCCCATGGTGTGGCTCTTGATGGAGCATGCTCAGCCCATGGTGTGGCTCTTGATGGAGCATGCTCAGCCCATGGTGTGGCTCTTGATGGAGCATGCTCAGCCCATGGTGTGGCTCATGAAGGAGCATGCTCGGCCATGGTGTGGCTCATGATGGAGCATGCTCATCCATGGTGTGGCTCATGATGGAGCATGCTCAGCCATGGTGTGGCTCATGATGGAGCATGCTCGGCCATGGTGTGGCTCATGATGGAGCATGCTCAGCCCATGGTGTGGCTCATGATGGAGCATGCTCAGCCCATGGTGTGGCTCATGATGGAGCATGCTCAGCCCATGGTGTGGCTCATGATGGAGCATGCTCAGCCCATGGTGTGGCTCTTGATGGAGCATGCTCAGCCCATGGTGTCGCTCTTGATGGAGCATGCTCAGCCATGGTGTCGCTCTTGATGGAGCATGCTCGGCCATGGTGTGGCTCATGATGGAGCATGCTCAGCCATGGTGTGGCTCATGATGGAGCATGCTCAGCCATGGTGTCGCTCTTGATGGAGCATGCTCAGCCCATGGTGTGGCTCATGATGGAGCATGCTCAGCCATGGTGTGGCTCTTGATGGAGCATGCTCAGGAGGGAGTTCAGGGATTCACAGCAGAGGCGGAAGTCGGGTCTGGTGGTGTCTGATTCCCCATCGAAAAACAGCTGCAACACTGGCACCGTTGCATTGATTTGGCCGTAGCCTCTGGGATTCACATCCGAAAAATGATTGGAAATTTAAACATGAGATGATTGGTTTTCTGAAAATAAAAAATACTTTATAAGACTAACAAATTACTAGATGCAATAAAAAAAGGAGTTGAGGAAATCCCACGTTTTGATTTCACTGACAGATTAAAGAAAGGCTAGAAAAAAATGTGGGATTGGACTTCAAATGTGATTTGGCCACATATAGGCTACAAGCAGCATTCATGACTCCAGTTCAAATGTGATTATGCAGCCAGTAATTAATTTTAAGGCATAATATTGTTCCTCAATTGACATACTACATGTAACAATTGTTTTCTGTGTCAGTGTATCAGTGTATAGCCTATTATTTATCAGTTAGCTCATTTCAGGAGTTTAGAAACCCTCACGTTTAAGTAACAACACGGACACCTGGGGGTGCTAGCCAGCAACAAACGAAACTTACATGCTGAAGGGTCAAGCCAACCATTGCCAATAGCCTTTTCATGCGGAGGCGTCGCCTCTGACGGGTCCGCTCATATTATTGACGTCGTAAGAAGTAGGCCGTCGCCACCGCAAAAGCAGTGAGGAGTTGAGGCTCCGGCATTTTTGCAGCTGGTCTTTCCCTCAGAAGTGGAGGTTTCCCGCAGTGAACAGGTGCGCGAGACCGATCATACACCATTCATAATTTCCCGCGGTGAACAGGTGCGCCAGACCGATCATGCACCATTCATAATTAAGAATTAATATAATAAAAATTCACGATATTAATATTACATAATAATATTTGGTAGCCTATAGTCAACATAATATAATATTATATAACAATCTGCAATAAACAATAAGCAATCATATATTTTAGGAATCAAATCACTTTTATTCACAGGTGACATTTCAATAGAACATGTTTTTTTTAAATATTAATATTACATACATGATAGGTTATCAATGTAGCAGCAGTCACCACAGGGCGACGCACAGAGGAAGTCGACTCTGACGTCGGTGACGTTGCAGGGTGTTCCGAATAGAGGGATTTTGTCGAGGGAAGTTCCCTTAACCGACATTCCCTGAGCACGGAGTAGGGAGTAGGGAATACACTGTGAAGTCCCCTGTGGATCGGAATGCAGCCGTTGCCTTCCCCAGCTAGATTTTAGAGGTGGCGGCCATTGTGTTACTGCAGCGCCCATATTTGAAGTCTTTACTTTGCTTTATCTATCCCACATGGCAGTCAGGTACATGTACAATTATAACATTCAGTCCTCAACTCTCCACCATGATAGCTGATGTGTGGTGAGCGTTCTAGCGCAAACTGGCTGACTACCTACAGTAGGTGGGTGCTGCACATCGGTGGTGGATGAGTTGAGTTCGATCCCCCTCCCTCCCCATTATGTGAAACGCTTTTGAGTGTCTAGAACGGCGCTATATATATATATATATAAATCCAATCCATTATTATTACACTGTAACATGCGTGCGTGCGTGCGTGCGTGTGTGTGCGTGCGCGTGCATGTGTGTGTGTGTGTGCGTGCGCGTGTGCGTGCGCGTGTGTGTGTGTGCATGTGTGTGTGTGTGTGTGTGTGTGTGCGTGCCTGCGTGCGTGTGTGTGTGTGTGTCTGTGTGTGTCTGCGTGTGTGTGTGTGTGCGTGTGTGTGTGTGTGTCAGGTCTTTGGGGAAGGCCCTGGGCTGGACAGTCAGGGTGATCAGAGTTTCCAGCTCTAACAGAGGAGTGTCTGGCTCCCGATCCACAAGAGCAGCGGCAAAAACCTTCGTCAGCTTCATCGCCTTAAACGGAGCGGTGGCTGTTTCCTCTGAGGAGGTGACAAAGTAAGATGTGTTCACGTCATGTTTCATGTTTCCTCTGAGGAGGTCTTTAGACCAGCAACCTGAAAGACCAGCAACCTGACAACCTGACATCTCTATTGGTGGCAAAATACTGTGTGATGCTCTGAATGGTATTATTTGAAATTGGTCAGGATATGGTCTTCTCCTTTTGTAAAATAATTTCACTGGGAGTGTATCTATCTCCGCAGGGTCCTAAGATTCCAGGGTCCTATGTTCCCATGGTCCCAAGTTCCTAAGGTCCTATATTCCCCAGTTCAAAATTCTGTTAACAGACATTAACCCTCCTATTGTGTTTGGTCAAATTTAACCTGTTTCAAGTTAAAATATTTCAAAAATATAATCGAGGGGGGAGGGGGGGGGGAGTCGGGGTTCAAGGCTTCAAAACAGCTATCATCATCATCATCATCATCATCACTTTATTTGTCACACACAAGGTCCAATAAAAAAACACACAATACATATAAAACAGGTAAACAACACAATAAGAGCAACTCAACAATTCTACAATAAGACACTGTACCAGTGTTTCCAGATGGAAGACATGTATCTCGTGTCACTGAGATTGGGTTGAGACAGCAACATAATCAGCATATTCTGAGACATATTCAGACGACAGATAAACTTATACATCAGGTTTCTCAGCAGGGCATGAAAAGTGCTAACTCGTGCTCCACAAAACATTTCACTGGCGCTGCTACACCTTGGCTTCATAAGAAGGATCCTCAGGCAGTCATTATAAGCAACCTGGAGCTTTTGAATGCTAGCCTGCTTAAACTTGACCCACAGGGGGGCAGTATAGAGAGGAGTACAGTAGGCTCTAAACAGGTTGACCTTTACATCATCTGAGCAAAAATAAAACTTCTTCCTCAGCATGTTAGCTTGAGCACACGCCTCTGTCTGTACATGTCATCATCATCACTCATTTGATCAGTTATAATATGACCCAAATATTTAGTTCTACAGCAAACTGCCAGCACCTGCCCAGACAGATAAAAAGAATGTATGTAACCACAACAAAACCAATGCTTATCATTTGATTTGATTTTGAAGCTGCTATATTATATAGAGCTGGGGAGCATACTGTATGACCCTGGGAACGTAGGACCTGGGGGGAACAGGAATGACTCAAATTTGAGCATCCTACCACCCCACAGAATGTAGGTCTTTTCTTGGTCTTTGTCCAGGAGGAAGAGGCGAAGACTTTGCTTTTGTTTTGTTAGTCAGTCTTTCAACATCATTGCATGCCTCTGATAACCATTGGTGACCATTCCCCACACATCCAGTGACAGGTTGCTGTTGAAAAATCACAAATATCTTCTGGGTTTAACACTGTTGTAATTCTGTCTGTAAGTCACATCGCTCTCATCAGCTCTCTGACACCACCGACAGGAAACTGCAGAGTGAATCGGCTGTGGTGAAGGCGGAGCTAGAGCAAGTGTTCGGGGATGGGCTGGAGCATGATGTGGAGGAGGAGGAGCCAACAGGCCCAACCTCCAACCAGGCCGCTGTCATCGCCCTGGCCGTGCTGTTGGCCCTGAGCATGCTGGGATTGGTCCTGATGGTGACGTTCTCCATCATCAAGTAAGTATCCTAAAGGCGATGAGATGCCTCCATCCAGCTGTAAAAATATATAGACTAGCAGAAAGCTCTGATTCTGATTTGACCTGTTAGATCAACTTGAAGCATCAAGATGTACTGGAGATGTCTCACTCGATCCCCATGAGACCTCATACCTCCGCAATATTGCTCAAATCAGTCACTGCCTCTCCCCCTCTGCTGCTGAATCCCTCATCCATGCCTTCATCTCCTCCCGCCTTGACTACTGCAACTGCCTCCTCACCAGCATCACCTCCAGACCGCTCCCTCCAGACTCCAGATGGTTCAGAATTCAGCCGCCCGCCTGCTCACTCATACCCGGTCGCCTGACCACATCACTCCTGTCCTCCACTCTCTCCCCATCAAAGAACGCATCAACTTCAAACTACTCCTCACCTCTGAAGCCCTCCACAGCCTAACCCCCCCCCCCTCCCTATCTGACTGACCGATCCTCCTCCCCCATCGCCCGTTCCGAACCCCCCGATCCTCTTCCACTGCTACTGTCACCATCCCACCCCGACTTTGGAACTCCCTCTCTCCCAGCCTGTCAGAGACTCACCCTCACTCTCCACTTTCAAATCCCGACTAAAAACCTACCTGTTCTCCCATGCTTACAACCTCCCCTACCCTTAACCACCTCCTCCACCCTCGCCACGCCCCCTTTCCCCTTCCCTCTCTCCCCTGTCCCTCCCTCATGCTCCCTCCCTCCCCTCTGTTTTCTATATCCCTGATTAGTCGTGTTATTGTTGTTATTTGTATCTGTTGCCTGTTGCTCGTTTCTGTTTTTCTCATTTTCTGTGGACTCTTAGTGTAAGCGTCTTTGGGTCACTGAAAAGTGCCATATAAAATAAATGAATTATTATGATTATTATTATTATGATTATTATTATTATGTAAAGGAGATGATTTAAATATTTTTAGTCCTCGATATAATTGCGACTAAAAGAACATGAAGCTCAATTTGGAAGGTGGTCCTATTATTGCCGGACCTGTAACGGGCCATAGTTGTAGACTAGCACATGCTTCCTACGATACATGTGCAGTCGCCAGCTGCTTCTTTTCACCTGACAGCGAGGAGTTTCACAGACAGGACGTAGCGTGTGGGAGGATCACGCTATTCTCCCCATATATGCTTATTCTGAATTTGATGCCAGCAACACCTTTCAAAAAAGTTGGGACGGAGGCAACAAAAGACTGGGAAAGTCGAGGAATGCTAAAAAAACACCTGTTTGGAACATTCCACAGGTAAACAGGTTCATTAGAAACGGATGAGTGTCATGATTGTGTCAAACTTAGAGCTTGGACCCTTTTTTTTCACATTCATGCAGCCTTTCTACGGAGCCCTGGCATATCGAGTCCACAATTGACTGTAACATGCATACATTTTGTCCTTTTGTGCGCACTAAACTCATTAAACTGTGCAGTTTAAGAAAAAAAAACTCAAAAAGGTACCTTTATATGTATTGCACATAGGCCTAGTGAGGATTTGGTATGTTAATATTGTCTGTTTAATGAATAGGCACATCCCCTTAATATGTCAACATACTGTATTTAGCCACTAACCTTCAGGGTACAGTACGTAAAGACAATCAGGTGTCTGCAACGCAGACACAGCCACATTTAAACAATCACCTTCAGGGCTTTCATCATATCACAATTTAACTGATTCTGAGATATATATATCTATATATGTTAGGATGACGTCATCATTCCTACTTTGACGTCGTCATTCCTACTATGATGTCATCGATCACTGATGATGTCATGATTCATAAGTGTCTTTCATGCCTTTCGCTGGTGATGTCATAACACAGGTGATGTCATATTCAGATCTATAAGGGCCTGTTCCTGCAGGTCCTCTCTAGTGATTCATAAGCTAAACTTATATCACGTCAACCTCTGGAACCTCTGCAACCTGCAACCTCTGCAACCTCTGCAAACTGCAACCCCTGCAACCTCTGCAACCGTTCCCAACCTCGAACAAGTGCAGACCTAGCTATCAAGTTCCACAACCCCCCAGCTTCTCAAGACTTCACTTACCAAGTTTGCCTTGGCCATCAACCACCCCCCGCGAATAGATCCACATGTCTAACACCGATCCTGACAATATATCTATATCTCTTTAGAAGCTTGTGAAGAGCGTATACCTACAGGTATATATATCTATTTAGAACACGGCTCTCTTGAATACTCGATTCTGATTGGTCAATCAACAAGATTCACCGGTCATTATTTCTCGACAACCGACCGCTGCTCTGCCACACCTGGATTAATCAGTTGATAAGAGCCTTTTGTCAGCAACCACTACTAATTAGGCCAACCAGTTGCAGCTGTGGTGTCTTGTGTGCCAATTACGAATGAAACCGCTTTGTCGTTGAAAACGCTATTAAAAAATCTATTTGAATAATTATTTTTGTCAGATTATTGAATGATTTAGTTGTAGGCCGTGTTCTAAGCGGGATAATGTATAGTGAGCCGGTGATTACTGGAAATAATGACCTTCAGGTGAATGATTAAGCCCTCCGCTGCGCGTCGGGCTCAATCATTCACCTGTCGGTCATTATTTCGCCAGTAATCACCGGCTCACAATACATTATCCCTTACATATATATATCTCTTTAGAAGCTCGTGAAGAGCGTATACCTACAGGTATATATATCTTTATATATATCTCTCTTTAGAAGCTCATGAAGAGTGTATACCTACAGGTATATATATCTTTATATATATATATATTTAGAAGCTTGTGAAGAGCGTATACCTACAGGTATATATATCTTTATATATATATATCTCTTTAGAAGCTCGTGAAGAGCGTATACCTACAGGTATATATATCTTTATATATATATATCTCTTTAGAAGCTCATGAAGAGCGTATACCTACAGGTATATATATCTATATATATATATCTCTTTAGAAGCTCGTGAAGAGCGTATACCCACAGGTATATATATCTATATATATATATCTCTTTAGAAGCTCGTGAAGAGCGTATACCTACAGGTATATATATCTTTATATATATATCTCTTTAGAAGCTTGTGAAGAGCGTATACCTACAGGTATATATATCTTTATATATATATATCTCTTAGAAGCTCATGAAGAGCGTATACCTACAGGTATATATATCTATATATATATATCTCTTAGAAGCTCGTGAAGAGCGTATACCTACAGGTATATATATCTTTATATATATATCTCTTTAGAAGCTTGTGAAGAGCGTATACCTACAGGTATATATATCTTTATATATATATCTCTTTAGAAGCTCGTGAAGAGCGTATACCTACAGGTATATATATCTACATATATCTCTTTAGAAGCTCGTGAAGAGCGTATACCTACAGGTATATATCATAATTTCGAGGGCATGTTTTGGCAATTTGTGTGCACGTAAAGAGGAAATTGAGGGAATGTATTGTACAAAAAAATAAAGCGAGAGCTCGAATTGCATGTTCGAACAAGTTACAGTAAATCGTGATGAATTAAAAAAATTTTTTGCCCTGGCCACTCCCAGTGTAGCAGGCCATATTAATATAGTATACTCTGGACTAGCCTAAAATGTACCCCGGGGTATAAAATAGCCCAGGCTCGTTTATTACCCAGGGTATATTTGGCCAATGCCAGACTATACCCCTCTAGTCCAGATTATACCACCTCCCAGGTTACAGAGGGCGCAATTTCAAAACAGTTGTGCATTATGTCTCATATTTTCATGTACCTTGCATAAACATTTTTGCTCATATTTAAAAAAAAATGACGTACAGCTCGATTCCTGCTGATGGGCTCTGTATACTTTCAGAGCTTCCTATACTTTGAATGAAATGGACTCTGGTGCTAACCTCAGTGTGTCCTTTCCACGTCAGGTTCCACAGGATGAAGAAGGTCCTGGAGGAACCCCACAAGGAGAATTTGGACATCGGCTGGCACAACGAGGGATACACGTAAGTCTCCAAGCTGACGTTCTACTTCTTCAAAACTCTCACAAACACCATTCAATTTTGACGTATAGCCTCCGTGTTATTCCTCAGGAACACGTCCAGGAAGGCTTCTGAAACCTCCGAACAGGTAAGGACTCCTTAGGGACTAACCTTGTTCAGACCATTTGGAGTTGATATTTTGTAAAGAAAACAAATCGTGAAAAATGCATGTGAAAGAAGTAATCTGGAGCCGGAGTCAAAGTTAGGCAATTTAATATAGGTGGAAACAAGCAGACTAACATTTCGACAGGCAAAGTCAAATCTCAAAACGTTTTGACATTTGATAAATGTCTTATAATTTTGGCTGATGATGCTGTGTTTTCTGTTGCAGGAGAAGAAGCCAGAGGCTGACCGGCAGACGGAGAGCAGAGACAGTGAGACAGATAGAACAGGTCATGGCAGGGAGACAGTTAAATGGGACAGTAGCCACAGTGGGACAGGGGACAGAGACAGAGACAATGACAGTGATGGTAATGAAAGCCACACCTCTCTGTGACAAGCAACCTGTGAATAAATTTGGCTTTACATTAGGCATAATGCATTCATAAACAGATTAAATCAATAATCAATAATACATAATAATAATAAATTCTGATGTAAAATTCCACTTGTCCATGACTTTCCAGAACTATGCCAAAGAGTGTCTATGACCTAAAAGTGTTCTTCCTTCCTTCCTTATTTTATTATTATTATTTTTTATATCTTTTATTTTCAGTTTTTCAGAACAACATATGAACAAGACAAACAGGCTCAGACACAGAACGGAAAAAACAAAAACAAACAAACAAACAACAAAAAATAAAAATACACATTTTCAACATTCAGTGCTACCAGTCGTGTAAGGTGCTTATATTTTTACGAGAGGTACATTATTGTGCTCATCCGTCTCCCGCAACCTCAACAAGGTAGGCTAGAAACGGGCCCCAAATGGCAAAGAATTTCTTTAGTGAGTCGGTCCTCAGGAACCTAATCCTCTCCATCCGTATAACAGAGGTCATTTCCGTCAGCCAGTAGTGTCCTCCGCCTCCCTCCAGCAAATGGGCCGCCGGTCTTCATCAGCATTCTCCAGCTACATCCGCCCGGAGCGGGCGGCCATACCGGCGGCCCAAAGAACCCTCCTCCCTTAATCGGCGAGCATGGCAGCGAACAGTGTCCCGGACTTCCGTGCCAAAACAAAAAGTCTCGTTGGTGGTGGCTTCCCGAAAAGCATGGCGCCCAGTAAGGCGCAGTAAATCTCCCGGTTCATTTTTGGGGGGAAGAGAGGAAAGAGAGAGAGCCAAGAGAGAGAGTCAGGGTCAGTCAGAAGGCCAAGTTGAGCGGCGCGCGCCAAGTCGGGGGCCAAGGAGGCCAAGCTAAATGGTGAGGTGCCAAGGCTGCCAAGTAGGCCAAGCTGGGAAGCGCCAAGTTAGGTAAAGGCGAGGTGCCAAGGCGGCCAAGCCGGGAAGCGCCAAGTTAAATTGTGAGGTGCCAAGGCGGCCAAGTAGGCCAAGCTGGGAAGCGCCAAGTTAAACGTTAATGTACCAAGATCGTAGGCCCGACCGAGTTGGGAAGCGCCAGCCGCAAATAGCTGTAAGTCGCTAAAGGTCGAAGGCCAGAAAAGTACAGTCAAACTACCGGTGCCCGCAGATCTCAATTAACCTCCGGTAATCGGATCTTCCTTTTGGGGGATCTCCTAGCCTATGCGGATGCCCTCCTCTTGCCTCAAGAGCAGCGCCACTGGCTAATGGAGTCATGCGCCAAAGTATTTGCCATGCACGCCGATTGCTAAATAAAGTTTGTTAAATCCTACCAACTGGCCTCTCATGATTGAAGTGAGGTCTCCAGACCAAATTTCAAGCAGAAGGCCACTCGTGCATAACCCGATCACCCCCTGACGTCAGTCAAGTTCTAGTATGATGTGGTCAGTCAAAGTCCAAGTATGACGTCTGCAATGATGTCAGATATGACGTCAGTTAATTCTCATATATATAGCAAGGGTTCTACGTCACCTCTCTCTCTCTGGCCGATCATAGCAGCAGCTAGCTTCACGGCAGTCCATCTCCCCTGAAGCCGTCCTCCGAAGCGTTGTTTTGCCCCACCCACCTCCCCAGTCCGCCATAGGCTAGGAGATCCCCCAAAAGGAAGATCCGATTACCAGAGGTTAATTGAGATCTGCGGGCACCTGTAGTTTGACTGTACTTTTCTGGCCTTCGACCTTTAGCGACTTACAGCTATTTGCGGCTGGCGCTTCCCAACTCGATCGGGCCTACGATCTCGGTACATTAACGTTTAACTTGACGCTTCCCAGCTTGGCCTACTTGGCCGCCTTGGCACCTCACCTTTACCTAACTTGGCGCTTCCCGGCTTGGCCTACTTGGCAGCCTTGGCACCTCACCATTTAGCTTGGCCTTCTTGGCCCCCGACTTGGCGCGCGCCGCACGACTTGGCCTTCTGACTGACCCTGACTCTCTCTCTCTCGACTCTCTCTTCCCCCCAAAAATGAACCGGGAGATTTACTGCGCCTTACTAGGCGCTGTGCTTTTCGGGGAGCCACCACCAACGAGACATTTTGGCACGGAAGTCCGGGACACTGTTCGTTGCCATGCTTACCGATTAACTCATTCACTGCCAATATCTGACTGGCATTTTTGGCACAGGCCAAGTATTTCCATAATGTTTGGTCATCTTTCAAGACCCACAGTAAATTCTGTACTAGGACTACAGTGATGTCCAATACCTCGAAATGAAGATCTAAGTCTCTACTTTCACCCCAAAAAAGAAAGTTAGCTTTTAGCATGTTCTGTACTCTACTTATAACCCTTTTTATACACCCCATGTTCACCAAAAAAGCCTGTCTGGGAAGAGAAAAGGGAGAAAAAAGCATTTTTGTAAAAGGGCACAATCTCAGGCATAACTCACTCTCAATTCTTTTATTTTGAACTGTATTGACATCAGACATGTAAATATTATTCGTTAGGACACAAATGACAAAAAAAATAATATATATATATATATATATACACATGAAGTGCTTTTTTTTTACATTCAACAATACAGTTTACTCGGTGTGAGTGTGCAGACAGACAGACAGACAGACAGACAGACAGACACACCGACAGACAGACAGACAGACAGACACACACACACACACACACACACACACACACACACACACACACGATCCCCCTTTTAGATTTCTAACCCAACATAGGATAAGCAATAACCACGCCCTGTGGCGCTGGGATTGGCCAGGAGCAACACTGGAGGGCACGCAGCCCAGCGATTTCATGAACCAACTGAAGAGCTCTTGAGAAGGACAGCGGGCTGCTGTGAGTGCCTTCTGCCCGCTGCTGCCTAGCTGTTCCTGTGTTTATTTTTGATTTGTTCTGGTACACCCGTCCTCGTCCATGTCTCCCTGTCATATCAACTCTGCTATTTGATCGTTCCCGTTTTCCCCTCGGCTATTCAACACGTCCTCACCGCCCTCGCAAACTGATCGATCATTTCCTCATTCCTCCGATGATCAAACACATCTCTTGATTACTTTCTCCCGTTTTCTCCTGGCTGGCACAGAGGAAGGCGACTCCAGCTCGTGCAGCGCGCCGAGGGCGTTTCAATGGCGTTTCTCCTGTCTGCACAAGGAAGCGTTACCCGTTCTCTGCTTTTCCTCTTGCTCAATTTCAAAACAACAGCTGCGGTATGTGTTTGATCGCGTGCTGTCGGCTACCCTTTGAAGGCAGGGACCTGTGTCTGTGTCACAGGCTGGGCAAGTGTTTGCTGCAGGCGCTGCACCAATAAAAACAAAAACACGTCAAACACGTCCTTGGCGGGGAAGGCCATTGCTGATATTCAGTCAATTCAGTCTTTGGCGGTGAATGAGTTAAGGGAGGAGGGTTCTTTGGGCCACGGTATGGCCGCCTGCTCCGGGCGGGTGTAGCTGGAGAATGCTGATGAAGACCAGCGGGAGCGTCCGCTTGAGGTGCAGGATGAACCAGGATCTTGTCATGTGGTGACGAGGTGCGATGAGGAACAGGGGAGCCGGGGGGCCAGTCTGAGGCCTGAGCCTGATGTAGCGAGCCATGGGGAGTAGATTGTTTCCAGGAGTTAGGATGACTTAGGGGTTGGTGACTTAGTGACTTAGGGGTAGGTGACTTAGTGACTTACGGTTGGCGCTTCCCAACTTGGCGCTGGACTTGGATGACTTAGGGGTTGGTGGCTTAGTGACTTAGGGGTTCCCAACTTGGCCTGGGTGACTTAGTGACTTCCCAACTTGGCGCTGGATTTGGATGACTTAGGGGTTGGTGACTTAGTGACTTAGGGGTTCCCGACTTGGCCTGGGTGACTTAGCGATATCCCAACTTGGCGCTGGACTTGGATGACTTAGGGGTTGGTGGCTTAGTGACTTAGGGGTTCCCGACTTGGCCTGGGTGACTTAGTGACTTGACTTGGCGCTGGACTTGGATGACTTAGGGGTTTGTATGGCGAACCGAATTGTACGACGAGGAGTCCAGAATCCGAGTCCGGATCCGGATCTTCCCCCTGACTTAGGGGTTGGTGACTTAGTGACTTAAGGTGCGTTCACACCAAGATATTTATTTTTCGCTCTGTCGCTCAAGTCAACTCTTTGGAATCGCTCTGTCGCTCTGTTTAAATCGCTCATCAACAGGCACACGAAATGACGGACATGTGGGGGATATAACGTTACGCAATGTCATGATATTTGTCCACTACGAGCCACCGTCATTGTTTACAAGCTAAAGCCTATCAGTGTGCTCCTAATGCGAGCTCCATACCGGTAGGACAGACTTCACTTCATGTCAGCTGTCAGCCTGTCAATGTGGTTTGTTGCCACACAAACACAATAAACCAGCAGTTTGTTCCAAGCCAGTGTGATCCTTGACTCGCTCTCACACGGCAACCAATCAGCGTTGAGCGGCGAGCGACTGATGCCAGCGTATTTTCGCTCGAGTTGGGATATTTCATCTCGAGCGACGAGCAAATTTTCTCCCTATCGCTCTGTCTCTGCCGCTCGGACGCCCAGCGATTTTTCTCCCGGGCGAATATACGCTCAATCGCTCGTTTGCATTGACTTTGTATGTAAACTCGACGCAGCGAAAAACTTTAATAGGTCGGTGTGAACGCACCTTTAGGGGTTCCCAACTTGGCCTGGGTGACTTGACTTGGCGCTGGACTTGGGTGACTTAGGGGTTTGTATGGTGGACCGAATTGTACGATGAGGGGTCCGGAATCCGAATCCGGATCTTCCCCCCAGAGGTTGTCGGCTTTTAACATGTATGTATGTATTTTTTTTTTTTTTTTTTTTCCCCCTTCCTCTTAGTTGTATTATTACTATTGTTATTAGTGGGCGTTTAATGATAGGATGATCAGATCACAGACCAAATGAATTGTCAATCAACTTCGCTTTGTTTAATCAGAACACAAGGGACGCCTACGGTAGGCTACGTGTCAGGATCGGCGTCGGAAGACATGTGGATCTATTCGCGGATAGTTGAGGGCCACGGCAAACTTGGTAAGTCTTGAGAAGTAGGGAGGTTGTGGAACTTGATAGCTAGGTCTGCACTTGCTCGAGGTTGGGAACGGTTGCAGATCGGTTGCAGATCTTGACGTGATCTTAGTTTAGTTTATGAATCACTGGAGAGGACCTGCCGGAACGGGCCTTTATAGATCCGAACATGACATCACCTGTGCTATGACATCACTACCGTTTGCGACATCATCAGAGATTGATGACATCATAGTAGGAATGACGACATCAAAGTAGGAATGATGACGTCATCCTAACACTACGTGTGGTGTTTTCAAGCAATGTCATTTTTTTTATTTTATTTTTTTTTCATGATAGGATGATCGGATCACAGACCAGATAAATTGTCAATCAACTCGCTTTATTTAATCAAAACACGAGGGACACCTACAGTACATGTGGTGTTTTCAAAGCAATGTAAATCAATATTTCTTGTTTGGTGGGGGGCGGGTCCTTTGCGGGCAGCCGGAGCGGGGGTGGGCGTCCCCGCAGGTGCTACATGCGTGCAGGAAATTACATTTGGGATATGTGCACACGTTTTCATTGAGATATCTGCAAAGGGAGTTGGGGGTATGGGTATGCACCTGGGAGGACCCGCTGGTGCCGGGCGCCCAGGAGGGGGCAGGGGTGGGGGCGGCGCTGGACTGAAAGGCCGCCTTTGGGCAGAATTGTGCAGAGTGCCCCGGTTCCCCGCACGAGTGGCAGGTGTTCGCCGGCCGGCCGCTAACCAGCGACGTGAAAATCTGCATGTCCATGATGGACCAGTTTAGCCGCGTATTGGCCTCAGTGATCATCAGGGCGGCTTTAGCGGAAAATGCTTTATGATATTGGTAGAATAGTTTACCGTGGTTGGTGTGGAGGTCCCCTATTAGTGCCAGATATTTGTCTAGCTCAGGGCGGCGTTCTGGATACACGTCGCAAATCACGTCGCGATAGACGCCGAATGTGTTCAGGAAATCGCCTAAGGAAAGGTCCTTGGGCAGGCGGGGGTCGGATGACTTTAAATAGACGGGGGCATCTGGGTCACCCGTAACCTTCCTTTTACACTCGGGGGATGGCAGGAGTATGCTAACTAAATTAATGTCTCTGCCCTGCAAAATCTGGGACCTCAGCCTGGGAGAAACATTGGCACAGGGAGAAACAAAAGGCATACCAAATGGGATGGCGGGCGGGTATTCATCTGGGCGGGTTGGGTGGTGGTGAGGAACACGTCGGCTTGCTGCACGGGCAGGGCAGGATCGGCTGCTGCGCCAGCTGGGCTGAGGCGAACGTGAGGGGAATGGGGGGGGGGGGTTTCCAGGGCCCTCAGACGAGCCTCTACTGATCTGCTAGCATCTACCAGGGACAGCAGAATGGCTCTTGACGACCCCTGTCGGCTCGGCGGAGCTGCGGATGGGGCCGTTTCCGCTTCCGGGGCGGCAGCCTGGAGGTCAGTGCGACCAGGAAGAACATGGCGTCTCGCGGCGGCCCCGCGGCCTGCATTTCCCCGGCGACTCCCAGCTCTCGGGGCAGCTTCCTCTTCTGGTCTTCGTCCGCGGCCTCTCGCGCGTCCGCGCCGAGCGGCCTCGCTCGCACGCGTTCTTGGGGGTCCACGCGCACGTGGCGCTTCGTCTTCTGCTCTCCTCCCACGGGCCATCGCAGTGGAGCGCCCCGTGCCACGGGAACACGCGCCGGGCCTTCTCATCGTGGCTACATTGGCAGCCTGTGGCGCGGCCGCTTCGCCGGTGTCGTCGGACGTCTCAGAAGCCGAATACGCTCCGTGGCCGATCCGGGACAGGATATCGTTGTTTAAGCTGTCGTCGCTGTCCATGGACCGCTCTGGCTCGGAATCCGACATACCAGGAGTGGAGTGGGGAGCGTTGAGAGATCTATGGGGATTATCCACGGGTAAAGAAGACTTGGGGGTGCTGATTCGGTCTGCAGATATGGTGCAAAACAACGCTTCGGAGGACGGCTTCAGGGGAGATGGACTGCCGTGAAGCTAGCTGCTGCTATGATCGGCCAGAGAGAGAGAGGTGACGTAGAACCATTGCTATATATATGAGAATTAACTGACGTCATATCTGACGTCATTGCAGACGTCATACTTGGACTTTGACTGACCACGTCATACTAGAACTTGACTGACGTCAGGCGGTGATCGGGTTATGCATGAGTGGCCTTCTGCTTGAAATATGGTCTGGAGACCTCACTTCTTTCAAGATTAGTTTTTTGGCAACAATTGTCCCTTGCGTCAGAGATTGCTGCACAGTTGTGGGGAAGTCCAGAGAGAGTTCCGAGCAGCCGAAGATGGCAAGTTCTGCTTCGGGCTGAAGGGTTATTTTATAAGCCTTCGAGTACCTTCCTTCCTTATTAACTCATTCACCGCCAAAGACGTCTTTGACGTCTTATCAGAAATAGCCATCCACGCCAAAGACGTGTTTGACGTGTTTTTGTTTTTATGAGTGCAGCGCGTAGTTGAAACACTTACCCAGCCTGTGACACAGACACATGTCCCTAACCTCAAAGTCAAGCCGACAGCACGTTATCAAACACATACCGCAGCTGTTGTTTGAAACGAGAAAGAAGGAGGAAAGGAGGAAAAACAGAGAAACGCGCTTCCTTGTACAGAGGAAAAAACGCCATTGAAACGCCTCTCGGCGCGCTGCACTGCTGCCTTGCTGCAGGGCGAACCTGGAATGCCTAGTCAAACCCGTGACGAACATGATCGATCCGGTTCCAGCAGCGCCTGGTCCCAAAGCCAAGCCGCGGACCCGTTCCTGTGTCGTGTGACTCGTGTCGCAGCATTCGTCCCACTCCCAGCCCGAACGAGAGGAGGAAAACGAGCAGCAGAGGAGGCAAAACGCTGATGGGGAAGGAGGGGGAAGGAGGTGCGATCTAGCTGCAGCTGTGGACAGAACTCTCTCTCTCTGTGTGTGTGTGTGTGTGTGTGTGTGTGTGTCTGTGTCTGTGTGTGTCTGTCTGTCTGTCTGTGTGTCTGTCTGTACACTCACTCACACTGAGCAAACTGTATTGTTGAATGTAAAAAAAGCACTTCATATATATATATATATATATATATATATATATATATATATATATATATATATATATATATATATATATTTTTGTCATTTGTGTCATAATGAATAATATTTACATGTCTGATGTCAATACAGTTCAAAATAAAAGAATTGAGAGCGAGTTCTGCATGATATTGTGTGCTGTACATAAATGCCATTTTCTGCAATTTCTTTTCTCAGAGAGACATTTTGGGTGAAAACAGGGTGTAAATAAATGGCTATAAGTAGAGTACAGAACATGCTAAAAGCTCACTTTTTTTTCCTGGTGAACCCAGAGACGTACATCTTCATTTTGAGGTATTGCAAATCACTCTGGTGCTAATAGATAATTTACTGTGGGTCTTGAAAGATGACCAACATGATGACCAACTTCACTCCCACCTTCACTCCCACAACCTCTATGAACCCCTACAGTCCGGCTTCCGTCCCCACCACAGCACCGAAACCGCCCTCTCCAAAGTCATCAATGACCTCCTCACCTCCGCTGACTCTGGTGCCCTCAGCATCCTAGTTCTACTCGATCTGAGCGCAGCCTTTGATACTGTGAACCACTCCATCCTCCTCCAAAGGCTGCGCCAACTGGGTGTTGAGGGCACCGCACTGGACTGGCTCACCTCATACCTCACCGACAGACAACAATTCATCTCCCTCTCCGGTCATTCCTCCACCCTCTCCTCTGTTTTGCAGGGGGTCCCCCAGGGCTCAGTCCTCGGCCCCCTGCTCTTCCTCTGTTACATACTCCCCCTTGGTCACATCATCCGTCAATTCAACCTGGACTTCCACTGCTACGCTGACGACACTCAGCTCTACATCACCACCAAATCCCTCCAGAACCCACCCCTCACCCACATCGAAAACTGCATATCCGCAATAAAAACCTGGCTAACCCACAACTTCCTCCAACTCAACAGCGACAAAACTGAACTCCTCCTCATTGGCACCAAATCCACCCTCAATAAAACCGGACCCATCACCCTCACCATTGACGACTCCATCATCACTCCCTCCCCCCTGGCACGCAACCTTGGTTTCATCCTGGACCCCACCCTCTCCTTCGATCCCCATGTCAGCTCCGTTGTTAAAACCTCATACTTTCATCTCCGCAACATCGCTAAAATCAGACACTGCCTCTCCCCCCCTGCTGCTCAATCCCTCATCCATGCCTTCATCTCCTCCCGCCTTGATTATTGCAACTCCCTCCTCACTGGCATCACCTCCCGTTCCCTCCATAGACTCCAGATGGTACAAAACTCAGCTGCTCGCCTGCTCACTCACACCCGGTCCCGTGATCACATCACCCCCGTCCTCCACTCTCTCCACTGGCTCCCCGTTAAGCAACGCATTGACTTCAAATTACTCCTCCTCACCTTCAAAGCCCTCCACAGCCTAGCCCCCCCCTACCTGACTGACCTCCTCATCCCCCATCGCCCCTCCCGTACACTCCGATCCTCTTCTACTGCCACCCTCACCATCCCCCCATCCAGACTCAAAACCTACGGCGACCGTGCTTTCTCCCGCGCTGCACCCCGACTTTGGAACTCCCTCCCCCAGACCGTCCGAGACTCTCCCTCACTCCCCACTTTCAAAACCCGACTCAAAACCTACCTGTTCTCCCAAGCCTACAACCTCCCCTACCCCTGACCACCTCCTCCAAACCATAGCTCCAAACCATCACCCTCCCCCCCCCATCCCCCCCCTCTCCCTCCCTCCTGTTATCTTCCTCCCCTCTGCTTCTCCATACTACCTGCCCTGTTCCCTGTAACTGTTGCCTGTTACTTGTATCTGTTGCCTGTTTTGTTCCCTGTTGCTTGTCTCTTGTTTTCTGTTAAGCGTCTTTGGGTCTGGAAAAGCGCTATATAAAATAAATGAATTATTATTATTATTATGAAAATCTTTGGCCTGTGCTAAATATTGGCAGTCCTTAACTGGCGGTGAATGAGTTAAAGTGATTTTTGAGTCTGGTTGCTACGGACCCCTGAACGGCAGGGACACACCAGAAACGTCGCGGAGGCAGTTTCATCTTGGCGTCCTTGTTAACAGTTTAGACAGATCACAGAGCACCACATTGTGTCCTTGTTAATAGTTTAAACAGATCACAGGGCACCACATTGTGTCCTTGTTAACAGTTTAAACAGATCACAGGGCACCACATCATGTCCTTGTTAACAGTTTAAACAGATCACAGGGCACCACATTGTGTCCTTGTTAATAGTTTAAACAGATCACAGGGCACCACATTGTGTCCTTGTTAACAGTTTAAACAGATCACAGTGCACCACATCATGTCCTTGTTAACAGTTTAAACAGATCACAGTGCACCACATCACGTCCTTGTTAACAGTTTAAACAGATCACAGTGGTGCACCACAATGTGTCCTTGTTAACAGTTTAAACAGATCACAGTGCTGGTGCACCACATCATGTCCTTGTTAACAGTTTAAACAGATCACAGTGCACCACATTGTGTCCTTGTTAATAGTTTAAACAGATCACAGGGCACCACATTGTGTCCTTGTTAACAGTTTAAACAGATCACAGGGCACCACATCATGTCCTTGTTAACAGTTTAAACAGATCACAGTGCACCACATTGTGTCCTTGTTAATAGTTTAAACAGATCACAGGGCACCACATTGTGTCCTTGTTAACAGTTTAAACAGATCACAGTGCACCACATTGTGTCCTTGTTAATAGTTTAAACAGATCACAGTGCACCACATTGTGTCCTTGTTAACAGTTTAAACAGATCACAGTGCACCACATCATGTCCTTGTTAACAGTTTAAACAGATCACAGTGCACCACATCATGTCCTTGTTAACAGTTTAAACAGATCACAGTGCTGGTGCACCACAATGTGTCCTTGTTAACAGTTTAAACAGATCACAGGGCACCACATTGTGTCCTTGTTAACAGTTTAAACAGATCACAGGGCACCACATTGTGTCCTTGTTAACAGTTTAAACAGATCACAGGGCACCACATTGTGTCCTTGTTAACAGTTTAAACAGATCACAGCGCACCACATTGTGTCCTTGTTAACAGTTTAAACAGATCACAGGGCACCACATTGTGTCCTTGTTAACAGTTTAAACAGATCACAGGGCACCACATTGTGTCCTTGTTAACAGTTTAAACAGATCACAGCGCACCACATTGTGTCCTTGTTAACAGTTTAAACAGATCACAGGGCACCACATTGTGTCCTTGTTAACAGTTTAAACTTTAAACAGATCACAGGGCACCACATTGTGTCCTTGTTAACAGTTTAAACAGATCACAGTGCACCACATTGTGTCCTTGTTAATAGTTTAAACAGATCACAGGGCACCACATTGTGTCCTTGTTAACAGTTTAAACAGATCACAGTGCACCACATCACGTCCTTGTTAACAGTTTAAACAGATCACAGTGCACCACATTGTGTCCTTGTTAACAGTTTAAACAGATCACAGCGCACCACATTGTGTCCTTGTTAACAGTTTAAACAGATCACAGGGCACCACATTGTGTCCTTGTTAACAGTTTAAACAGATCACAGTGCACCACATTGTGTCCTTGTTAACAGTTTAAACAGATCACAGCGCACCACATTGCGCACCACAAAACGGTGTAAACGGCAGTTCATCTTGTGCAAGATTATGCATAATACAATTTAAAGTTCTGCACCGAGCTAATTTTTTTAAAGCTAGACTGGCTAAAATGTATCCCAATTTAGACCCGAGCTGTGACAGATGCCATAACACCCCTGCCGACTTGACCCATATGTTTTGGTCATGCCCATCTTTGATAACTTATTGGTCTATGATTTTTAAAACTCAATCAGATGCACTGAATATTGATTTCCAACCCAATGCCGCAGCAGCCATATTTGGCATCGCAGTGGGAGAATATTCTACATTAAAGTCGAGCTGAACCCAAAAATGACTTTTCTTTTCTTTTTTTCTTTTTCACATCAAAAGTTCATTTTTCAAGATTTCATTGATAACGGTAATGTACAGTTTGCTGACGTCACCTAGTACTATCAAATTTCTACCCCATTTCAACCAATCATATCATGACATGCAGCTGTCAATCAAATCTTCATTTCAGGATAATTTTCTCTTCCAAAAGAAAGAGAAAATGGCGCCTAGTGCCTGTCATCTGGCAGAATTCCTATCCCATAAACTAACTACTAACTTGGCCAATTGTTAGAAACATGAACAAAAAACAAAAACTATAATCTCTAAGAATGCAAAGAAATGTAACTGGCTCGTTAAAACGCGCATTCCAGGGATATCGTATTTACAGCAGCGATAACGGTGCGCGCATCCGAGAGCTTGGTTGTCAGGGGTAGCACTTCGGAGATTCCAGGCCGACGTGCTGCACTCTCCGCTCGGCAACACGAAGGCAGCTGGCTGCCTGCGGCTCGCTGAGCTCCACTCCTCCCGTCAAAAGGCTCTTCCCGAGGGGAGCGCCACAACACACTGAATCCCACTCGATTTGGAGGCGGAACGCCCCAGGATTGGGCAAAGCCCAATCCAGTCCCCAGAATTGTCAAATAAAATCATCGACATGATACTATGACCCGCCTCTCAACCTGTCATCTTAGACAAACTATGTTTTCAGTCTGAAACGGACTCATATGCACGTGACGAACAGGTTCAGTTCGACTTTAAGTACAGGACATAAAAACATCATTGGTTTTACGACACTGCTTGCATATGGGCTGATTTATGTGCCACCTCAAATTGAATTTGAATTGCTCAACTTGAATTCGAAATTTTGAATTGCTCTTTTTGAATTCGAATTTTTTCATTTTGAAATTGAATTGCTCTATTTGAATTTGAATTGCTCTATTTGAATTCGAATTTTTTCATTTTGAAATTGAATTGCTGTTTTTTATTTGGAATTTTTATTTTTTAATGTGAGTTGAAAAACTGAATCTGAATAGCATAATTTTAAACTGAATTTATTTGCTTTGAAATTATTCAGTTTCCACATTCCTATTTCAAAATTCAATTCAAAATTTTCAGAATCTTGCGTTCAAAAATTTCAACATGTGTGTGCGCCATCCGGGTCCTCAAGGAGGAAGAGGAGGAAGGAGGAAGAGCAATCGAGCTAACTCCTAACTCCTTTTTGGCCGAGGCAGTCACCACACACCCACTCCCGCTAGAACTATTTGGTCTTGTTGTATTCAGGTTCGCTACAATCATAGAAGTCCACTTTGAGTTGAACAAGGATGTTTATACAGTATATATCATTGAACAGTGTGAAAGGGCATAACTCATTCATTCAGTCTGTCGTGTTTCCTAACACATACGAATACGGCAGAAGAGATATGTTTAACACTTCTTTAATCAGAGAGATCAGACTCGGTACAACACTGGCAAGTACTCTACTTCGACTAACCCAAACAGTTCCCCTCCAACCAGTCCTGTGCACTCTAGTGCCACAAGTGGCGTACTGCCCTAATGGCATGCAATACACCACATCTCCCTTTTTTCAAAGAAAACAAAAACAGTAGATCTCACAATTTCTTTTGAAAATAAATGAATCCCCAAATACCACAACTTATCTGATTAAGATTCTCATTACTGTTAACCTTATGAATTTTCTCTTTCTGTTACCAAACATGAACATTTTTGTCATTTTCTCTATTCGTTTATATGACATACAACTGATAAACAACATCTCCAACATGGACTCTTTGTCTGTCTTTCTTTTTTTTTCCAATTGACCTTTCACAAGTCCAGTCTTTGAGGTTTGGTGACAATCCTGCCCGACCTAGTTCTGTTAACAGCAGGCGAGAGGGTATGTGGTGCCTCTGCTGGATGTGTAGCAGTTTGTGTTGCATCAGGCGTACACTCAGGTGGTGGGTCGAGTACGCTGGACACCTCCGGGCTGCCGTCTGACACTCGCATCGGGATTAGATGACGTCTGTTCCGCCTGATGTGGCCATGTGGCCCCTCCACTACATACGAGCGGGGAGTAGAATGAGTGGATACCACAGTCCCAGAAGTCTTAGTGTCCGTGATCCACACCTCTTGTCCTGGTGTGAGCTGACTGAGATTCCTGGCCCGGTGTCTCGTGTTAAAAGTTGCAGTGTCTTTACACTTCCTCTCCCTGTCTTTTCCGGCGACCACAGCTTGGTCTGGGAGTTCCGGCTCCAGGAGATAAGGGTGTTGGGGTAACGGTGTGCGTAGCCTCCGGCCCATCAGAAGCTGGGCTGGGCTGTAGCCATTCGCTAAAGGTGTTGCCCTATATGCTAGGAGGGAAAGATACGGGTCAGTAGCTTTTTTTAGCATGTGTTTTACAGTTTGGATGTGACGTTCCGCCTCCCCATTACTTTGGGCAAATCTGGGGCTGCTCGTGGCATGCTGAAAGCCATAGTTGACTGCAAAGTCATTAAACTGTTGACTCACAAACTGAGGTCCATTATCGCTAATGAGGAGCTCTGGCATGCCATGACGCGCAAATATAGATTTCAAGTGTACTATCACATCTTCTGATCTCATGGGAGTTAGCTTGGCTATCTCTACAAATTTAGAGAAGTAGTCTACTACCAGAAGATAATTACTGCCGTCGAGTGTGAATATATCAGCACCTAATTTTTGCCACGGTCGCTCCGGGAGCTTACTGGGCAGTAGTGGCTCAACTGGATTGGTTCGTTCCTTAATGCAGGTTCTGCAGTTAAGTATGAGTTCGTTTAGCTGACCACTCATCCCTGGCCACCAGACTGCTTCTCTAGCCCGCTCCTTACATTTCTTAATGCCCTGGGGCCGGTTGCACCAACTGGTCTTACACTGGTCTTAAGCTAAGTTGGTCGTAACTTTACGACCTACAGCTACGCCGGTTGCACCAAGACGACTTAAGCCTTATTTTCACTAAGACCAGGCGTAACTCCTACGCCTCGTCAGGAGGAGGCGTAGAGCCTGCCTGTAACAGAGATCTCCGCGGAGACCTTTTTGACCGTCATCGTCGTAACATCGCCAGTTCGCCGTCTTTGAAAGCACGACGTTAGATTATAACTAACTACTTGTGTGGCTTAGCCTTCCCAAATGTTGGCGTTAATTCTTTTAGAATTTAATACATAGAATTGGGAACGTTACATTCAATTTCATTCAGACTCCCTGACACTAATGGGCGCCGCCATTTTCCCCCGGGGCTTCCACAGGAGGAGGGGGGTGGGAGGAGGGAGGGTGTAGTGACGCACATACAGTAGTGGGTGACGGCGCGAGGCACATTTGGGCCAATCAGAGGGCATTCCCCGACAATTCACATGAACGCGCATTGCTATGACCAGCGTAGTTAAGACCAGAGTAAGCCGTGTTGGTGCAACAGGCGTAAGTCCATGGTCTTAACTAAGACCGACGTAGGAGTTACGACCAGGCATAGTTAAGACCAGTTGGTGCAACCGGCCCCTGGTGGCCTTCGTGTAGTTTCTCTAGAACTGAGTTGCGCATGGCTGAGGGGATTAGTAATCTTGTGCCTCTGAGCTAGGCTTGCCACCCGTTCCTTGAAATACGTATTTGTTACGTAATTGGGAATTAAATGTTGCGTTCCGTATTGAACCAATACGGAACGCTGTTTGTTCCGTATTTTCATCCCACCCGCATTGCGTGATGAAAACCCGCCCTATATACGTCTGGTTGAATATTACACGGTGCCTCCGTTCCTCAGATGGTTAGTCCGACAGCACATGAACGCAGCATAAGCGTCAGTCTGCCCTTCTGGTCTCTCTGATTGGCTCTGAACTGTCAGAGTCAATCAGAGCAGAGTAGGGGCGGGTCTTCTACTCAGAATGTAGTGGGAAGAAGATGCCTGCTGATTCTGAATCTGAACGATCTGAACATGATACTCCGCCTCGTCCTGCAAAACGAAAGCGTATGCAGAAATATAGACGTGAATGGGAACAAGCAAACACATGGCTGGACAGCGTGAGTGGACCTGAAAATGAATACAAAGCCAATTGCAAAGTATGTCGGCGGGTGTTTTCTGTGGCACATGGTGGCCTGGCCGACGTCAGACAACATGCCTCTGTTTGGAGAGCAACATTCCCGTAACGTCAGGACCCAGAAGAACCAAGCTGCAGTGACACACTTATTCATACCACAAGCATCTCCTGAGGCTGATACGGTAATGATAACTTTTGAATCCCTGATGAGACGTCATGTTCTGATCGATTAGATTTAATTTCCTATTATCTACTAGGAAAATTAATCACAGCACAAGGGACTGACTCCTGGTTTTGGCTGCTGAGGGGGGCGTGGCGCCGTTATGGATTGGCTGGCCTCTCTAGGCATGATGTTATTGTTTGTTTACAGTCTATGGTTTATGTTGAGTTTTACAGTTTAATACATAAACATTTATTCATATATGTATCAATATAAATATAGTGTACAATGATAAGAAAATAAACAACGTTGATGTTATGTTAATGTTATATGATCAACTAATCTGGAAAATTGCATTTATTAACAGAACATAAAGAAAAGTAAAAAAAAAAAAAAAGTGCTCAGAAAAAACATTTTATGTATTAATATGTTTTTCTCAGAGAGGGGCCCCAAATGGCCAAAATTTTCCGCCGCCGCCCTTCGGACGGCGGCATCCGTGGCCCTACTGCGAGGGGTGTTCCTTATTTCTCTGAATGAAAGGTGGCAACCCTACTCTGAGCAGCAACCCGTCGTGAACTGTGAGGACGGCTCTTTCTGGCCAGTAGGTTTTTATTACACCTTTCAGCTGATTCGGGTCTGGCCAACCCTCCTGGCATAGAGCCATGACTGCAGAGCACATGCTGTCTGCTTTTAGCTGTTCTCTTAGTTCTGCTAAGTATGTAGGGCTTGCAGCTAAGTTCTCTACTACTGAAAGTATGTAGATGTTGGTATCTTCCATGAGATTTGTGTCTGAGATACTTAAGTGTTTTGGTTGACTAACAGGAGCACGAGATAGAGTGTCGGCTGTGTATAATGCTTTGCCTGGCACGTGTGAGATGGAGTAACTATAGCTCATGAGTCTAAGGCGAAACCTCTGGATTCTGGGGGGAAGCTCTGCAAGTGCCTTAGTTCCCAGCAGGCTCACAAGTGGCTTGTGATCGGTTTCTAGGTGAAAGTGTCTGCCTATAAGAAAGTCCCGGAAGCGCTCACACCCCCAGGTAAGGCCTAATGCCTCTTTCTCCACCTGTGCATAGCGCTGCTCCGTCTCTGTGAGTGAACGTGAGGCATACGCTACAGGACCCCACTGCTCCCCCTCTTTCTGTAAGAGGACAGCACCGAGTCCATATGCTGACGCATCAGCTGACAGTTTTAGCTCCTTGTTGGGGTCATAGAGTAACAGCAGGGGGGTTGACGACAAGTCGTTTTTCAGCTCATTGAAGGCACGCTGTTGTGCAGCACCCCAGACCCAATGATTTTTTTTTGAAGTCAAGTCTCTCAGGGGCTTATCCTTCTCCGCCAGATTGGGTATGAATTTCCCCAAATGATTTAGCATCCCAAGAAAGCTGCGAAGCTCGCTGACGTTGGATGGTTCCTGCAACTCTCTGACGGCCCTTGTCTTTTCTGGGTCTGGTTCCACGCCGTCTGCTGATATTATTTGCCCCAGAAACTTGATCTCGCTCTTGCTTAGCTCACACTTCTCCATGTTTAGTGTGACACCGGCATTCTGAAGTCTGCTCAGCACTGTGTGAAGTCTAGCATCATGCTGGTCTTGATCTACTCCCCATACTAGAACATCATCCATTAGGCATACAGCTCCCTGCAGCCCGTCCAGAATCTGTGACATTCTCCGCTGAAAATGTTCGGGGGCAGAAGCGATCCCAAATGGCATTCTGTTAAAATAATAGCGACCATATGGAGTAATGAAGGTCGTATATTTAGCTGATTCAGGGGACAATGGGATCTGCCAAAATCCTTTGTTTGCATCGAGCTTGCTGAAGATCTGTGCTCCCGCGATCTGTCCCAGGGTCTGCTCCACTGAGGGTAGAATAAATTGTTCCCTGCAGACAGCTTTGTTTAAGTGAGTCAGGTCCACGCATATACGGACGGAGCCTGTTTTGGTCGGCACCGGCACCATGCCCGCACACCACTCTGTCGGCTCCTCAACTCTAGTGATGACGCCCTGGCTCTCCATCTGCCCGAGCTCCTCCTTGACTTTCTCCAGGAGGGGAATGGGAACTCTCCTTGGTGTTGATAGGGCAAAAGGAACAGCGTCTTTCTTGAGTGCGATAGTGTACGGTTGTTGCAACAGACCGAGCCCGTGACACAGCTTTGGGTATGCTTCCTTCATTGTTGCTTTGTCAATACTGTCCATTCTAGTGACTAGGTTAAGTTTGACGCTGGCAGGCCTACTTATTAAGGCAATGTGTAGGTCTCTAACCACATACACGCTTTCTTGTATAGTGCGTTCTCCCTTACACAGAGTCTCTTGGTATCTGCCCAGCACGTGAAGTGGATTGCCTCCTGGGCCAATCAATGGTCTGTCTGATTTAGTCAGTGTGCAGTGTCCCTCAGCAATGTCCTTGTACATGTGCTCTGGGATGATGGTGACATCCGCACCTGTGTCTATTTTGAAGATCACTTTGTGTTGTCTAATAGACAGTTCTGTAAGCCAGGGGTCCTCCCCCGCTTCCACTGTGCCGAGAAAGAATGCTGGGCTATTATCATCATGTCCTGCTTCTACAGCATGTACTGTCTTGGCTGACATGCACACTTTACTGAAGTGACCGCATGTATGACATGTCACTTCTCTGGCAGGACACTCCCACTTTCCATGACTAGGGGACTTTCCACATCTCAGACACTGCTTGTATCCAGACGGCCCAGACTGAGACTGTTGCGCTGCAGGAGCATGTTTAAACTGACTTTGGGGTTTATGTTTAAATGTTTTTGGTCCCCTCTCTCTTGCAGTGACAGCGTCAACATCACTACTTTTACTCTCACCTCTTAGGTCTGTTTGTTGCTTCTTCACTTTCTGACTGTCGTGCCATGTTAACAGCCTTTGCCAATGTCAAATCTTTATCCAACTGCATCCTCTCTGATAGAGAAATATCTCTCAGTCCTACTACCAGGCGATCTCTTATCAGTTCATCATGGAGTATTCCATAGGTGCAGTTTTCGGCAAGGGCATACAATGCAGTGATGAACGCATCCACTGTTTCATTAGCTTGTTGCACTCTCTGATTGAATCTGGCCCTTTCATATATGACATTTTTCCTGGGCACGAAGTATTTGTCAAAAGTGTCTTTTACTGCATCATATTGCTGTCTTTCTGCATCCGACAGAACTTGCCCACGTAGGATGTCATCGGCTTCATTGCCCATGCAGTAGACCAACGTGTTTACCTGGTTAGCCTGTGAGCCGATGTGTAGGTTGCTAGCCAGTCGAAATCTTTCAAACCTTCTTATCCATTTTTCCCACTCCTGTGGTCTTGAAAAGTTGAATGCCTCAGGTGGTTGGATCGTGAAGGTGGCGTTTGGTGGTGCAATCATAGCTGGCTGTGGCTGCTGCGTTGTCGATGGTCCTCCTTCATCCTCGGACATGTTGTTGCCAACGTGCTGCTGCTAATGCTAGCTAGCTTATGCACTCGCTAACTAACACACTTCGCCTGCAGCTCTTTTGCCGCTTCTTCTGTATGCACTCACTCTCCCTTACTGCCGCACCACTTCTGACACCATGTCGTGTTTCCTAACACATACGAATACGGCAGAAGAGATATGTTTAACACTTCTTTAATCAGAGAGATCAGACTCGGTACAACACTGGCAAGTACTCTACTTCGACGAACCCAAACAGTTCCCCTCCAACCAGTCCTGTGCACTCTAGTGCCACAAGTGGCGTACTGCCCTAATGGCATGCAATACACCACAGTATTCAGGTTCGCTACAATCATAGAAGTCCACTTTGAGTTGAACAAGGATGTTTATACAGTATATATCATTGAACAGTGTGAAAGGGCATAACTCATTCATTCAGTCAGTAGTCTGAGTTAACGTTGTCTCTTCTTCATGGGAAAAGCACTCTTCTTCTACGAATTTGTAGCCCTCTTAAGATTAACCCCAGTCATACTGCCGCCCTGGTGGCAGGTTATGGATAATGCTTCTATTCCAAATATAAATCAATACAAATCGCTAATAAATGCTAGATAAAAGTCAAATGTATCTGAAACCACTATAAACAAACATGCACAGTGTCAAACTCAATCAATCACGGATAAACAAATACAACAAGCACGCGCCTGCTAACTAGGCTGGCTCAATAGGGTCCCATTATAAGTTCGCCCCAGCTTCGTTTACAACACTGATCCCTCGTATACACATGAGTTGGCTACTTTGTCAGCGTGGACTTACTCATCTTGTGTGCAAATTGTCACCGGACACCGTACTCACGACTAGATGGTTCAGTGCCAAGATGAGTAAGTCCACGCTGACAAAGTAGCCAACTCATGTGTATACGAGGGATCAGTGTTGTAAACGAAGCTGGGGCAAACTTATAATGGGACCCTATTGAGCCAGCCTAGTTAGCAGGCTCGTGCTTGTTGTATTTGTTTATCCGTGATTGATTGAGTTTGACACTGTGCATGTTTGTTTATAGTGGTTTCAGATACATTTGACTTTTATCTGGCATTTATTAGCGATTTGTATTGATTTATATTTGGAATAGAAGCATTATCCATAACCTGCCACCAGGGCGGCAGTATGACTGGGGTTAATGTTAAGAGGGCTACAAATTCGTAGAAGAAGAGTGCTTTTCCCATGAAGAAGAGACAACGTTAACTCAGACTACTGACTGAATGAATGAGTTATGCCCTTTCACACTGTTCAATGATATATACTGTATAAACATCCTTGTTCAACTCAAAGTGGTCTTCTATGATTGTAGCGAACCTGAATACAACAAGACCAAATAGTTCTAGCGGGAGTGGGTGTGTGGTGACTGCCTCGGCCAAAAAGGAGTTAGGTCAATCAGCGCTCGATTGCTCTTCCTTCTTCCTCCTCTTCCTCCTTGAGGACCCGGATGGCGCACACACATGTTGAAATTTTTGAACACAAGATTCTGAAAAATTTGAATTGAATTTTGAAATAGGAATGTGGAAACTGAATAATTTCAAAGCAAATAAATTCAGTTTAAAATTATGCTATTCAGATTCAGTTTTTCAACTCAAATTAAAAAATAAAAATTTCAAAATAAAAAACAGCAATTCAATTTCAAAATGAAAAAATTCGAATTCAAATAGAGCAATTCAAATTCAAATAGAGCAATTCAATTTCAAAATGAAAAAATTCGAATTCAAATAGAGCAATTCAATTTCAAAATGAAAAAATTCGAATTCAAAAAGAGCAATTCAAATTCAAAATTCAAAATTTCGAATTCAAGTTGAGCAATTCAAATTCAATTTGAGGTGGCACATAAATCAGCCCATACTTGCACACAGAAGAATACTGTTACATTGGAAATCAAAAAATCCACCTAAAGTGTCTGTGTGGTTGAGTGATCTGATGCAGTTCATACAGCTGGAGAAGATAAAATACTCACTCAGGGGGTCTAGAGACAAGTTCTTCTCAATCTGGGATCCAGTTTTGATGTATTTAGATCAACTTCAAACGTTGCCCGATACTCCTTAGCAATCTTTCTTTTTTGGTTTGTGTCGACCTCATTCACCACAATATAGGCTATATAGGCTACTATATGATGTCAAGAGTCTGGGCTCTGTCTTTTTTATTTTATTTTCTTTTATCTTTCTATTTATTTTTTATTTTCTCCTCTTTACATACCACATCATTTGCCTATTGTATGTGTAAAGTATTAGGGCATTTACGTCCTTATATCTACTGTGAGTATATTGTACTGTTCAGTGTATTACGGTAAGATTCTCATAGGAGATGACGTCACTACACAATGTACACTGCTTCCTGATGCCGCGCAGTCGCAGTCTGTCTGTTGTCATGTCATGGCTCTGTTCATGTGAAAGCCACTGAGAAATAAATACGCCAGATCGGCTAAAGATATAAGTGTGTCAAGCTCACTCCGTATCCAGCTGAAGGAACCGCTGAGTAGCCACTCTACAGGTTATGGGCCCAGCGAAAGGACACGAAGTGAATAGTTTGTAAAACCGTCGGAGAAGAAGTTTGCGCGGGGCAAATAGCACGCAAAAGCTAAAAGGCTAACGAGCAAGCTAGCAGCTCAAGCTAGGCTACGTTAGCAACATGGCAAGCCGAGCGACGAACGTTATGTCGAATCAACTTGTTTTTGACGGGAATGAAGAGAAATACGGACTCTGGGAGACCCGGTTCTTGGGACACTTGCACACTTTAAAGTTAAAAGAGACAATTCTGCGTGGACCACTGGGTAACAGCCCAGGAGAGCTAGCAGTCGACGTGAAGAAAAACGCGGACTGTTATGCAGAGCTGATAAGGCTAATAGATGACAAGAGTTTGTCACTGATCATGCATGAGGCCCCAGACAACGGGAGGGAAGCCCTGAAAATCCTAAGAGAACATTATGCCGGGAAGGGGAAGCCTCGCATAATAAGCTTATATACATCACTGACCAAGCTACATATGGCAAGTGATGAAAGCGTAACAGACTACATGATAAGAGCGGAGACCACCATCACTGCACTGAGAGATGCAGGAGAAGTTATGAGCGACGGATTGACCATAGCGATGATCCTGAACGGGCTACCGGACTCGTTTAAACCACTAGCCATACATGTAACTCAGAATGAGGATCAAGTAACGCTCACAGACTTTAAGAGAAGGCTGCGAAATTATGAACAGACAGAAAAGATGAACGCAACAGAGTCAACTGACAACGTAATGAAAACATATGTAAGACAAGGCCGGGGACCCGGCAAGACATATGCAAACGACCGAAGGAGTGAAGATGCTAGCTTGGTGTGCTACAAGTGCGGCACAAAAGGTCACAGGGCAAAAGCCTGTCGACGAAAGACTTGGTGCCACAACTGTAAGAGCAACACACATCAAGACTCCACATGCCGGCGAAAAGAGAGAAATGATGGTGTCCAGAAAGTTTCTGAAGAGAAGAGCGGAGCGGATTTCGTCTTCAGAGCGGGAGACGTGGACGGCAGGAGCCGACCAGCCCAGCCGTGGGAGCCGCCGGACAACATCCAGACGAGAGGCCTCATGGTGGACGCCGGGGCGACATCTCATATCATCAATGATATCAGGAAATTCAAGAGCTTCGACAACACGTTCCAGGCCGGAACGCATTCAGTGGAGCTGGCAGACGGGACCAAGTGCAGCGGAGTCGCACAGCATAGAGGAGATGCTGTGGTAAGCCTGTTTGACGACACTGGACAACAGTTCAGTGCAACGCTAAGTGGAGCGTTGTATATGCCTTCCTACCCTCAAGATATATTTTCAGTGGCAACAGCGACAGCCAAAGGCGCAACGGTCATCTTCAAGAAAGGTGAAAGCGTCATGATAAGCCAAGACGGCACAAGGTTTAACATCCATGAGTACGGTAAATTATATTACCTACACACAGGTGATGAAAATGTGGATAAATGTAATGGTTGTCATGACATGCAAGCCTGGCATGAAATCTTAGGCCACTGCAATTACGAAGATGTGAAAAAATTACAAGAGGTAGTAGAAGGTATGGAAATAAAAGGCAGGGCAGTCAGACCACT
This sequence comes from Poromitra crassiceps, assembly GCF_964638095.1. NCBI lineage: Eukaryota > Metazoa > Chordata > Actinopteri > Beryciformes > Melamphaidae > Poromitra > Poromitra crassiceps. The sequence goes on along the minus strand of NC_139626.1, from coordinate 59,782,713 downwards.
TCAGCTGTGTGAAATATGTGCACGAGGCAAGTTTACTCAGACAAGGAACAGAGACCCAGATAGGAGAGCAGAGGAGCCCCTACACAGTAAAAACTCCTGGGCTGTTTGTGTAAACATATAGTTGGTCTATTCACCTGGGTCAAGTATTCTGGGCTAGCTGTGGTACTATAAACACACTCTTGGGCTGCTCATAGCCCAATATGATTGGGTAAGAGGGCTTTAAGGGGGTATTTTGCGGTTGGACATCTGGTTGGGCTACTCTGGCCCATGTCCTGGTCCATCCATTTTCCCGCCGGCCCCTCAGTCCAGTGGAATTTTCTGGAAGCAGCAGCTTGTCTCCCTCCTCTCCCATATTAAGAAGTGAGCAGGATTTTACGGTAGGTTATATGAATACCTATTTATATTATTTTTAAATAAGTTGTGGTAAAAGCATGAGCTCAGTTCACTGATGGCATCATGGGGGATTTAGTGGCTTTCATTCTGTGTGTAACGGGATGTAGAAACACACTTCAAGGCTGCTACATGTCCAGGAGGCCTGGCAGTAGCTAGCCAGTAGGCTACCCCCTCCCTACTGTAACCTAGATCCGGGCACTGCTGTCGACTCAACACAGCTTATGTGAAACTGCCATGGGTGTAGCATTACATAGCATAACTGCTATGTTTTTAACTTTATGTTACCGGTTCGCATGTTGTGGAGTGGATGGGAACTCTGTGGGTTCGGCTCCACGGTAAAAACAACAAACAAAACAACAACATATACGTTATTGAATGGATTTTTGTTTATCAGAGAGGAACAAGGCAAGCTAACTAGCTAACGCTAATTTTGGCTAGTGACTGACTTGTCTCTAAAAAAAACGAGTGGACAAGCTTTTTTATTTTTGTTAACAATGGTGATTCTGCCCTGCAGTTGGAGACTACCTAATGCTACAGCAGTCCGAGATGTCTTGAATGCGGTTATTTGAGATGGGTGAGTAACATTAGCCAATTTATAATTGCAAGAGGCTGATGTTAACGTTAGCTAGCTATGACAATAAATCGGGTGGGGAGTAGATAACCTCAGCCTTTAGCAACTTTGCTAACGCTAAATGTTTAGCAGTGATTTTATGATCTAGACGATACAAACAAGGTATTGATCATATAACGTTATGGATTGTTTTCTGATCCAAGGAGTCAGGAGGTGGGAAGACATGTTTTAGTGGAGGAAAAAACAGCTGCAAGTAATGTATTTAACGCTAAGTAGCGCTACCATCATGTTCAATGAAGCCAGCCTTCCCTATTTGGCTGGCTAGCTACAACGTGAACGTAACTGCAAGGAGGAAACTCTTTAGGATTATTATCAATCCCGTTTTTTGATTTAAAGTTGGAGTTGGTGGAAAACCTGGGATTGATGCTTTTTGGCGTGGAGAGTGCATGGTCATGGGCCAGGAAGTTATCCACATCACCACATCAAGGTAACGTTACGTTATTAAAAATATTCTGGCTGGCAGTGTTTGTAGCTAGTGCATGTCAGTGACATACAGTATGCATCTGCCAGGCTGTGATGCTGTTGAAGTTGGTTGTGTGTGTGTGTGTGTGTGTGTGTGTGTGTGTGTGTGTGCTGCGTGTGTGTGTCTGTGTGTGTGTGTGTGTGTTGCGTGCGTGCGTGCGTGCGTGTGTGTGTGTGTGTGTGTGTGGATGATGTAGACTAGCCTATATTTTGGGGATGGTATGGACAGATATTTGGTTTAATGATATGTTGTGTACAACATGGACTTAAGCATTTGGATGTGATGTGCCCCCTTATGACATCACTGATGACATAGTCAGTGTGTGTGTGTGTCCCCTTATGACATCAGTGTTGACATAATCAGTCTTATGCCTCTGTGTGTGTGTGTGTGTGTGTGTGTGTGTGTGTGTGCGCCTGATGACATCACTTCCAGTTGAGTGACATCACTTCCTGCACGAGTTGCACCTCGGGGCGAGCTGCAGAGTGAAGTAATTGGCGGCAGCTGGCATTTTTCGGGATTGGTGGTGCCGAGCAAACCCGAGGGGCGAAGGGACACAGACGGGACCCCAACGGGGGGAAACAGCCCTTGGAGTAAGCACAGGATCAATGCTCTCAATGCATCAGAAAAGGAGAGGTCATCTCCTAGATCCTGAATCCTTGCGTGTGAGTAATCTGTTAGCCTGGCCAGCTGACTCACTCACCTGTTCTCTCCCTTCCAGTTTGGGCTGCCGAACGAGCCGTCATCGTGGAACCCTGTGGTCAAGATAGGACTCCCGTTGCTCGCCATCCCCATCTCCAAGCGCTATCCAGCGTCTCCAGGCGCCATCTCCCTCTCAAACGCTATCTAGCGTCTGCAAACGCCATCACCATCTCCAAACGCTATATCTAGCATCATCAATGTCATCGCCCACGCAGGACGCACAGCCAACACGCCGCAGGTAGGTAAAACTACAGTATACAAAAACTGCTTTGATGTAGTAATTTTACAAAGTTTCAAATTAATTCCTGAATTTTCTTTTGTTAATAACAATCTCATGAGTAATAGTTGTTTGTCAAATTGTATTTGCCATAAAAAATGTTTAGAGTGATAACACGTTATAGACTAGAGGCTATTTTGCACGGATACAGTATATAGGTGTGCCTTGAGATTTTGTCTCGCCCCTTTGGGTTCGCAAACCACTGCCTGAGACAACATATTACTACCGTTTCAGGCACCTCAGTTGCAGCTCCGAACTGTGCCCTCCCATCCCACCAGTTGTGACCCACTCTGCATCCTCACTCAGACTCAGGAAAGGCCAGTTTGCCGACCTGGCTGCCACAATCAGGTCCTGGGAGGACGACCTAAGCCACCCGCCCATTCGCAAAGAGAATGCCCAAGGGAAGCCTGCTACCGCCTGTGTTCCCAAACTGTCCTCCAGAGACGCCATTGGTAGGTTTTTCCCCCAGTCGTCTTATTCCTCAGCACAAATGGACAATAATGTTATTTCTGTGTCCGTGTCTATTTCAGTGAATCAGATTTTTATTCATTACTTTATTATTACTTATGTTAACTTTATAATAGTTTATTTGACTACCAGCTCTATTATGAGAGCACAATGCTTACTGATGCATTTCATAAACACTGATAAACTGTATACTGTACAACAGGCTAGACAGACTGCAGTTCTGCGGGGGTATTGCGAGAAAAACGGCAATAGGTCTTTAAGCTTATTATTATGTCCATTAATTTTGCCTAATGTCAACATTGTTTGAGCATAAATAGCCCAATCTGCGAACCCAGAGTCTTTTTCGGCACGTAAATAGACTCTGGGACAGCCGTA
>NC_139626.1:59734407-59774407 GCF_964638095.1 Poromitra crassiceps | reverse complement strand
CACGCTATGGACGAGGAAATCAAGTCACTGGAGGAAAACGAGACATTTGCTCTTACCACTTTGCCACCCGGCAAAAGGCCAGTGGGGGGTAGATGGGTCTACGCTGTAAAAAGTGACATTGATGGGTCAGACAAGTTCAAAGCAAGATTTGTGGCGAAAGGTTATAGCCAGAAAAAGGGAATTGATTATGAGGAGACATTCTCACCCACAGCTGACATGACCAGCGTGAGAGTAGTCATACAAAAAGCAGTACAGGAAAATCTCATTCTACACCAAATGGACGTCAAGACAGCTTACTTGCATGCGCCAATAGACTGTGAGATCTATATTGAGCAACCAGAAGGTTATACGAAAAAGTCTAATACAGGTGAAGAGTTGGTATGTAGATTACAGAAATCACTGTATGGCTTAAAACAATCTGGCAGGAACTGGAATACGATCTTGCATACATGCTTAACTGAGAATGGTTTTGAGCAAAATCCTGCAGACCACTGTGTATATGCAAGGGAGAAACAATGTGAAAAGATGATAATAATCATATGGGTGGATGATATAATACTAGCAGCCAGTGATGAGAAAGTTCTGAAGGATGTAAAAGAGATGCTTACTGCTAGATTTAAAATGAAAGACTTAGGGAAACTGAAGTATTTCCTGGGTATTGACTTTAACCAGACAGATGATTGTATCAAAATGTCTCAGAGAAGATGTGACCAAAATACTTGAAAGGTTTGACATGCAGAACTGCAAACCAAGGGAAACTCCCTGTGAACACAAGCTAGAATACACAGAGAATGCTGTAAAAATGGAAGATCCCAAAAGGTACAGGGAGGCAGTAGGGAGCTTGATCTACCTATCTACTTGCACTCGACCTGACCTAAGCTTTGTAGTGAGCAAATTATCTCAACACTTCTCTGAGCCAACTGAAGAACATTGGCTCACAGTAAAACATGTATTGAGGTACTTAAAAGGGACAGCAGAGAAAGAATTGTGCTTCAGGAGAAATGATAAAGAAGGACTAGGCCTACGGGTATACACAGATGCTGATTGGGCAGCTGATGTGACAGACAGGCGTAGCATAACTGGGTACTGCGTCAGTCTAAGTGAAAACACCTCTTTGATCTCGTGGAAGACAAGAAAACAGCCAACAGTGGCTCTTTCCACCTGTGAAGCTGAATACATGTCTCTAGCTTCAGCCTTGCAAGAATTTCTCTACTTAGAGCAATTACTCAAAGGTATTGATAAATATCACTATGTGAAAACAAAAGTGTATGAGGATAACCAAGGTGCCATAGCTCTAGCTAAGAACCCTGTGAGTCGGCAGAGATGCAAACACATAGATATACGGTACCATTTCATAAGGGAAATTGTCAATGGAGGAGATGTGATTCTTGTGTATTGTCCTACTGAGCAAATGATTGCAGATGTTTTGACAAAACCTGTAACCAAGCTAAAGCTAAACACATTTGCCAAAGACATGTTTGGTACTTAAAATAATTAACTCATTCACCGCCAGTTTAGGACTGCCAATATTTAGCACAGGCCAAAGATTTTCATAATTGTTGGTCATCTTTCAAGACCCACAGTAAATTATCTATTAGCACCAGAGTGATTTGCAATACCTCAAAATGAAGATGTACGTCTCTGGGTTCACCAGGAAAAAAAAGTGAGCTTTTAGCATGTTCTGTACTCTACTTATAGCCATTTATATACACCCTGTTTTCACCCAAAATGTCTCTCTGAGAAAAGAAATTGCAGAAAATGGCATTTATGTACAGCACACAATATCATGCAGAACTCGCTCTCAATTCTTTTATTTTGAACTGTATTGACATCAGACATGTAAATATTATTCATTATGACACAAATGACAAAAAAAAAATATATATATATATATATATATATGAAGTGCTTTTTTTACATTCAACAATACAGTTTGCTCAGTGTGAGTGAGTGTACAGACAGACACACAGACAGACAGACAGACACACAGACACAGACACACACACACACACACACACACACACACACACACACAGAGAGAGAGAGTTCTGTCCACAGCTGCCTGCAGCTAGATCGCACCTCCTTCCCCCTCCTTCCCCATCAGCGTTTTGCCTCCTCTGCTGCTCGTTTTCCTCCTCTCGTTCGGGCTGGGAGTGGGACGAATGCTGCGACACGAGTCACACGACACAGGAACGGGTCCGCGGCTTGGCTTTGGGACCAGGCGCTGCTGGAACCGGATCGATCATGTTCGTCACGGGTTTGACTAGGCAATCCAGGTTCGCCCTGCAGCAAGGCAGCAGTGCAGCGCGCCGAGAGGCGTTTCAATGGCGTTTTTTCCTCTGTACAAGGAAGCGCGTTTCTCTGTTTTTCCTCTTTTCCTCCTTCCTCGTTTCAAACAACAGCTGCGGTATGTGTTTGATAACGTGCTGTCGGCTACCCTTTGAGGATAGGGACCAGATGACATGTCAGAGGCTGGGTAAGTGTTTCAACTACGCGCTGCACTCATAAAAACAAAAACACGTCAAACACGTCTTTGGCGTGGATGGCTATTTCTGATAAGACGTCAAAGACGTCTTTGGCGGTGAATGAGTTAACAGCAAGTTCATACTGTTGTGGCATGTAGAGAAAAGAAAAGAAAAATATTTGAGAACCCAGTAGACTAAGAACGAGTGGGGGTGTAAAGTATTAGGGCATTTACGTCCTTATATCTACTGTGAGTATATTGTACTGTTCAGTGTATTACGGTAAGATTCTCATAGGAGATGACGTCACTACACAATGTACACTGCTTCCTGATGCCGCGCAGTCGCAGTCTGTCTGTTGTCATGTCATGGCTCTGTTCATGTGAAAGCCACTGAGAAATAAATACGCCAGATCGGCTAAAGATATAAGTGTGTCAAGCTCACTCCGTATCCAGCTGAAGGAACCGCTGAGTAGCCACTCTACAGTATGTATATCTATGTTTCCACATGCACCTGCTTTGGGCAGACTTGTACAACATGGGTATATGTATTTTATGCACAGTAGGCTACCATCGAATGCAACTAAATGTAACCTAGCCTATTCACCTTATGTAGCCACGCCCATTTGACCTGGTTGTGTGGTCGTTCGACGACTTCCGGCAAAAAAAAAAAAAAAAAAATGGCTGGCTGCTCCAATATAATCTAACTCTGAATTAACTAATAATTTAGCCAATTGTGTGTAACATTATGTAGCCGGGTGGACTTGGTCTGGCCGGAAGTGTAATCTGAGTGCGGAGCTGTGATTAGGCAATAAGACGCACCTGTTGGCGATCCGCGGGTGTCAGACTGGGCTTGGTCGCCTCCGCGAAGGGTTGGGATCCCGCACCGCACGTTGTGGTACACACTAACTGGGTTTCCATCCAAATGTATCGCATAATTCAAGCGAATTTGTGAAAATCCGCAAAATAAAATGCGAATTTATGCATGTTTCCATTCAGTTTTGTTTAGCGAGTTTTGGGAGTCGGCAGGTTGAGCAGTAGGTGGCGCTTCTCGGAAAAGTGGAGGGGGAAATGCAAAAGACACGCGAAGAAGAAGGGGCGCGATGGGATGACGTCATAAGAGCGACATGATACTAGCGCCAAATCAAAAACAGCAAAGGCAAGCTGAAGCTGCTAGGAGTTGGGTTTGAAAAACTGCAAACTCGTGAGGTGTCACTTGTTTGACGCATGCAATTATATTGTACAAGGGACTCTTTACACTAAATGAGACTTCAAATCGGAATGTAACCCACAGAGGTAATGAAAACTTGCTTTGAAAATCTTGTTTATGTAGCGTTAGCTAGCTAGCTAACGTTAGCAGACCTAGCGTAACAACAACTAGTCTACGACAAGATGGAGAGAGTGTTTGCACACATCGTGGCTTTTGGCAGGACTCTCATAACGGCATTATCAGCGTTAGCAATTTACATCAACATCCTGATGCAGAGACGCGAAAGAAGGCAGGCAATGATGAGGATACTGTGGGAAGAAGCTGGGGCTGGAGGACCACGTCGCCGCCGTCCGCGTGTCTGGGAACGTAAACGCAGTAAGGAGTTTTGGGAAGTTGTCGTCCAGCACCATTTCACAGACAAACTCTGGGTTAAACATTTCAGAATGTCTAAGGCCACGTTTGACCACCTGTGTGCCACAATCGGACCATTCGTTGGGCCACTTGGTCCAAGCCATCGACCACCAGTGCCAACTGACAAACGAATTGCCATCGCTGTGTACAAGCTTGCGTCTTGTGCAGAGTACCGGGTCGTCGGTGAAACTTTCGGCGTGAGCAAAACGACAGTACACCGTTGCGTGTACGCCACATGTGAATCCATCAAATCAAAGATGATGAGTCAGTACATCACACTCCCCGACGTGGCAGAAGCACAAGAAATAGCAGAATGGAACCACTCACTCCATCATGTACCACAGATCTATGGCTCAGTGGATGGAACACACATTCCAATACTTGCTCCAACACTTGGGTACAGGGACTATGTGAACAGAAAGGGATGGCCGTCTATTGTGCTCCAGGCAGTTGTGGATGACCGGCTGCTCATCCGTGATGTGTGTGTCGGTACACCAGGCAGCGCACATGATGCAGCGGTATTCACCACTTCTAGTCTATTCAGGTAAGTTGTGAAATACACTCACCTGCAGTGGTGGACGGTATTGAAGTAAATTTACTTGAGTACTGTAGGCTACTTAAGTACATTTTTTGAGTATCTGTACTTTACTTTTGTATTATTTTTGGGGGATAGTTTTACTTTCACTCCAATACATTTGGAGGACAAATATTGTACTTTTTACTCACTACATTTCTATTGATCTGTACTTTTACTCAAGTAGTGAAGTTGTGTACTCTGTCCACCTCTGCTCACCTGACACTGGACTAATTACCTCTCAAGTTCTCTAATCAATTACGTCGATTTGGTTTGCTTAGTATTGATTTCAACTAATATTCCGTTTTTTCCAAACTATTCACCATGCTTGCAGATTCCAAGAAAGACATCCCCAAGCTCCAACAGCAATCCAAGGAGTCCAAGTACCGCTTCTGATTGCTGGGGACCCCGCTTATCCATTATTGCCATGGCTGATGAAGGGATTCTCAGGGAACAACCTCTCAGAGGAACAACAGATCTTCAACGAACAACTGAGCAGAGTACGGGTCAAAGTTGAACATGCGTTCGGTCACCTGAAGTCAAGATGGAGAGTCCTGGCCAAGCGTTCAGACATTCACCACTCGTTCATGCCAACGGTAATCGTAGCGTGTTGTGTGCTCCACAACCTTTGTGAGAGAGACAAGCATTTACCAGTCCATGCTGCACTACCAGTCCGCCAGCCCATCTTCCCTCAGCAACCACCCCAGAGAGTTTGTCAGGACCAACCAAACAACACAGCCATGGCAATCAGAGAGGCTCTCGTTCAACATGTGATGCTGAGAGTTCAAGGTGGTCCATGAAGGCAATGGCAGGGATGTGTGTGTGGGCGTGTGAGTGTGTGGCAGGGAGGTGTGTGTGTGTGCGTGCATGTGGCAGAGGTGTGAGTGTGGTGGGAAATTGGTATGTGTGTGTGTTCCAGGCCTAGCAGTGAGCAGGAAGGAATGTGGGACGTTGGCTGTGTGACACAACCACCCTTTCACTTCTCAGGAGAGACACTACTGCACTACATTACACTTCTCAGCAGACACTACTGTACTACCCTTACACTTCTCAGGAGAGACCACCATCATTACACCTCTAAGCAGAGGCAAAATGTTTTTGATTTACTTATTCCTCCCCAGATTTTAAGTTGATGTTTGCTGTAGAGCTGCAACGATTAATTGATTAGTCGATCGACAGAAAATTAATCGACAACTATTTTGATAATCGATTAATCGTTTTGAGTACAATTTTAAGAGAAAAGGTCTAAATTATCTGATTCCAGCTTCGTAAATGTGAATATTTTCTGGTTTCTTTACTCCTGTATGACAGCAAACTGATCATTATCTTTGAGTTGTGGACAAAACAAGACATTTGAGGGCGTCATCTTGGGCTTTGGTAAACACTGATCGTCATTTGCCACCATTTTCTGTCATTTTATAGACCAAACAACTAATCGATTAATCGAGAAAAGAATCGACAGATTAATCGATTATGAAAATAATCGTTAGTTGCAGCCCTAGTTTGCTGTCAAGATTGGTGTTGGTGCATGGCACTTTGTTTATTGGTTTACTATATTGTGTATACTGTACTGTAAGAGTTGGGGGGTTTTGTACATTGTTCATTGACCAAATGAAGCAAAACCAACACATTCATTGCATTTTACTGCCCTGTTTATTGATAAAGTGCTAAACCTGTTGCAGTTGAACAGACCCAAGTGGGATTGTAAAAAGTGAAACATTCCAGTAAATCAATATTAAACATTTAAATGAAACAATACTGGTCATTTTGTTCAGCTAGACCTTTAGTGCAATAAACATGAAATCAAAACAAAAATTACTAGCTTTGTAAACATGTGGCTTGATGGATATCAGAGCATTAAGCTACTTCAAATGTAGAGCTACTTCACACTCACAAAACTAGCAGCTAGTTGAACATACCCAAGTGGGGTTATGAAAATAGAAATCTTCAAGTTAAGATATTAAACAGATTTCAATAAAGTGTTGAAAAGATTTTTGCATTGAAAACAAAATATTTAGAATTGAAATATTGGTATTTTGGCCAGCTAGACATTTAGTGCAATAAACATCCATCAAAATACAAAATGAGTAGCTTTGTAAACATGTGACTTACATGTTTACAAAGCTACTCATTTTGTATTTTGATGGATGTTTATTGCACTAAATGTCTAGCTGGCCAAAATACCAATATTTCAATTCTAAATATTTTGTTTTCAATGCAAAAATCTTTTCAACTTTGTAAACATGTGACTTGATGGACATCAGAGTATCAAGCTACTTAAACGTAGAGCTAATTCACACTCACACTTAACAAAACATCTGACATTTGCACCTTTGAAAATGAATTCTGAAGCTAAATACCATAAATAAACAGGTAAACATGTTCAGCTCAAATATGAAACAAATCTGCAATAGCACTCTAAACATATAGAGGAAAACAAAAGTGAGGTGAATGGTTGAACTTGAGGTTACTGAGGTTATTCAGAATCATAGTGCAAGAGTGCAAAAAGTGATTCACCGCCCTCCTCTGATGATCCCTCCCTGACAGGCATAGGTGACTGGGGTTCTGCTCTCCCCTGACTGACAGTCATAAGTGAGTGGGCTCCTGTTCCCCCCTGACTGAAAGGCATAGGGGGGTAGGGTTCTGGCCTCCCCTGACTGAAAGACATAGGTGGGTGGGCTCCTGGCCTACCCTGACTGACAGGCATAAGTGAGTGGGCTCCTGTTCCCCCCTGACTGAAAGGCATAGGTGGGTAGGGTTCTGCTCTCCCCTGACTGACAGGCATAAGTGAGTGGGCTCCTGTTCCCCCCTGACTGAAAGACATAGGTGGGTAGGGTTCTGCTCTCCCCTGACTGACAGGCATAAGTGAGTGGGCTCCTGTTCCCCCCTGACTGAAAGGCATAGGTGGGTAGGGTTCTGGCCTACTCTGACTGAATGGCATGGGTGGGCGGGCTCCTGGTCCCCCCTGACTGAAAGGCATAGGTAGGTAGGTTGTAGAAGCATGTGCAGGGGGATACTGTGGATAGGATGTGTTATAACTGCCCTGCCTGTTCATCCCTGCCATAACTTCTGCAGCGTGTGTGCTTCTCTCAAAACATTCCACAGCTTTATTTAAGACATTTGCGATTGACAGCAAAGTCTCTTGCTCTTTCTCAGAGTGCTCCTTCTGCATTTTTAAGAGAGCATCCCACGTGCTGGGATTGGTTACACCATCAGTAGACTTGCTCTTCTTCTCACAGCTTCGGCTTCTCACAGACCGCCTCCAATAGCCTCTGGAACTGGGTGTACTGCTGGTTTGTCCACCGTTGTCATCTGACTCTTGGACATCCTGTGGGCTTGGGTCCTGGGGAGCTGTAAAATAGAAGTGAGAAAAATAAGAGGCCAGGTGTTTAGTGGATGATCAGTAGAACTGGACCAGATAGTGAACCAAATATTACCCCAGTGGACACTTGGATGAACTTATGGGGTAGTTATCTGTATTTCATAAATATGGTTTTGCTTCAAATCAAATCAACTTTATTGTCCTTTGCAGGAAATTTGTCTTTGGCTCAAAGTGCAGACGTACATGCTGCATTTACATGACACAGCACATAATACACAGACAACAAAACACAAAGTATTTTGTAAAGACTTGCAAGTACACATGGTGTTATAATGTGAGTTTTATATTAATTAAGCTATGTGCCCACTAGGGCTAGCTGTTCGTAAACAGATCGGGTTGCCACGGTTACCAGGTTCCCGGGGTTGACTTCCGCTGTTCTGGGATCTGTATGTTGCTGTATGCTCGCTACACGAATACCGGCCGTGCCGCTGTCTGTAAATATACACTTCTGCCAAGCTGAGATAAAGCACACCTGGCTAAACCACACATGGCTTTCCAAGTAATACGGTGGACAAAGTTAGAAGAAAACAACAGAAGCAAAAGCACTTACCCTCGGAATCAGCCTCTGACGCCAGGTCTGAATCATCCTCGTGTCCTTCGCCGTTTAATTCGCCATTACCTAATGAAATAAATAAAAGTAACGTAACTTTAGCTAACGTATTAGCAAAAACATACACAGCTGTAACAACATGTGAGCCAAATGCAAACAGTTGAAGTAACGTTAACGTTAGCTACCAGTCAGAAGTAGTAGGCCTAACGTTATTTCACAGAATATACGACTGCTATCTTACCTGAGCTGTTTATAAGCGTGCTCATCGTGGTAACGATGGGTCTGTTGCCCAGGATTTCATCCATTTGCACGAAATATTTGAAGCTGGTTTTTCCTCCCGCACCGCTGGTAGACATTCGGCGTTTCTCGCCCATGTACCTCTGCTTCAGGTTCTTCCACTTGCTTCGTAAGATTTGCCATGGCTTGTCGAAGCCTTTCTCTGACATTTGTTTCTGTAGGTCCTGGTAAACGGTTGCATTTCTTTGTTGTTTTCCGTCTAGTATTGCTTGAATGTTTGCTTCTTTTATCATTTGTAAATAAATATCCGTTTCCTCGTCTCCCCACACGTATCTCTGGGCCTGGCTATCTGCCGCCGCCATTTCGTGTTGACACACCAGCATAAAGCGGAAGTGAAGTCACATCCGGTACGTCATCGTTAATTCGCAAAATCTGTTTCCATTGCAAAAGTTCGCATCTTCCTAGTGTCGATACGCTGATAAATCCACCCCCTCCAAGCGTAAAAACTTTTATGCGATATTTCGACCTTTATTCGAATTTCTGGTGTTTCCATTCAAGTTTATATTCGCATTTTGGGTAAATGCGAATATCCAGAGGTGGATGGAAACCCAGTTACTGATTGGACTCAGCTGCATTTAGCAGTTACAGCCAGCGGCCCAGCGGCGTGTTGAGCAGCTTGCGAGGCTGCGACGGGCTGACGACAGCGTGTGCTGTGTTTGGGGTAAGTCCCTGGCCTGGTCCATATGTTATGTTGAAGCGTCATTGTCCGGCGTTGCAAACTAATAAATTAATTAAGGGATTTCTTTGTAGGAGAGTGGGCCCAGTGTCGGAGAGGCGTCTGGCCTTAATTCCTTGTGTGTGTGTGCCGGTGGACCACCTGTACAAGGTATATATAATGTGTTGCCTGTATTTTGGGGGGAGGGTGGTTTGCTGTTCACATGCCTGGTGTTAATTAATGTGAATTTGTGTTTGTTTTATAGGGCTCTTTGAGCAGGTGCAACATAGGCCTACAGTGTGGCAATAGGGGGGGAAAACAGAGGTGGGTTTAAATATATGTTATGTGTTAATGTGGGGAATTAATGATATATGTTATGTGTTAATGTGGGGAATTAATGATGTTTCCTCCCATTTGGGTTGCAGTGAGTGGGGCCACTGGCTTGGTTGTTTATGTTAGTTTTGTGTTCTTTTTACTGCCATCCTGTACTGCCACCTGTCCTGCCATAATCAACCTGTGCTGTTGTGCTGAGCGCTGTTTTAATTAACCAAACAACCTTCTTCTAAATAAAGATTGCTATTTTTTATATATTACTCTGCTTCCTAGTATTTGTGCCCTAACGGTGTCTGAACCTGTGGTCAGGGCCGTAACCAGGGTTCTGAAATAGGGGAGGTCCAGCAAGGGGAGGCGCATTCGGTGGCGCCCGCAAGGGTGCCGACGAAAGAAATTTGAGGGTTTTTTTTCCCCTTTTTTAGCCATATTTAGAGTAATATATCATTTTAAATCAACATTAGGATTATACTGTTGTGATGTCATTATTCAGTATATTCTCTTTCATGTCACCACCTGCTCAGCTCTCCTGTCAACATAATTGTAACTAACAAACACAAACTGTTTTAGCCAAATTCATATCAAAATGACACCTACAAACACAGGTACACAACCCAAGCCGTACACAACACACAAAGTCATCATCAATAATAAAAAAAACATACAGAGGGACATTTATTTATTCCTGATAGGAACGATTGAAAAATAAAATAAAATATATTATGTTGTTTTTAACTTTACACCACCTCTTTTTGTTACTTATTGGGTCATGAAACTGAAACCATGCATATAGCCACCTGCATACCTGACTTCGGGAGCTTGGCAATTGGCATCATGCATGATTAGCCAGTAGCATCCCAACGTGTCACACAGGTAACATTACTTAAGAGACACTTACTTTCTTGGTTGTTGCTAAAAAATCTGTCAGTGTCACTCACTGTCTGTCGTTCACTCGCTCACTGTCTCGCAGCTCGCTCACCTTCAATTATCTCGCCAGGCAGACAGACAGTCATCACTCACCACCATGCTGCTGCTCTCTCGGAATCAAGTTACCGCGGACGCGGCGTCAGATGACTTCCTGCCTGACCTGCCTTTCGTTTAAAAATAAAAGCGATCCCGTGTTTTTCATGCTTTTCCATGCAGATTGTTTTATAAAAAAAAAAAAAAAAAAATTCCTCTGAAATATTAGGGGAGGTCCGGACCTCCCCGTCCTCATAGCTAGTTACGGCCATGCCTGTGGTCTGTGGTATTCAGCCGCCACAATACCAAATAAAAGCAAACGGCAATGTCTAAGAATGCAACGCCATGTAACTGGCTCGTTAATTCTCGCATTCCAGGGAATTACGTTAACGTTTGCGGGTCTTATAGACGTAAGTGGCTCGAGCTGCGCTCGGAGGACAGAAAACCTTCTGAAGCTTTCTTTGTTGGAGTCCAGGTATGTTTTACAAGAAAGTGCTCGTCATTGTCGATGATAACGTTATCTGACCTGGCTAACAGTGGATACTCCGCTTGCTTGCTGTGTACCGAGCTCAAAGTAGTAGGCTACTGTGTTATTCCCAGTTAATGAGAATGAGACAACTCAAAGGATCTTTAGTTGACTTTGTTTATTTCTTGTACAGCGTGTCTTTCAGCCCGCTGTCTGTGGCCACATTCGTATCTGGCGCATGCGCAGTCGCCGCCCTCCCGTCATGCATTTCAACATCACATGACATCAACATCTATATGACACATCTTCCCCATCAAGACTTTTTTTTTTTTTTTTTTTCCCGTTTACATTTTTTTTTCTTTTACATTTTTTTTTTTTTTTGCTTTATACAAACAGGTTTCAAAACGCTTTGTCAACCAGAACAACTTAAATTCGCTCGATTAACCTCTGTGGAGCTTTTGAGGCTCTTCCCGACCTCCTTAACAAAATAGTTTCAGGTGGACGTACAGGTGCCTTGTTTACAACTTCAGAACGTATGGGTGTCCTGTTTATCTCCTTGGGACTGTCCGAACTACAGACACTAGTGTTTTCGTCTGAGGCATCTGTAACCTCCTGATTTTCTGCTTGCTCTAGCAGAGGCATTGGCACATGAAGAAGGTGTCTCCTGTTCCTTCTGTATGTCACTTCTTGTGGTGTTACAACATCATACGACCTGGGTGCCACACTTTTAATTACTGTGGCCTCTATTCCCCAGTCTTTTCCATTATGCATTTTTACTCTATCATTTGGGCATAGGCTGCTCAATGCTCTAGCCCCTACGTCATAGCATCTTTTCTGATCACACTTGTTTCTCTTTTTTGCTTGCTCCACCATTTTATGATGCTGCTGGTCTGACTCAGGTTGAAGAAGCATTGGTAACCTTGTTCTGATTTTTCTGTTGAATAACAGCTCTGCTGGTGACTGTCCATGTTTCATGGGGGTGGATCTATAATTTAGCAGAGCAAGATATGGATCAGTGTTGGAGTCCAATGCTTTTTTAATTAACAATTTGACTATTTTAACTCCGTTCTCTACCAACCCATTTGACTGTGGGTATAATGGACTAGAAGTAACATGCTTAAACCCATATTCCTCAGCAAAGCTTCTGAAGGCTTGACAGCTGAACTGAGGTCCATTGTCTGACCGTACTGTATCTGGTATTCCATGACGTGCGAAGAACGACTTGATGTGGGCCATCACTGTGCTGGCGGTCGTATCCTTCAGTACTGCCATTTCTGGGTAATGAGAGTAATAATCCATTAATAGTACATACTCTTTGCCGTGCAATGTGAAGAGATCTATTCCTACTTTACTCCATGGTTTTAGCTGTTCATCTTGCTCGACCCACATCGGCTCTTTGTGCTGTTTATTCCTGTACTTCAGACATGTTTCACAGCTCCTGACTGTGTCTTCTATTGCACTATTCATTTTTGGCCAGTACAGTACATCTTTTGCACGTCTTTTACATTTTTCCATTCCCAAATGGCCCTTATGTATTTTCTTTAACATGTCTTTTTGCAAAACTTCTGGAACCACAATCCTAGAACCCTTGAATAAAATATTGTCTATGACAGACAGCTCTTCTGTGAAGTCACTATAGGGTGCAGGGATAGATCTTAATGGCCAGTCACATGTTATGCCTCTCATTACTTTTTGTAGAACTTCATCGTTTGCGGCGGCTCGTGCCATTTCTTCCCACATTCTATCTGAGACTGGGCAACTCTTTCTCACCAAATTTACATGTATGATTTCTTTATTTTCATATTCAATATTTGGTGCAGTACTATCATAAGCACGTGACAGTGTGTCCGCTACGAGCAGCTCTTTTCCTGGGCTGTATTCTAGCTGGATGTCGTATTTCTGCATGCCCAGGAACAGTCGTTGGACTCGGGGTGGTGTGTCAGCTAGACCCCGTTTGGCAATGGTGACCAGAGGCTTGTGGTCCGTTTCAGCCCACACTGATTTACCATATGAATACATGAAACTTCTCACAAGCATACGCTAGGGCCAGAGCCTCCTTCTCTATCTGTGCATAATTGCACTCAGCTGCAGTGAGAGCTCTAGATGCATATGCTACGGGCCTCCACCTGTCACCATACTGCTGCAGGAGCACCGATCCTATACCTGATTTTGAGGCGTCTGCTGAAATCTTAGTTTTACGTTTTTCGTCATAGAACTTGAGGACTGGGGCCCCCATGATGAGTTGTTTTAGATCCCCAAACTCTTTATCGTGATTGCTGTTCCAACACCATTCAGTCGTGTTACACAGTAGGCTCCTCATTTGGGCAGTGTGTGCTGTTAGATTGGGCACAAATTTGCCTACATAGTTTATCATACCCAGGAAACGTTGTACACCCTCTTTGTCAGTAGGTGGCGGCATGTTTTTGATTGCTGTCACTCTGGTCTGAGTTATCTGGACTCCTTCTGCCTTCAGCATTTCTCCTAGGAAGGTTATTTTTTCTTTTCTGTATTCACATTTTTTTGCGTTTAGCTTTAACCCATGTAATCGAGCAGCTTCTAAAGCTTGCTTTAGCCTGGCATCATGTTCCTCAATTGTAGATCCACTGATCAGTATGTCGTCTATATAAACCTTTGTGCCTGGCACTCTCTCAAATATTTGTTGTACCGTCCTGTGAAAGACCTCAGGGGCGGAGGCTAAGCCAAAAGGTAGTCTCTTAAATGAGTAGCGCCCAAAAGGGGTGTTAAACGTGCAGATCCTGGCGCTTTCCTTGTCTAGACCTACTTGCCAGAACCCCGAAGAGGCGCCTAGTTTAGAGAAGTACTTGGCCCCTGCTAAATCTCCGAAGATCTCCCCCCTGGTTGGAAGTTGAAAGTGTTCTCTTTTTATATATTCATTTAATTCCTTCGGGTCTATGCAAAGCCGTAACGGCTTGTCTGGTCTCTCTACTATTACTAGAGAGTGCACCCATTCTGTGGGCTCTTCTACTTTTTCTATTATATCTAGTGATTCTAGTCGCTGTAACTCAGCCTTGAGTCTGTCTCTTAGGGCCAGTGGTACCCTTCTAGGTGCATGGATCACTGGTGTGTAATTATCCTTTAACTGTATTTTGTGCGTTACCCGAGTTTTCCTATTCCTTCAAAAACGTCGCTGTATTCATCTTCAACATTTTGTATTTCTCTTTCATTTACCTTATGTATTCGTTTCACCAGCCCTAGTACTGTACTTGCTTTTAATCCTAGGATGGACGCTCTTTTCCCTTTAACTATGATAAATTCCATCATGTGTGTCTTATGACCATCTTTCAACCTCATTTTGCATTTTCCCACATGGGGTATGACCTCCCCGTTATATGCCCTCAGTCTCACTCTAGTCGCCGTGTCAATCCGCGGCTTTACCTGGAGATTCTGCAGTTCAGTCTCCGGTATGACGTTCGCCTGGGCTCCAGTGTCCACTTTGAAGTCAATGTCTGTCCCATTTACGTTGTAGGTTTCCGTCCAGTCCTCGTCTTCTGGTACTGTAACACCTACAGAATCGACAAAGAGCTCCTCTATGTCGTCCTCGTCTGGATCCTGGACCTGCCGGATGCGGTTCATTCTCCTGTCTCGGTTCGGTCTCCTCTGCCTGCACACGCGTGCAAAGTGGTTCTTCATGCCGCAGACTCGACATTCCTTCCCGAATGCCGGACACTGCCGAGGCCGGTGTTCACCTCCGCAGTTGCCGCATGGACGCGCTTGCTGCTCCCGATGAGTGGTGTCCTCTCTCGTGGCTTGCTTCGCCTGCCTGTCGCTCCTTCTGTTCTCCACCGTCTCTATTCTGCATTCGGCCCCGGCCATGATGCCGCCGTCCATGGATTTCAGGCGATTCTGAGTTACTTCCCTGGCTTGGCATATTTGTATAGCCCTTTCTAGCGTCAGATCTGTTTCTGCCAGCAGCTTCTCCCCGAGTCCTTTATCTCTCACACCCATCACTATCCGGTCTCTGGTTAGGGAGTCTGCCAGGTCCCCAAAGTTGCATGACTGACTCTTCAGTTTCAAGTCTGTCACAAACTCTTCTACTGACTCTGTCTCAGTCTGGTTCTTGCTGTTGAACACATATCTTTCATATGTTTCATTTCGTTTTGGCGTACAGAAACGTTCAAACTTTCTTATTACCAGGTCGTAGTCCTTCTGGTCACCCTCGGACAGCTGAAAGCTATTGAAGAGGTCTATGGCTTCGGTTCCTGCGACCGTCAGAAGCAGCGCGATCTTCTGCGGGTCCTCATTTTCTGTCGCCCATATTGCAGTTAGATAGAGCGTGAAACGTTGCTTGAAACGTCTCCATTGTTCTTCCACGTTCCCCGTCCACTTGAGCTCGGTGGGAGGCTTTAGCAATTCCATCTTCCGCTTCTGCCGAGCTAGCCACAATCTGTTAGCTGGGCTAGCTTGTCCACACCGGTGCTATGGTGGCTAACGTTAGCTTCACGTGCCGACGCTAGTAATTACTCACGAGCTGCCGCCCTGCCGCTCCTGGCTTCACTGCTGGCTGGCGAGTGTAAGGCGAGTTTGTGTACTCCTGGTACCATGTGTTATTCCCAGTTAATGAGAATGAGACAACTCAAAGGATCTTTAGTTGACTTTGTTTATTTCTTGTACAGCGTGTCTTTCAGCCCGCTGTCTGTGGCCACATTCGTATCTGGTGCATGCGCAGTCGCCGCCCTCCCGTCATGCATTTCAACATCACATGACATCAACATCTATATGACACAGCTACGTTCTTTGTTTTACACCCTGCGCTGTCCGCTACAAAAACAACTCTCTTCTTCATGACGTTCTTTCATATTTGGCGCCGTGACCGCCGGAAGTGTTAATAGGACCCGGAAGAATTTGGCCCACTGTAAGGTCTGAACATAAGGTGAATAGGCTATATATTTCTTTACTTTTATTCTTGCTCTAGGTTGAGTGTCCCATGGGTTCATGTGGGTGGGATCGGTGGGTGGTAGGGGTGTGCGAGCGCAGTCAGGCGAGGCATCAGGCTCGTTTGAGTTTACTGCCGCCTCGCCTGGAAAGCAGACGAGAGCAGGCGAGCACAGTCAGGCGAGGCATCAACAAGTCGAACACCCCCGCAGCACACTAACTGCTGCTTTTCTTCTTCTACAGTTTTGTTTAACAGCGGTTTGTAAACAGATTAAAACATGCATTAGCGACACCCACACTCACTGCTCAAATAACCCAGCCCTTCAGATTCCTTATTTTAATTTTAATGTAGGCATTACAGGTGGTATTTATGTAAAATGTAGAGTGACAGCTTGGAATAGATATAAAATTTAAGTTTCTACACTTCACTATGGGTTTGTGATGCACCTGTGTTGAACCAATGGGCGCTCAGCTTGATGCGTTTCTCATCATCCTCTGTCATCCGCAGTCGGGCGCAGTTGGTGGGGAGCAACTGTGGCCGCCTCGCTCCAAATCTGGGCCCGCCTCGCTCTCACGAGAGTCCCGTGGCTCACACACGCAGTCGGGCAGGCGGAGCAAGTCGGACAACTTTCTAACCATCATGCAACGGGGCAAGCAAGGCTTTGCTGGTGGAATCTGCGCAGAATTTGCTCATCTCACAATCACTGTCAAAACCATTCCCTCACTGCAGTGTCAAGCAAACTGCGTGGTTGCCAGGTTTGTGGCCCTTTGGAGCACCAAATGGGCGTTGAAACTCACCATATAGCCTACCTGGCAACACTGCAAACAAGCCAATGCCTCGTGGAGGGAGGATCAGTGGCAGGGACGCAGAAACAGAGCGCTTCAGGTGTGAATGACAGGGCGTATTGTTGCAGCTGGCATTTCCTCGTCGTTAACGAGAAATGCGCAAACTGCAACAATCAAGTCACCAGCGTCAGAGTTTTAACGATAAGCAAAGCAGCTGTCTGGAGGTTTGGAGCTGCATCCCAGAGAGAGACAGACTGAACATCAGAATGTTTTCATATTTTAATCAAGTCGACGTGATGTGAATGTTTTCATCACTTTTATCATTTTGTATATCGTTATATATATATATTTATAAAATGGCTCTCTCAAATCAAGCAATCTGATTGGTTCACAGCCATTGTATAATTCCAGTAACCGAGTTCAATAACCCATGGCCATGGGTTATTGGTTGCCATGGCAACTCTCTTACTAAAAGGCAGCGCTGCACTCGAGCCAAACAGCTTTCTCCTGATCTGCTGTATGGAGGGTCACTAGTCGGACGCATGATGGCGCAACTCTCTTACTAAAAGTACCTCAAAAACAAAATGGCGGAGACAGCTTTTCAGATCCTTGTGAATCGATCTTCGCTTATAACTTTACTAATACTTCGCAGAAAATGATGTTTTGTACAAGAATAGACGCGGGCTTAACCCCTCTCTCGCGCGCCCTCACTCTTAACCCCGCATTTCTAAATAAGACGTAACGTTACTTGGTGTGGGCATATGGCTCTGGTGTCGGGCTTTGTAAAAAGTCCAGGCAAGCGCCAGGATTGGCCAATGTCGACTTCAGTCTCCAGAACGATCCAATCAAATCACCCGCACGTCTATCTTCTTGCTAGAGGTCCCGCCTTACAGTAGTGTTTCAACTGACTCTCAGAATACCATGCCAGTCGGACTTATAGTGTTATTATTATTATATTATTATACTTGGAACCCTTTTATAAAAGCAATATAGCACTCGAGCAGCGTGTGTTGTGGAATATATCCCCCTGCTCAGTTGTTATCCCACTCGGCCTGCGGCCTCGTGGGATAACAACTGATCAGGGGGATATATTCACCACAACACACTTGCTCTCGTGATATATTGCTTAAATATATATATATATATATTGTAACGTTCCTGGTAACTCATGAGGCAGAGGCTTCTTGATGGTACAAGGTTCTTTATACTCAGTTAGTTATATTACAACTCTCAGCGGTTGTCACGCTCATAGCTAGCAGCCTTCCCCTCTAGCAGTGTGTGGAGACTGACGCGCATGCTCAGTCCTCCCCGGAAGTATCCCCACAGCATAGTGTTCCCCAATACAACACTCCCACACATCAGTTCCTATCTGTAGTTGAGACACTACCAATGCTCACCCCTGTATGTGTACTGCTGATTCGCTACATACTCCCCGCCCAACAATAAGGTCAACGCCCACGTTGATAACACATCACACACCCCCTTGTACCAAAACACCCCCAACATCTTTTTTTAACAGCTTCTTTGTTTTTTTTCTTTCCAACCACATTTTATGTTGCACTCTCAGACTTTCCCACATCTCCTCCCCCACAATATCTCATGTCATGCACATCCTTTACTTTCTGTTACAACATTTCAACATTTCCAACCACCATCTCCTCTCTTTTTTTTTTTTTTTTTTTTTTTTTTTTAATACAACTCAAAGTTGTTAAATCGTCCTGGAGCCCTTGGCTCTCTCCGTGGCCGTGTTAGTCTCTGTGAATCTGCCTGCGGGGCTGATCCCACCTGCAGTGTCTCTGGGCTTTCACGTCCCTGAGTGGGGCCCGCCCGGTCATGGCCGGACGCCCCTCTCTGTGGAAACAGAGTCCTTCTTTCAGCCTGTCTAGGTGAAACCGCCGGGCGGCCGAGATCTGGGGGAAAGGTGCACCCCCCCCGGTATGGGGCCAACCTGTCTCGGTGGAGTACCTTCTTGCCACCAAGTGGCATCTGCACTCGGTACACCACCTCCCCCATTCTCTCCATGACCCTGCATGGGCCTGTCCAGTGACAGTCCAGTTTAGGGCTACGCCCTTTTTTTCTCCGGGGTGTGTACACCCAGACCAACTCCCCCCCCTGGAAATGGTTTCCCTTTGCCCTCACATCATAATTTCTTTTTTGTTTCATGCCTGCTTTCTCTAGCTGGTCCCGAGCGAAGTGGTGAGCGGACTCTAAGCGATCTTGTAGCCTCCTGGCGTACTCTCGCCCTGGGGGAGCGTCCAGTGCATCTGGTGGCTTGCCGAACGCCATTTCTGCTGGTGTCCGCAGTTCTCGACCTAACATGAGCAGAGCTGGTGTGCAGGAGGTGGACTCTTGTGTGGCAGATCTGTAGGCCATGAGGATGAGAGGCAGGTGCGTGTCCCAGTCCTTCTGGTGTTCCTCCGTGAGGATGGCCAACTGCTTTTTCAGCGTTCGATTGAATCTTTCTACAAGGCCATCGCTCTGGGGGTGCAATGCTGTGGTCCGTGTCTTTTTAATGTTCAGTTTCTCGCACATGGTGGCGAACACTCGTGACTCAAAGTTTCTCCCTTGGTCACTGTGTAGGGTCTCTGGTGCTCCGAACCTACTGAACATGCCGGTTACTAGTGCGTCGACCACCGTCCCCGCCTCCTGGTCGGGCAGTGCGTACGCCTCTGGCCATTTTGTGAAATAGTCCATGGCGACCAGGACATACTTATTTCCACTGTCTGAGCGTGGGAAAGGTCCCATCACGTCTACCGCTACCCTCTCCATGGGGGCTCCTGCTGCTAGCTGTTGGAGCGGGGCGCGAGACTGGTCTAACGGGCCTTTGTACGCTGCGCAGAGGTCGCAGCGTCGACAGAAGTCCTGTACGTCTCTCCCCATCCTCCACCAATAAAAGCCTTGTCTGATGCGACGGAGGGTTTTGTTTACCCCAAAGTGCCCAGCCCCTACAGTTCCATGGCAGCTCCTGCACACCTCCTCCCTCAGCGTCGTCGGCACTACTTTCCGCCACTTATGCTCTCCTGTCGCTGGCTCCTTCCAGGACTTCATCAGCACTCCGCTACTCAATCTCAGGGTGTCGAACCCTGCCCACAGCCCTTTGGTTGTGTCGGTGGCCCCTGCCACCTCTTCCCAGGGCGGCTTCTGGCCCTCTTCTACCCATTGCAGTACTGGTGACAGCTCCCTGTCGTTTTCTTGGTGGCCCCTCCAATCTGCTGCCTCTGCCACCCGCAGCGTCTTGCACACTGGTCCATCCCCCGTGTGGTTAGGGCAGATCCTAGCTTCCTCTTGGAGCTCTCTCTCTCTTCCTTCTCTCTTTTCGCAGTACGTACACCCTCTCTCTGCACAGGGTCGTCGTGACAGGGCGTCTGCGTTGACGTGGCGCGCCCCTGCCCTGTGTTCTATCGTGAAGTTGTAGTCTGCCATTTTCTCTAACCAGCGGCACACTTGCCCCTCCGGCTCTCGGAAGGACCACAGCCACTGCAGCGCCGAGTGGTCGGTCCGTATGGTGAACCGCGGCTGTCCCAGGAGGTAATATCTAAAGTGTCGTAGTGCTTCTACTACGGCGAGGAGCTCCCGGCGGGTGACGCAGTAGTTACGTTCTGCTTTATCGAAAGTCTTGCTGTAGTATGCCACCACCCGCTCCCCGTCCGGCCCCGCCTGGGACAGCACGGCCCCCATACCCCCGTTGCTGGCATCAGTGTCTAGTAGGAACGGCAGGGCGGGGTCTGGTGCTCTAAGCACCGGAGACTCGGTCAGGGCTTTCTTGAGGGCTTTGAAGGCTAGGTGGCATTCTGTCGTCCAGTGGAAGTCTGCGTTCTTCTCTTTTAGCCTGAACAGTGGTTCCGCTACTTTTGAAAACCCGTTTACGAATTTTCTGTAGTATGCGGCTAGCCCTACGAAGCTCTCGAGTTCGCCTTTGTTTCTGGGGGTGGGCCACTCCATGACCGCCTGAGTCTTCTCTTCCAGGGTGCGAATGCCCCCCGCGCCGATGCCATGCCCTAAGAACTCCACCCTCCTCTTCAGGAAGTGGCACTTGTCTGGGTGTAACTTTAGACCCGCCTCTGCTATCTTCTGCAGGACTTTTCGTAACGCCCCCACTGCTGCCTGGAACGTGCCCCCGTGTGTCAAGATGTCATCTAAATACACGACGCATTCGGATCGGGGAATGTCTCCCAGCAGCTTCTCCATTAACCTCTCGAACGTTGCTGGTGCGTTGCACAGCCCGAAACTGAGTACTCGAAACTGCCACAGCCCCTTCTCTGTGCGGAAGGCGGTCTTTTGTTTGGCATCGTCGCGGAGGGGCACCTGCCAGTACCCGCTACGGAGGTCTAGGGATGAGAACCAGGATGACTCTCCCGCGGCGTCTAACAGTTCCTCGATGATGGGCATCGGGTATGCGTCTTTTTTTGTCACTTTGTTCAGCCCCCTATAGTCTACACAAAATCGCATTTTGGGGCTATTTTTCTTTCTCACCAGCACTACCCCTGACGCCCACGGGCTGTCTGATGGCTCAATGATCCCCGCCCGCAGCATGTTCTCTACAGCTTCGTTCGCTATCTCTCTCCTCGCTGCTGGGACCCGACGGGGATATGACCTGACGGGTCGCGCCCCCTCAGTGTCTATTTCGTGTTCCACCAGGTGGGTACAGCCTAGCTCATCATCCGACATGGCGAAAATGTCTTTATATTCCTCTAGTACCCTCCACAGTTCATCGCTCTGCTGGGGCTCTAACCCTTCGCTCTGGCGTTGGTGCAATCCCCTGAGCATCTCTAACCTCTCTCTCTCCCCCTCTGCCTGTTGCGCTGGCTGAGGGCAAGTGTTTGGAGGTGGGCTAGGGGCGGGGCTTTGTGGAGGGGCTTGGTCTGCTGGGTGGGGCTCATGCACTACGGTGACGCGATATACAGTGATGTTATTTACATTAGCTCTCTCCTCTGGAACGGTGGGAGGGTGGCCCATCTGGACTACTGGCCCCCCTGCAAATGTCAATGTGCTTTTTCCTAGGTCTACTGTGCATTTGTTTAGCGTTAAGTAGTCTTCCCCCAGGATGCAGGGTCCCGTCATTTCTACCACCCACACCGGAAAGTCCACTGTCTGTCCCCCCACTGTTATCATTACGTGTCCCCTCCCCCTCATTGGCATCAACTCACCGGATACTGTTCTTAGCAGTTGTGCTGCTGGCTGCTCCAGGCGCGTCCCCTCGGGCATCATGTTGACGTTCACCAGCGTTGCCGTACACCCCGTGTCCACCAGGGCGGCGCAGTATCTCCCCTGTAGTAGAGAGCTGCGCGGGCCTGAAATCTCGGCCCGAGCCCTGCCCGGCCCGTGACATGCAGGCCCGTGCCCGACCCGGCCCGCATGAGTTATGAAATTAATTGGCCCGAGCCCGTTGCGAGGCCCGAAGCCAAAAATTACGATATAATGATGACACATCTCTCCCTCTCTGTTCCGTGTGCTGAGCGCGGCCGTCCTGGCCGCTCCTGCAGTGCAGCAGCGGCCTCTCTCTGCCTGTCTCTCTATTTGACTCTCTCTCTGTGTGTGTGTTCGGGAGCTGTCTACAACTGTGAGGTGCTGAAATGACCAGTCCAGCGCCTGCCCTGTTGTTCTAATAGCCTAATCTCTCTCTCACAGAGAAGACAGGATATCGCTCTCTTGGAGAATGAATTAATCAGGCGAAACAGGATTCAATGGGTTGGGTTGACATTTAATTAATGAGCAAATGGGTGGGCTACATTCAGCTGCTGCTGATGAGATGAGTATAAAAATAAATTGCCACAATAAAATAATAAATGTTGTCTCACTCGTTTAATTGCCTCAATGCCCAAAACTGAAACAGTCAAATGTCTCTCTCAACTCAAAGCATAACATTTTTTTAAGTGCAGATTCACTCACCAAGTTGTGTAAAAAAACTGCTTGTAGCCTATGTATATGTCGGCTATTCCTCAGAAGTCGCACATCTTCGCCAACAGATTGAACAGAACATAACAGGCTGGCTATATTCCAACGTTTCCAAACAGTCCAACGTGTCCAAAACTATTTGCAGTCACAGTTTACTATGTTATCATTTTTTGCGGGCACCGTGGAGGAAAAGGATTGCATCCACCGTTGACGAGCTGAGCTGGGTTCTCCTCTCCTCCAGTGTTCTTCCTGCGGCGCTGAAGTTCCGCTCGCTCGAGCTGCTGCTTGCCGGCACACTAAACACATAGCGAGCCAGCCTAGCTAGGCAGGGCAGGGTGGTTGTGTGCTGTTTCCACCAACTCAGCACATCCCGGCCATCACCTGTCATGCCGTGGTTCAGGTTGATGTAAATTTGAACCTCATCCACTGGGACATCAGGCTCCTCCTGGGCGACATTTTCCCACTCCTCTTCAAAGTCCGCCAAGGCCCTCCTTTTGGCTGCTGGTGGTCGTGGCCGTGCCGGCGGCCCTCGTTCTGGTTCGCCAGCTGCAGCTGGGCCTGGGGGCGGGTCGTCCTCATCCACGTCCACCACCTGCTCGTCTCCTGCTGCTCTGAGTCTGCTGTCGATCCAGCCTTTTGCGTCCTGATGGATCGCATCTCTCTCATCATCACTGAACATGCGCAATTGGTTGAATTTAGGCCAGAGGAACATTGCAAGTTTGTGAAGTGGCTTAATCTCAATTTTCTGTGACATCCACACAAGATGACGCTGGCGGATGCTGGCCTGGTATGGGGTGTCACTGTTTTTCGGCTGGCAATGACGCATCAACTTCCTCTGCCACAACACCACAAGGTTTAAGGATGGATAGCGGTCTCCTTCCAACTCCTTTTGGGCATCGTAAAACGGGCGTAGAAACTCGATCAGGAAGTCCAATACATCAGGGGAGACATCATTGATGCGTTGGACCTCTCCACGAGCCTGCAGCTTTTCGCGTAGCTGAGGATACACCTTCTGGACAGACTCGAGAGTGATAAACTGCGTGCTGTAACGTGTCTCTCCCATCTGCTTAACAGTGCTGGACAGCTGGCTTGCCAGACCACTTTGCTTCACATACCGGACTAATTTCTTTACAGCTAGCAGGGTCGCTGTCACTTCTGGGACAATTTCAGACAGCTCATCCACGTTGAGGGCATGTCGCATGACTGTGTTATAGACGTGGTCTTGACAGTCAAGTCGCTGATAAGGCCGCAGCGCTAAAACAATGTTGCTGCCCTGGTCGGTGACCCACACCACCTTATTCATAATAGAGGCGTCAAAGCCCAGGACCGATACCAGCTGTTGCTGCAATTCAGTGCGGATATTAATTCCCGTTTTGGCCTCTTCAGCAGGGAACACGGCAGTGGTGAGTACCTGATTTTTCAACTCGAAATCGTCAGTGACATAGTGACATGTGATGGCCATGTAAGATAATTTGCGAAAGTCGTCTGTCCACATGTCAGTTGTCATGCCGATATTAACAGACTCCAGCACCACTTTCAACTCTGCAATGAGGATTTCTCTTTGTGTTTTTGCCATGGTGTGACATCGCCGGGAGATGGTTGTTGGGTCAGGCAAAACTTTTTCAGCAGGCAGACGTCCACATGTTGCTCCTATATTAATCAGCTCCTGTGCTAATTTGAGGAATCCTGTTCCCTCCACTGTTCGGAATGGTCTGATGTCCTCACAGCAGAAAGCCACACACTTTGCAGTGACTTGAGATTTAACGTTAGCTGGCACCGGCTTGGACAAATAGGTGCTCAATGAAAGTTGACGTTGGCTTGAGGCCTCGGTCGGCACGGTGACAATGCATCCGCGTTCGATATGCCTTTGCAGATGAGATGAACCCGTCTTCTTGCTATCATAGGCTAGGATAGCATTGCAATTGTTGCATTGTACATGGCCGATGGGTTTATTTTCAACGGTTGTAACAAGTTTGAAATGTTGCCAGCATGGCGCTTTCCCTGCTGGATTTGGGGCTGTTAGAAGCTCTCCCCTCGCTAACTTAGTTTTTATGTCCATTTGCATCTTGACTTGTTTCTCTCTCACTCACGTGATGACGAGGAGTAGCTAGCACGCTGTCTGAGTCTGAGCGGAGGAGGGTCTGTGGTCTGACTGTGTGTGTGTGGCTGTGGCTGCCTGGGCGAGTGTCTGTGCAGTGTGCAGTGTGCGCTCCTCCTCTTTGTGTGACTGCTCTGCTGTGTAAAATCAAGCGAGTAATACAACGTTATTTTATTTAATTATTGAAAAACGGCCCGACCCCGGCCCGGCCCGGACCTATTAATAAAAAAAAAAGAAAAAACGAGCCCGGCCCGGGCCCGTTTAGGCAGGCCCGAGGGGCCCGCGAGGGTACCCTCGGGTTTGCAGCTCTCTACCCTGTAGGTAGACTGGAACATGGCAGCCGTTCATCGCGCGCGGCCCACTCTGCATGTTGACAGCTCCGGCGATGTCGTCTACTTCGGGGCCCGGCGGAGCCCCACCTCCCCGTTGCTGTCGGTGGGCTCCTTCCTGCGATGACGTGGCTACGGGGACTGTGGCATCGTAGACCCGTCTCGTCCCATCTGGACGGGCCCTGTGCCGTTTCCCTGGTTCCACGCTCTCCGGCGGCAGTCTGCTTCCCGATGCCCGGGGCGTCCACATCCCCAGCAGATCATGCTCCCTCTGGCCCAGCTGTTGTTCCGCTGGGTGGGCTGCCGAGCGGGGTTGGGCTGCAGGGTCGCTCTGCGGAGCAGTTGTTCTGTCAGCTGTTGTACTGACTCGGACAGTTCTTTCACCCTGTCGCCTTGCTCTTTCACCGTGTTGCTTTGCTCTGCCAAGGCCGTCTTCCACGCTGGCTCTTCTTGTAGCTGGCTCTCCGCTGCCATTCTCACCACTGGGGCGGCCTCCATTATGCCGCTGCTCTTGTCCCAGCCTTCTACTGTTTCTATCTCCAGCGCCAACCCCAGTGCTGCTCCCAATGTTTTCGGGTGTCCCAGCGTTACCTTCTGGCTTAGACTCCGTGGCTCGATGGCCTGGACAAAGTAGCTTAGGGCTAACCCATCCAGCGTCTCCGTCGGTAGCTGGCTGTATGCGCGCCGGCTGAGAGTCTCAATGTCCGTTGCCAGTGCACGCAGTGACTCACCCTGTCGTCTGCGTCTGTTACACAGTTCCGCGGCTACGATGGCCTGCTCCTCATATCGGCCGAAACGTCTCTGCAGGACCCCCATCACCACATCCCAGTCCTTTGTATCAGCTATTGCCGACACGCACGCCGTAGCCTCGCCCTCGAGGGCCATCACGAGGTAGCTGGCTCTCTCCCTTCTCGTCCAGCCATTCCAATCTGCAGCCTCTTCAAACTGCTTGCAGTATGCCTCCCACTCGCCTTTACCGTTGAATTTTGGCGGGGTGATTTCCTTTCTTCCTCGCCGCTCGCCGTCCTTTGTCGCCTCGACCCGTGTCCCGTCTTTGTCCTCGGCCCGCAGGCTAGCTCCGCTGGGCTGTGGCACAGCCTCCATGGCTACAGCGGCAATGTCAACCCGCTCGATCTTCACTCTCACCGGTCCCGGTTCTTCCGCTCCTTCTCCCGCCTCGCTAGCTTGCCTGCTAGCTCCCTTGAGCCGCGGGATAGCTTCCGTGGCTACGGTGATAGCTCTGTCTGGTTCGGATTTTATTTTCACCAACCCCAGGCTTTCTGCTGTTTTTCCCTCTTGGCTCTCTGTGGTAGCGGCTGCGTCTACCCAGACATCTTCCTCCTCGGACGGCTGGTAGTCTGCCCCGGCTCTTGCCTTTCCCGCCTCTCGATTGAGTCGTTTGCGCTCTTTCTTCAGGAACTTGTTAACCATTTCGCCGAATCTGGAGGCAATATTCACTGTTTAAACTTCTGACGCCAGTGTAACGTTCCTGGTTACTCATGAGGCAGAGGCTTCTTGATGGTACAAGGTTCTTTATTCTCAGTTAGTTATATTACAACTCTCAGCGGTTGTCACGCTCATAGCTAGCAGCCTTCCCCTCTAGCAGTGTGTGGAGACTGACGTGCATGCTCAGTCCTCCCCGGAAGTATCCCCACAGCATAGTGTTCCCCAATACAACACTCCCACACATCAGTTCCTATCTGTAGTTGAGACACTACCAATGCTCACCCCTGTATGTGTACTGCTGATTCGCTACAATATATATATATTATATAAGAAAGTAGTGCCCTGTGCACAGCTGTGCTGCTAGTCCCGGGTGCAGCTGGAGCAGGAACAGCAGAAATAGCAGTAGTGAGGAAATCCAGCGCACACCAGGTTGTTAGAATAAACTTATTTTATTTAAGTTGCATAGATATGGCGAACAACGCGTTTCGCTGTTGCTTCATCAGGTTCGCTTTACAAATGAATGGCACAGGGGTGGGTTTAAAAAGGCTGTAGGCCTACCATCAATTATCAACAGGTGAGTAACATTACAGATCATGTGACAGCATGATTTGCAGACCATGTGACAGCAAGAGAATGCAGTTTATACATGTTTGAATAGAAAAAAAAGTACATTGAGTTAAATATAGCAATATCAAGTGTCACAATTACATAGATTAGAAAATAGATTTTTTTTTTTTAAATATGTGGAAGAATTTCAAGAGGATATGGTCAGACACATTTATTTACCTATACAGGCTCCAGAATGGTCACAATGAAACCACAGAACAGCTTATGCATCTAGTGCAATACCTCAACTATTTTTATATATCTAGGGGGGGGGGGGTCCGTGCCAGGGAGATATAGTGCCTCATCTCACTCTCCCTATACAAGGCATCACCTGCAGGTAGAAAAAATAAAGTTAATACATCATAAAAATGGAGTGAAAGAGACATTGGAAATGCCATTAAAGCAAAACCTATGCCCATACATAATATCAGTGTCTTGGAAAGAAGAGCCATTACAGAATTGCAGTCTAACCCTAAAATTATAATCAAAAGGGCGGACAAAGGAGGCGCTGTTGTGCTGCAAAATACTACTGATTATGTCACTGAGGCTGAAAGACAATTAAACAATGGCGAATTTTATGAATTGGTAGCATGCGATCCCACTGAACGTTATACGTTATACTGCAGCGTTTCTCAACTGGTGGGTCGCGACCCAAACTTTGGGTCACGGGCCCGTTTTGATTCTCAAAATTGTCTGGAGGTTTTGATTCTCAAAACCTCCAGACAACGGAAAATCCTCAGTTTCTCCAGACGAGGGAGCCATAGGAGGAGGAACTCCACCTCCCTCCCCTGGCTCAACTCGTCGTGTTTGAAACTGATGAAAGTCAGGGACCTGCTGCTTAAAAAGTCAATTACAACTGGGCTAGGCACTGACCGACAAAATATTAATAAACTGACAGGTAAACAACTGAAACAGGACACTAAAGCTATGGAATTAAAGGTCGACAACCGGCTGGTGAGCAACCCTGTCACCTTGGCAGAAAAATGGGACTACAGGTGGAAACTAGCCCTTTGGCTATAACCTGGCATGTTTACTCTACGGCTGTACTGTTCATTAACGTGTAAAGTTCCATTCTTTAAATAAATGAATCTGAATCTGAATCTGATTGGGTCGCGGACATTGGCCAATTTTTTTTTTTTTTTTCTTTTTTTTTTTCTTCATATTTCATTTGAGTTAAATTCAGATTATTGAAACTGGATTAGCCTGACCAGTTTTACTTGTTTAACAAGCTGAAGCATATGCTCTGCCTGTAATTCAAGAGAAGTCTGCCTTTTCATTTCATATTTAATTTTAGTTAAATTCAGATGATTGAAACTGGATTAGCATGGCCCCAGTTTAATTAAAAGTTATGACCAGTTTAACTAAACAGCATATAGCCTGCCTGTGATTCCTTTTTATTTCATATTAGTTAAATTCAGACTATTGAAACTGGATTAGCATGACCAGGTTAACTTGTTTTATTATTATTATTATTATTATTATTATTATTATTATTATTATTATTATTATTATTATTATTATTATTATTATTAACTTGTTTCAATGTTTTATTTCATGGCTTATTGCTTAAAATGTAACAGGCTTTTGAAAAGTGATCATTATAATAGTGCATTCATATTTTGTTCAATGACAAGTGTGACAGAGTAGCCCACAGTAGATGGCACATTGCCAGCTAAATATGAGTAGAGTTGTGTTTTTGATGACACTATATGAACTCCGTGATGTGTTTGAACCTCTCGCAGTCTGGACAGAGAGAGGAGAGGACCAGCTACTGTCTGAGTTTTACAGCAGCAGAAAGTGGATTTGTTGTCTTCCTTCTGTCTGTGCTGACCCCTCCCCCCGCAGGACATAAACTCTTTGTGGGTCTCCACCTTGGCAGAAGGTCACAGAGACAGTTTCTACCCAACTGCCATCCACCTCTTCGACAAGACCTTTATCACTCCCCCCCCTCCCCCCACCCTGATGCCCCCTGGGTACAGCAGGCACAGTAACAGCCCGGGGTCCTCATCACAGAGACCCCCCCCCCCCCCTCCCCCATTATATATTTCACTTTAAAGGACTTTATTTTGTACTTTATAATTTGTGATTGTTTTGTTGTATTGCTTTGTCTTTCACTATTGATATACACTGCATACTTGCACTGTAAGTCAAATTCCTCGTTTGTAATCTGATTACTTACCGTGGCTGGCTATTAAAGTGAATCTTGAATCTTGTACATTTACATTTTAATTTGAGGCATTTGGCATAATAAGCACAAGGGAGAATATGTGTATAGGCTATATTCCTATTTCCTATAGCGGCCTATACACTAGTAATTAGGCTGCTCAAAGCATGAATACTAACGAGTGCAAAGGTCAAAGCCTCCCTGCCAAACAAACAGTTATGGTTATATTGTGCTATTTCAATACGTGTAGTTTTTAAATTGTATTTCACACATTTTGTAGTTCACATATTCTTTACGCCAATTTCACACATTCTGGAAATCATCTCGCGACTCACCCAGTGGTGTCCCACGACCCCTCTGGGGGTCCCGAGCCCCACTTTGGGAACCACTGGTCTAGGCTTAAAAGCAGTTCCAGCGCGGCTGCATAGCATATGCCAGGCTGCTTTTCATTGATTTTAGCTCAGCCTTTAATACGAACCATCCAGACATTCTTTTTCGTAGATTAGCTCAGCTAAATGTGAAACCCTTTCTAATCAAGTGGTATTTCTCCTTTCTATTTATAAGGCCACAAAAGGTGAGATTTAACTCAGTGTTCTCTGAGGAAACAGTATGCAGTACAGGGGTGCCTCAAGGAACAGTTAGTTCCTCTTTTTTGTTTACCCTGTTTACAAACGACTGTGTCAGCTCACAACCCAATCAACTTGTAATTAAGTTATCAGATGACACTGTGATCCTTAATCTGCTCACGAGCAAGTCCCACATCTCTAGCCACACATCTGGAGTGGACAGCTTCATAGAATGGTGTGACGAACATCACCTACAAATTAACGTAAATAAAACCGAGGAGATCGTAGTGGATCCCAGGTCAATAGGAGATCACACTGTGATCACTATACACAATCATAACATCAAACAGGTCACCTCCTATAAATATCTAGGAGTACAGGTTGATGGGGAAATGAGCTGGCACACGCATGTGACAAGTATCTGTGCGAAAATACGTCAACGCCTTCACTTCCTTTGAAGACTCAGGTTATTTGGGGTTAGTAGAAATATGATGATTTTTTATAGAGCAGGTATCGAGTCCATCCTAAGGTAGGGCATTACCAGCTGGTTTGGAAACCTGACTGTTAAGTATAAATCTCAAATCATTAGGCTGGCAAAGATGGCAGGGAAGATCATGGGTATGTCCACACCCCCGATCACCCCCCCCCCCCCCCCCCCCCCCCCCAAGTCATTTTTGTGCAAGCGACGAGCGACGATGAGACAAGCGCGCAAAATCCTATCCCACCCCTCTCATGTACTGAATTCTGAGTATGAGTTACTGCAATCTGGCAGGAGATACAGGGTACCTCTGTGTAGGTATAATAGATACAAACATTAATTTGTTCCTCTGTCAATCAAACTGATAAATGAAATTAATTTGTGAGCAATGAGCACTTTATCATGGGTGTATGTGCAATGGTATAATGTTGTGGTGTAATGTTGTATGTTGTATTGTTAAACTGTATGTATGTACTGTATAATGTTGTATGTTGTATGTTTAAACTGTATGTATGTACTGTATAATGTTGTATGTTGTATTGTTAAACTGTGTGTATGTACTGTATAATGTTGTATGTTGTATTGTTAAACTGTATGTATGTACTGTATAATGTTGTATGTTGTATTGTTAAACTGTATGTATGTACTGTATAATGTTGTATGTTGTATTGTTAAACTGTATGTATGTACTGTATAATGTTGTATGTTGTATTGTTAAACTGTATGTATGTACTGTATAATGTTGTATGTTGTATTGTTAAACTGTATGTATGTACTGTATAATGTTGTATGTTGTATTGTTAAACTGTATGTATGTACTGTATAATGTTGTATGTTGTATTGTTAAACTGTATGTATGTACTGTATAATGTTGTATGTTGTGTTGTTAAACTGTATGTATGTACTGTATAATGTTGTATGTTGTATTGTTAAACTGTATGTATGTACTGTATAATGTTGTATGTTGTATTGTTAAACTGTATGTATGTACTGTATAATGTTGTATGTTGTGTTGTTAAACTGTATGTATGTACTGTATAATGTTGTATGTTGTATTGTTAAACTGTATGTATGTACTGTATAATGTTGTATGTTGTATTGTTAAACTGTATGTATGTACTGTATAATGTTGTATGTTGTATTGTTAAACTGTATGTATGTACTGTATGCAGCTGGCCCTCACTCTGAAACCCATTTCTCCCTACGGAGACGAAATCAAAGAAACCTTGACCTTGACCTTGCATGCCAAAGAGCAGAGATGATGTCATAGGCACTGATGATACCTTCTGCTAATGAAGTCATAGAGATGATGTCATAGGCACTAATGATACCTTATGCTAATGAAGTCATAGGCCCAATTCCAATCCGCCCCCTTACTGACTCACATAGAGCAGAGAGGAATTCAAACCAACCAATGGGATATCTGATATCTGAATGTGAAATGTAATTTACCGTATCCGTCTTACCTGTTGGCAGGGGCGGTTTTAGCATCAGAGCTTTGGGTGGGCTCAGCCCCCCCGGAAGAAAATTTTGTACAGTTTCAAGTAAAAATGGATCAAACTGGCGCACTTTGAGATCAAAATGAAGAGACTAGATCTATGAAGAACTACACACATCAATATCTTCTTTACCGTTCTGTGGTTTTACAGCAATGAAAAAATAATTGTTTCCCTATATATACTATATATATTCTGCATACAGGTTACTATATGGTAGAATTATGCTTGCATAAATAATACCAAAATCCCTTCAGGGGAGTTTCAAGTAAAGTAACATTTTGCTTTGTAGGCAAAACAAAAGTAAAATTAAATCAAAAGGGAACTTCCTAACTTATTGGCTGGAATAATATTCCGACAAGATAATAATATACTGTAAGCACTAAAGCAGGAGTTTGCAGTCAACTAGTTGAAATTAATATGTGGCAGTATTTGTGGGGGTCAAAATCTATGTAGGGTGTACCACCACAAATAGATCAGTGTATGGGAAACACTGACTATTAAATTGTGTGACTAGAAAGACACCAATAAATCTGAGAAAATGTACTTTAATTTTGAACAACAGCACTACAACGGTGGCATTACAAATGGTATTATGAAATTATTGTGTGAAAAAACAAGAATGCCACTTTTTTCATGAACTTTAAGCAGAAAATTAAAAAATAGTTTTAAAGCAAAAATAAATAATAAATAAAGATCATTTTAACATTGGCTCAACCAGCCCATCTTACTGACCACCAGGGGTCCTGGTCCTTAATCCCTTTTTATTACTCCCATGCCACTGGTACTGTACACAAACAAGGCTGTTTAAATATCTGCCTTGCACTCCCTTAGAGCAGGGGTGTCAGACTCATATTAGGTAGAGGGCCGGATTTGTTCAACTGAGACCTCATGGGGGCCGGATTTTTTTTTTACTAAAATCAATTAGACTCATTTACCCATTTACTTCACAAAAGAAATACTGCTCTTTCCATTTCTCTTGAAACTGCCTGCATTCCGTGTCAACCTTTCTCTTTTTCGACAGCATCTTGTTCAGGGGCGGACTGGGATCATAATTCAGGCCGGGCATTAGATACCAAGCAGGCCAGGCCGATACGGGCCGACGCGCGTGCCGGCGTCAGAAAGATTTGGGCCGTTTAAAGCTCGATTTGGGCCGTTTGAAGCCAGATGTGGGCCGTTTGAAGCCCACTTTGGGTCGTTTAAAGCCAGATTTGGGCCGTTTGAAGCCCAATTTGGGCCGTTTGAAGCCCAATTTGGGCCGTTTGAAGTCCAATTTTACAATGAGATGCACCCACTATAATCCTGAATAAAGTAATAAAACCACTAGTAAACCAGTAGGCGGCGCATGGCCTGCTGTTCAGTGAGTGGCCTGACTGCGGGCACAATTCTTTTTTTTTTTTTTTTTTTGCAGGCCAGGCCAGGCCAGGCCAGGCCACCGGGCATTTGCCCGACGTGCCCGATTATGCAGTCCGCGCCTGATCTTGTTGATTCTTTTGTTTTTTGGTAGGTAGCTGAATGCGCGATTCAATTCCAGCGTGGCATCATGGCGGCTTTGTTTACACCTGATGACCTACTGACATACTTCCTTGTAGTGCAGGTTAATTAACTTATGAATGAACTCTTAGCTTGCTTATTAGCCACACGTAGTTCATGATAATAGGGTGCGAATTTAATAATAATAATAATATATATATATATTTTTTTTAATATTCCAAAACATCTCGCGGGCCGGATGAAACCTGCCCGTGGGCCGGATCCGGCCCGCGGGCCGTATCTCTGACATCCCTGCCTTAGAGGGAAATAACAAGGCTGTAAGAACTTTTATTGAGATACTGAACTAACATCACAGCAAGACATAAGTGATGCCATGCACGCATGTTAAGCTATCGTCATCATCACATCAGACAGGCTGTGTAAAGCAGCCACTTGCGATTCTGAAGGGCTTAATTTCATTCAGATAACAAGGGACCCGTTTGAAAATGTTTGTCACTTATGCCCATATGTTTCTCAAAAAATATCACATCCATTTACACCCGCTTACTGCGAGCTAGCATGACATGGCTGGCTGGTGCCATGGTAGCCTACCTACCTTCCTCCAGTCCACCTGTTTGTCTGGCAGGCACAGCGACAAGTTCTTTTGTTTAGCCTACGACAACGTTACGTGCTAATTTGCATATCAATATGCGCTAATTAAGTAACTACTAACGACTCTGACTGCTCAATGCTCACCTCAGTTTCATTGATCATGAGTGGGGAGAACGATTGTGTGGACTGTGGAGGACCACTTCGCTGCTGTACTGTGTGTGTGACCTGTGTGAAGTGATGTGGGATTAGGCAGATAGATGGAGGAGGGAGCGCCTGCGCAGCCGCGGTTCTAGAAACTTTTCGGGTGGGCTGAACCCCCCTAAATTTTTGTCTCAGCCCACCCTAAGAACATAGAGGGGGGGGAAACATGCACACAGCGCATTGAGTGTAGTCAGAAACTGCTACTAATGACCACCATGGATTTGGAGAGGGATAAAAAATAAAAAAAATAAAAAATAAAAAAGTTTTTTTGCCTCTATTTTTTTGGGTGGGCTGAGACTATTTTTGGGTGGGCTAAAGCCCACCCAAAAACGGCCTAGAACCGCCCCTTGCTGTTGGTGTCGCTGTTTATGTTGCACTGGTCCGCTGGCTCTTTGTGCCGATGACGAGGTACTGTGAGCCCTGCTGCAGAGAGAGAGAGAGAGAGAGAGAGAGAGAGAGAGAGAGAGAGAGAGAGAGAGAGAGAGAGAGAGAGAGAGAGAGAGAGAGAGAATGTGGTGGAGGAAGAAGATGAGGGGGGAACACATTTAATGTTAATTAATATTATTTTGAATGTGTTGCATAACATTTGATTTATAATTGTAGCTATTAGCCTGTTGTCTTGCCATTCAAATGGTGATGGTTTTTAGGCCTTGAATCTAATTCAGTGAAACTCAAATTTTTCTATTATTGCCAGACGATTAAACAGTATAACACATTAACTTGTTTCCCAAACAATGGTATATTTCTATTGTTCTATCATTGTCTGTATCAGAACATGTGTTATCATGATGTATGCATGGCCATGGGCTGTTTCTTCTGTGGGTGAAACAGATAAAACTGTCTCTTTTCTAGAATGATATTAATCAGTTCATCAGTTTGTAAAACAACAAAACTCATTTCTGCTAAACATGATGATTTGCTGGCTGCTTTCCTGCATGTTACTGGTGTAAAGAGGAAGGAAGCGTTTTTATTTTTAATACAAGCTTGTTACCACAGAAGACCACATCCTGCTTCACAGTGAGCCTTCCCCACAAGAAGAGGTAAGGACTCAGTTGTAGGAGGCTGTTCACTGCTGCTCTAACCTCTTTTAAAAATCAGGTCATAGGCAGGCTGGTTTCTTTTTACTTTTTTATATTTTATTATTTTTTATTATTATTTTATTTTATTTTATTTTATTCTCTTAATTTTTTTTTATTTATTCTTACTCTTGTTTTTATATTGAGTTACTGGTTTTATTTAGTTGAGTACCCCACTGCTCTTGAGGAGGGGTCTGTACCTCCTAAAATTGTATTTATTTTATCTTCTTATTCTTTTACATCATCATATGGGAAGAAATTGCAATGAGGGTTGTGCAATAAACCCATGATGACTTGTGCAATATGCTTACGAGCAGTGTTGAACCAACTACATTCGCTGTCTACACCGCTTGCACAACTTCCCAGTGGAAGTTTAGTGTGCATGTTAGCAAGGGACTACACTGTATGTTTCGATGTGTTTTTTTCTGTCTGTTGTATGTATCGTGTCAAAACCTCTATGTACTTGCGATATGTCGCTGTGTATGGCACTATATGCCCAAGACAATTTTCCCCTCGGGGACAATAAAGTTCATCTCAACGACCATGGCAAGTAGTAGGCACGGACCTGTTCACATGGAACACACAAGACTACATCGTCGTCGGGGATTACTACATGCGAGGCAAATCTCACTTCCCCTTTCCTGCTTTCCTCACTCTTTCTGTCACAGCAGGGTGTTTCACTTCCATAGAGCACGAGGGCTTTTCACACTACATTCATTCCAAATATGCCTAATTGTGAATACAGTAAAGAAATGCATGTTGTCAACGCATTACAGTATATCAGTTAGCCCAGGGGTGTCAAACTCATTTTAGTTCACGGGCCTGATGGCACCGTATTTGGTCTCAATTGGGCCAGACACATTAAATCAATGCATAATAACCTTTGAATAACAGCTCCAAATTTCCCCGTTTCTGTGTAGTGTAAAGGTACATTTTAACAACACATTTTCACATAGGGTTATCCCTGCTACTATAGGCCTATCATATACAATCAGAATCACAATCACTTTTATTGCCACAATATGCAAATATTACATACAAGGAATGTGTCTACTGTTTGTAACTGTGCATTACAATTGACCTATCGCTAAGCCCCACCCCCCCCCCCCCGTGCTCACGGGGGCAGGCTGACTAGAATAATGGCAGCCGTCACTGTCAAAGTTATATCCCAAGACGCTCTTCACAACTTTTTGAGGCCTGATATCGTCTAGAAGCCATCAGAAAGTACTTCACTATGCCATGGAGGGCGATGTACAACATTTAAAGCTATCGATAAAAAGAAATGCGATACGTGCATGCCTGGAAACGGCTTTAGCGACTCTTTAATCAAACGTTTTAGGAAGACACCGGGTGGGGATAACACAGGCGACACATCCAGAATTGACATTCACTTAGACTTAGGCCGTGTTCACATTACGCACTGCCACAAATTGGATCCTCAAGTCGGATCTGTGTGTCCAGACCTAAACAGCCTATCTGCATGGGTTGCTATGGTAACGACGTGGGCGTCCGTAAATACGTACGTTGGTGACGTGGTTTTCCTGCGCAGAAGCATTTGATGACGAGTTGCGAGTGACGTTCAAATCAGATTTGGTCGATCTGCGCGTCCGCACTGAAGTCACATCAGTCGAAAGCAGATTGGAAACTACCTCCATATGTGGTTTGGGACAAGTGACACAAATCAGACTTGGAGCGTCCAGACTCATAAAACCAATCTGGATAAAGTCATTAATAGGTCACTAAAGTTCACAAATCAGATTTGGT
The DNA here is from genome assembly GCF_964638095.1 of Poromitra crassiceps. Classification (NCBI taxonomy): domain Eukaryota; kingdom Metazoa; phylum Chordata; class Actinopteri; order Beryciformes; family Melamphaidae; genus Poromitra; species Poromitra crassiceps. The sequence goes on along the minus strand of NC_139626.1, from coordinate 59,737,228 downwards.
CTCCTAGTCTGAACATGGCCTTAGAGTAACCTCTCCGTGGATTATAGCCTATATGCCGAATTGAAGAGTGGCGCCTGGTAATATATTTCATGTACCTCTGTACCTCATCAGGAAACATTAGTGTAGATGTTTTTCATAGCGAGACAACGGCACGCACGCATGGGTGGTGGTGTAGCACCGTGACTACTAGCAGATCAGCAGACGCATAGCTTACAGCTTTTAACATCATGTTTTCCTCCTGGATCTTTTCTCTTTAGACTACCTCACATTTAACGAGATTAATTCCCTCGTTTTAGGGTTTGACTGGTGTCTGGTGACCCAGACACCAGGTGAACTGATCTGATGAACCCATAGCTTTCGTCATGGTTGCAGATTGTGACTCAACTCCTTTTCCTTCCCTGTCTGTCATGTGATGTGTGTGTTTGTGCTGGTATTGGTGCGGTGGATCGAGGTCAGTGGCTCCACTCTTTCACATCAAGGACCCTAAACTGACACAAATTAGACCACGGATCCCCATTTGATGAGATTTTGTCCCATGGGTCCCCCATCTGATAGGATTTTTACTTGTAGACGTTTTATTGTAAAATTAGTGGGGGGAGGAAGCATCTGTTCAAAAATCTGATAATTGTTTTTTTTTATTGTTGTCTATATGTGTTTATATGTGCATACAAAACACAATGACACGACACATATTGACATAAACACAAAAGCAAAAAAAACAAACAGTGGCGACCCTCCCCCAACCCATACCTATGGATCTCTATATATAGTATCTGCAAGAATGAACAATCACAAGACGGAAATTTGGCAATAAATAGAAACAGTGACTACAGCAATTGTTAGATTTTCTCTGCCATCGTTTGCCATGATAAGATAGTGCGAGCTTCAGCACCATGCATTCTTGCAACTGATATAACTCCATATTGATTATGTCAATATACAGTATTATGTGTTAATCCACTGAACTTTGGTAACTGTGTATGTGGAAGCCAGCATCTTTTTGCTAGCAGTGATGCCTGTGAGGAAAATGCGTCTGCATTTATCAGATGTTTGCTTGCTTTTGTGAGAATAACCTGAGGAAAGATGTCCTTGTGCCTGGTGTTGAATGTAAATCTGAATCATGTATCGCAGATGATCGCTCATTCTCCGTCATCTGGTCAGAGGCACAGTTGGATAAAATGATGTGTGTTGATGTCAGTGGCGTGCCGTCCATTAGGCGAACTAGGCAAATGCTAGGGGCGCTTGAGCCGTTAGGGGCACCAGAGGATAATTTTTTTTTTTCTTTTTCATGATAATAGGCCTACTATTATTTTACAATAGTAGACAAAAAAATAAGCACAACAACGTCTTAAGTCTTTAAATAATAGTGAAATCATTTTTCTAATTCTGGCTTTCTGGCTGCCTGGGCTGCAGCACTTTCACCATGGTCCCTCACAATATTCTTCTAAATATGGATGAAAGTCCAAAAAATGTCAAATTTTCTTCGCCGCTGCCCTTGCGGGCTGCACCGACAGTCCCTTCCTTACAGCACACCCTACCTAAAAGTACTTCCAGCGCCACTGGGGAAGGGCGATTCTGAGCAGCTAATTCCACACTAATTCCACCACTGCAATGCAGTGTTGGAATTAGCTGGAATTAGCTGCGATATCATTTTTATTATATTTTCTTTGGGGGGGGGGGGGGGGGGGCACCAGCAAAAATCTTGCCTAGGGCACCAACTTGGTCAGGCACGCCGGTTGATGTTGTAACATCCTCATTCATGCCATGTGATTCATGTGGGTCCAGGAAATCAAAGAAGTAACAGCACAAGATGCCCAGCTGGCTGCACTGAAAAGAATCACAAAGGCCGACTGGCCTGCATGAGAAAAAGAAAAAATGCCCGCCCAACATCCAGGAATACTGGAACCACAGATCTGAAATCTCAGAAATGGACGGCATCATGGTCAAAGGGGAAAAGATCATAATTCCTCAGAGACTCAGAGAAAACATGATACAACGCAGACACGGCTGGGGCACATGGGCGTCGAGAAAAGCAAGCACAGAGCACGAGACATACTGTTCTGGCCTGGCAATGGAAAGCAAATCGAGGCAGTAGTGGAACAATGCAGCATAATGCCAAGAAAGATGCAGCGCAAACCCCAAAGAGCCCCTGCTGTCATATGCCATACCTTCCTGTTTCAGAAAGGAAACCTGTATTCTAGCAGTCGTGTTGAGCACATATGTGCCCACAACAATTTCCTCTGCAAGACCACATCCTTCATACAAGTGCAGAGTGGGCACGGCATTGTTAGCTAAATAATAGAGGTGTGTCCTTGATCTGACTATATTCTCACGTTATGTCCATGATCTGCCTGTGTTTGAACGTCTCTACAGCCTCGACAGAGACAGGAGAGGACCAAATATGAGGTTCCCAGCGGCTGCCAGTGGATTTCTTCTCTTCCATCTGTCTGTGTCAGGTATTCTATCATTACATTTACACTATACAAATTGTTTTCTGCTGCTGTAAGCCACAACAATTTACACTGAGTGGAACAGTGGAATAAGCTTCACTGTAGTCATGTTAGCTGTTCAGAAAGATCATTGCCTGACGTTCATCACCATCTGTAAAAAATTGACTGCATTTATTTAGAGCTTGTATCCAAAGCACTTTACAATATGCCCACATTAACCCATTCATGCACACATCGATGGCAGCAAGCAGGGTGCTGGTGCGGCCATCGGAAGCAATTTGGGGTTCAGTAACTTGCCCAAGGACATGCAGACTGCAGGAGCGGGGATCAAACCACCAACCTTTTTTTATCCAAAGCCATTAGTGGGCGAC
>NC_139626.1:59714407-59729407 GCF_964638095.1 Poromitra crassiceps | reverse complement strand
TCTGGAGTTCCGGTTTTGGAGCGCACCGCAGTACAGACAGACGACGATTCACATGTAGCAGCACTGGTGACAAACAATTCATTCGTGAAAAGTAATAAATATACATTTAATTGCCAAGATATGTCTCTTGTCTTTTTATTTTCACTGAAATGTTTTGTGTAAATGAGTCGCTATGTATGATTAACTCAACCCAGGTCCTTACACATCAAGAGCGAATATATGGCACGAAATTGCGATGCGAGTTTTGACCCACCTGTCAATCACAGCCACAGATGTGTACACGTCGGAAGCGAACTACTGAAAAATCGACCGTGGTTCGAAAAAATAAACACCGCAATAACGCTCGGCGAAACTTTGCCGTTGGTATGCACGGTTGCATTGACTGATATAGGTTCGGATAATATTATTGACGTGCGAATTAATCGCACGAAAAAAACGCTCCCGATGTGTAGGACCTGGCATCATCAGAGCCTGAGGGGGAGAGAGAGCTGCGGTGATACACGGACAACTTCTCAGTAATAAGCCTAATTTAGCCTTCTTGTCATTATATTATGTTGCTGTCTTGCTTGTTGGTGTTTCAAGAGTAAATATCTCCACTCCACAGACATGTTTGAGTTACAGCAGCCAGCCTGCTAGTGCGCTGCAACCTGTGGACACATCCGCCTACGCAATCACATCGTTTACATCCGACGGGCTACTGTCAGCAACGCAACATAAGCAAAAATAATTCAATTTAGCTCTCTGTCCATTTTGTTGTGTTGAAGCTAAGCACTAAATGAGTGAGTACAGTAGTAGGGCATCTCTCACCTTTGAGAGAGACTGCATTTCACTCAGTAGGCTACCCCTAAAGTGAGAGTTTATCAAGCAAAATGACGAGTTAATTTACTTTTAACATCGCACGCCCTGCGATGTGACTATTGCGCATGCGCACATCGCGATGACGATGTGTAAACGATATATCGTGCAGCCCTAGTGTGTGTGTGTGTGTGTGTATGGGGTGTATACTGTGCCAGTCTGGGCTGAGTGAGCAGTCTAACGTGTCGAAGCTACGTGCCTACGTACGCGTGCACGTGTTGAAAAAAACCATTGGTCTCCATGGAAATCTACACGGTATGCGGACGTCATGCGGGGCGGCGACGTGGCGGCGACGTGGCGGCGACGTAGCGACGTAGCTCACCTGATCACCGTCAAACAGGGCGGCGTAGCGGCGACGCTTGCTGCGAAACTCATATTTTGCACTTTGCACATGGAGAACGTACGCCTGGATAAACGCCTGGATAACGTACGCCTGGATAAACGCCTGGATAACGTACGCCTGGTTAACGTACGCCTGGATAACGCCTGGATAACGTACGCCTGGATAACGTACGCCTGGAAAAGGTACGTAGCATAGCAATTAGCCTATATTAGCTATACAAGGGATCAGCCAAGCAGCATTTTGGTAAACAAACTGCGTCACGCCTGTCTTGTAGAGCCTGTTGTTTGGGACATTAGGCTGATTTGGTGACTGGGGAGTGGAGTCATACACCAAAGTAAAACCTTTTTTCTTTTATTTTTTGCATGTTTTTCATGGGGGGTTAAATCCTGAGGTAACCTGGGGAGAACATGCAAACTCTGTACAGAATAGCACTTTTGACAAGCTAGCCCACCTAGGCTGTAGGCACAATAACTTGTTAGCTAAAACTAAGGAGAAATAACTGGACAACACAAACTACATCAAACAGCACATACAGTGCATTGGAGAGGAGCAGGGACTGAATGGCCTGAACGTCTTTTAAGAATTGCACCCCCCAGAAGCAGGCTGCAAGACAGGGCCCTGACAGTGGGAGGTTTACAACAAAAGCTAAACTCTTATCAGAAGTGGGACACTGGGACAAAATCTTATCAAATGGGGGTCTGTGGTCTGACATGACACATTTTGAGAAGGAGACAGTGCCTTTCTCATATACACACGCAGGCTTGTGGTCTAGCGGAGAACCAAATGATTACATTGAAAAATAATAAATATAGGCTACAATGATCAATATAACAATCACCTCTCTAGCCAGTGAAATGCAACCAATAAACTAAACAGTCTGTAGTAGCACTAATGATGAACACTGTATTCAACATAAATTAACATTCTGTGGATGAACTCGGGATATACAACATTGGGGGACAAAGGTGAGATCAGAGGGTTTGATGGATTGTGGGAAATAGAGTCCAGAATACCAGCTTGTACAACATACATGTTATGTTAAAAAAATGCCACATCTGTCTGCGGGGCAGCCACCTATAAACTGTAGGCTGTGTAAGTGAGCACAAAACCTGCCGCTACAGGCTTTTGCAAGCTGACCTGTCTCTTACTGTATGCCCACACAGGTGTGTTTCTCATCCCCTGCTTCATTATGCTGTTCTGGTGTTCCACTCTCATGGAGCTGAGTCTAGGCCAGTATGTGTCCAAATGAGTACGGAGCACCCTGGCCATCACTGTGTGGAAGTGCTTCCCTCTCTTCAAAGGTAATCCCCCCCCCCCCCCCATATCATGCTTTTAGTCCAATAATTACAGACCAGCACACACTGCAATTCAATGAGGCAACCTAATGTTAGAGTAATCATGTCAGTCATGTACAGTATGTGAAGAAATCCAGTCCGTTCACAGTTCTGGATTCATTCTCTGGAACGTTTGAGCATCCAATGGTTGAAATGAAATGATTGTAAATAATTTGAATAATTGAATGCCCTAGCATTTGCAAAATAAATGAATAAAGTCTAACACAATAATATAGTGGTAATCGCTAAAAATACCATAGTTTCAAAATGAATAGTAATTCTGATTTAGGATGACCCTGGAAATTCAAAGCATCAAAGAAAGACATTGCTTCAAGGGCTTTATCAAAGCCAAATAGACCGATAAATTGACAAATTGGCCTTGAAGACCAGAGGGACCATACCACGAATGGAGGATAAACAGATCCAGGATCTGTCCCTTGATCTGGTTTGGCTTAACCAGATCAAAGCAATCAAGCTATTCGTTACCATGACGCCGGTTATCAGCCGGGTCTGTCAATTTGGGATTTCTTTATCCAGCTCGGAGCTCGTGCACCTGAAAATGCTTGTGAACAGGAGCTTGTGCCCACAAAAGAGGCGTGGTTTTGTAACAACTAGCCAATCACAATGCAATATTGACAGCTCTGGATTTTAGAGCGTCTATTTCCTCATTCAATGAAAGCCACATCAAAGTGTAGGCTATAAATTAACGGAGCTTTACTGCATGTCACAATCAAAGTCTGCGTTGGATATGAGTCTGTTACTGAAGGACTGTCTAAAGTTACCGCTTTTATTCACATCAGTCATGGGTCAAACGTGCTTGGGAGCAAATAAAAATGAATACTTCACACTGGAGGAACAAACCATAATCTTAAGGAAATATGAAGAATTCAGAGATGTAATAAAAACCGAAGGCAACACTGCTGCACATAATAATCACAGAAAGGAGGGCTGGCAAAAATTGCAGATTGTTCAGCATCTCCGTTACAGTGCGCTTTGGAGAGGTATGATTAAATGGGTCTTGGTGGTCGTAAAATACTTTTCTCTCCTTTTCCAGGAGGCTCATTGGTTCATGGCCGGTGCCTTTTAAGGTTTAATCCTATCCTTGCAACTTAACCTGCTCTTGACCAGGTTAACTATGAAGCAGAACGGTCCTTACACATCAAGAGCGATGCGAATATACGGCACGAAATTGCGATGAGAGTTTTGACCCACCTGTCAATCACAGCCACAGATGTGTACACGTCGGAAGCGAATTTCTGAAAAATCGACCGTGGTTGGAAAAAATAATAACGCTCAGCGAAACTTCGCCGTTGGTATGCACGGTTGCATTGACTGATATAGGTTCGGAAAATATTATTGACGTGCAAATTAATCGCACGAAAAAAATGCTCCCGATGTGTAAGGACCTTTAGTTCCTATGGAAATAGATCTCGGTAAGAAGTTAACTAGCATCGTAGCATGGCAAACCCAGTGTTAAACCTGAAGTTACCTCGCTAAGCAACTAATTTTGCTTCGTGGTCTAGGCCTCAGGTAATTTTGTTATTTGTTATTGGGTCAGGATACCCTCTTGTGGTTGGCTGGAAGTACTACAGAATGTAGAAGTTGCATGACCTTCAGTGTACCCTGAAAAAAAATCCAATACAAAATATTAGTCTGGAACACAGGGAATAGGCATCTTCCGGTACTTTATTCTCCAGGACACATTACAGAACATTTCTATGAACATTAAAAACGGCGCATCGATGTAACTTCCCTGTTATATTCTCAAAAATGAAAGAAAAAATTACAAAGTATGCAGTATGTTTAGTGAAACTTGAAATGTGAACAGTTAACATTGGGTGTACTGTAATCCTTGTCTCTCTAACAATCTCGCAATGGCGCTGGGCATGTCTAACTGTTAGTCAGATAAACATTTATGTACATATTTGTGCAGATTAAATTGTGATTTGTACCAGAAGTCGACATACTGTAACAACATATAACAAATAAATTGCTGTATAACATTCCCCCCCACATCACCACCACCCCCCCCCCCCCACACCCCCCCCCCCCCACCCCCTCCAAAATCTCAGCCCGAAGGAGCTTCATCACCGGCAAGTCCGTCCACAATCAGAGGATCGAGCGCTTGTGGCGTGACTTATGGTGCGTGGTTGTCGGCACCTACTACGCTGCCTTCAGACATTTGGAGGACATTGAAGCCTTGGATGCAAACCAGGACTCGCATCTGATATGCCTCCACCATGTGATGCTGACCAGGCTAAACTGGCATCTCCACTTGTTCAGCCAAACATGGGACAGACATCCGATGTCGTCTGAGGGCAACAAATCCCCCGAGCAGCTGTGGGTGGCAGGACAACTCATGAATATGGAGCAGATACCCAATGAGGTAAAGTTGTCAACTAGAAACATTTCATTCCAGCTGCTGATTACATGGCAAACATAAAGTGTAACTGATACTACAGACATAATCTAACAGTGAAGGCAGAGTGACACACCAAAATGCAAAATCTTTGTTAGCAAAATGTACAGTATGCTCCTTTTTGTTTTACATACATTTTATTTTCTATTTTTTATTAACAATGTTAATGTAAATTGACAGCGTGTTAAGCATGCAGTCTTTTTTGTGTGCCCGGTACATTAACGTTATGTTACACCAATTTCACAAATGCGGACATCTCAAACGTTACTTTGTGGAATGCGAGGCAGCTCATTCACTGAATCACCTAACTTTAAACAACCCTGAAATACACGTTACCAAATGTTTTTTGTTTGAGAAGGCTGGCAACGGTAGGCTGTCATCAAAATAAAACCTCACCATGTCTGTAAATTACTGCTTGCACTCAGAGCGTGTACGTGTGAGTGTTAGCAGTCCTTAAAAATGATCAATATCGACTTTTTAGCTATATCGCCCAGCCCTAGGGTCGGGCTTGTCTCCAAGCGGTTTAAAGATGACTATTTCTCCATAATGGTTTTTGTGTCATTAGACGGATTTCGCCACTTTGGGAATTGACTGGGATGGACCGACCTCCCCTGATACACCGGCTCCTGTTGAAGTTCCTGCGCTACACCGTGGACTACAGGACACATGTGAGACCCTGCTGCGAACAAACATTGATCCATTCCGGACAAGCGAGGTGTATGGCATACTGTAGACATTTACATGGAGGCTTTGAGGATGGTCCAAGGGCATTTGCATGAACGTTCAGGTGGGGCCACCCTGCCTGTCCCCTCTCCCATATCGCACCCTGCCCGTCAAGAGGAGCGGACGTAAGCCATTTCTAAACATGCAGTGAATTCCTGAACATAGCCAGACATTACTCAGATTTTTTTCTGTAATATAAGATATTTTAAGTCATAGGACATGGTATATTGACTTGTAATAGGGAGACTCTTGCCTTTATTTATCCCACACCGGCCTCCGTTGGCCAGCCCTGGGACTAAGCAGTTTATTGTCAGCGTCCCGTGACAAGATGTGCACATGTGCTCTACAGCGGGCAGCGTTGTCTTCCTGAAAACCAGGAAGTAACTCGGTTCGGATTAGCTACGAAAATGATGTTTCACGCAACTATGGATTATTATTTCATCACGTGGTGAGTACCCGATGTCACAACATGTAGGAGCTTTCTGGCGCTGTGTTTTGTTGACTTTGAACGGCGATATCGTTATCGATACTATTGCACGCAGAGTAACAGTGGAAGAGTTGCTGAATGGGGCTTTAACCACCCATGCCCCAAGTGCAAAGTCCACTGGTAGAGCAGGTCTAGTTTAGCAGCTCCCAGCTCATTTCAAGAACGTGGGGTGAGAGGAAAAGCAAACAAGACAGATAATTATAGCCTATAAATAGTTTTTTATATACCGGTATACTACTGTGTCACTTCTTCACTATTACTACATACTAATATACTTTTATATATACTGTGTCTACTCAATAAAACCCTTTTGTCATTGTGTTTTATATGCAGACTAAGCAGTCATTGGCCGGAAAACTCATATTTCCTACTGATGGGACAACGACAGAGGTGAAGGCCAAGCTCGAGGAAGCCTTTCCGGCATTGCATGGTGTGTGTGGGGGGGCGGTCAAACCAGAGCCATCTACCAAGAGTCGTGACATCTCCGTTCACTCCAATGGACCAGTTATTTTACTCTCAAGAGTTCCCGGAAGTAAGGTTATGGATTAAGCAGCGCTGTCTAGTTGCTGCAAAATGGACAGTTTGTGATGTACTTTGAAAGGGTCCGACGTTTAAATAATCAAAGTGTACATTATCAGCTTTATTTTATCATTCAAAAGTAGCGCGAGCCTCCTTCCTGGCTATTCATTGGCTACTGAGTCACGCATTTTGGACCTCCGCTAACGCCACTCTCTTACTAGATTGCTCTGGGTCAAACGAATAAAGTGCTGCAGAAGTCGACTACTTGTGGACCTTCCAGTCTTTGTCAATGTACACTCCTAGGTCTTTACAATCCTCGACATTGTCCGCTCTATGTGGATGGAAACAGGGGTCACCATCTTGATAAAATACAGTAGGGCTTGGTTTTTATTTTGCCATTCATTCACAGCGCACAGATTTCAAGGCCAATTCCATGCGGCTCAATTTTCTCCCTTGGTTTAAACTGTCCACCAGTAGATAGACAAATAAAAGAAGAGCCTCATTCATTGGTGTAGCAGTAGGCCTACATAAAAAGGTGCTAGTCTTACTGTGTGTGAAATGTATTAAATACTATTCCTTGTATATTATTTTTGTCTCGTTATTTGAAGTGAGAGCAAGACAAATATTTTTGCTGTTACCTGTTGCAGTTGGTGGAGGGAAAATGTGATGATTGGGGCTGTGATTCAGTTCGGAAATACGATGCTGTTGAACAGCGGTCTCAAACTCATGGGCCACATGCCCAGACAAAAAGATAAATGCATAATAGATAACAAAACCTCAAAATGTTCCTGTCTATTTTAGTGTAAGGTATTACAGGTAGCCTACATTTTAAGAACAAGTTTTCACATAGGGTTAACTTAACTCTGATATCAGGTCTATCTGTAACTGCATTACAATTGATGACACCGGCTGTGCAGTTCCTCTATCGAAGGCACTGAAAAAGGTTTACCACTTACTGATGAATACAGAAAACATCAATCATATTGAAATTGCTCCTGAAACCTCTTAGCCTTTCCTAACTGACTTCCAACTACCACTGCATATTAATGTAGGAACCTAAACAACCATAAAACAGCATGAAATGTATTGTCTTGTGGTAGGTCTGTGCAGCAATGTGTTTTCTTTTTATATTGGTGGGGGGGGGGGGGGCGGTTGGTAGATCATGTTGAGCTGGTCACCTCAAGGCAAAAAAGTGTGGGCAGTGCACCCTTGCTGTTATGTTTCGACAACCAATGTGCTCACCCCCCCCCCCCCAAAAAAAACATTACAATATGCAGCTACTGAAGAAGGCAGTGGTTGAAACGTCTGGCTGCACCATGGACATGTAAGAAAAGAAAACTTTTCCTGAGTGCGGGTCAGTTTATATTCTATTGAAACTTCAACCCTGCTGTAAGGCATGACAAGGTTGACAAACTTTCCATAGAAGTTTCAAGCAGTCACAACATGAACACATGATGCTAGCTCATTCAGTTTAAATGTTTCTTCTAGAACACTGATTCTTGCATTTCAGACATAGGCTACAAGATCCCTGTGTTATGGATGTGAAAATTAAATAAGACAAGTTGTAAATGCTGACCCCCTGTTCCATTTGGCTACATTTAGGCCTACATTCAGTCTGCCTGGCTGGCAATGTTCTCAAAATATTTGTATTGTAGCCTACATTTTGAACAACAACAATGATAACAATACTATGATAATAGTTCAAATTAATTAATTGTTAATGTTAAACTCCACGATTAGGCCTACTTAATGTAGGCCTACAGGAACCTAAAATAAATTACAGAATGTACAGAATGACTCATGGAATTCTGCACAAAATCATCTCAATTAAAATATATATAGGCTAGGTACGATGAGACAAAACCTTATCTTAATGTGGATTAGGGTCCTTGATATGGAAAAGGTTGGGAATCACGGGACTATTGTTTATGTTTTAAATGTCTCAACAATCACACAGACACAGGCAGGATGAGAGCCAAAGTCACGCCAAATTCGGATTAGGCATAATGCACCAGAGCCATTCACCCACCAGTTTTGGCGGGTGAAATGGTCTTTCATGATTCTAAATATACCCGAATCACTTGGTTTGACCAAGTAAAATGATTGTTGTAAACATTTTACAAAATGATGATGGAAAAAAGAATGGCGGACGAATGCTCTGGTGCGTTTGCTTAAACAGGAAGTGGGCGTAACTTTGGCTCTAATGCAGACGCACGTCACACGTCACGTAGCTTCTCACACGTATGAGTAGGCGACAATGGACACGTACGGCACACGTCACGTAGCTTCTCACACGTATGAGTAGGCGACGATGGACACGTACGGCACACGTCACGTAGCTTCTCACGCGTGGGGGTAGGCGACGTTCCACACGAGTGGCTGCTCTGTGAGTACATCAATGGCACAGTATACCCCTCATAGTGTGTGTGTGTGTGTGCGTGCGTGTCATCCTGAGAGGGGGAGTGATGGAAAGGGTTTCTCTGTGCCTCGTTCATCCTAGATAAAAACTGCCCACTCCAATCAGAAGGTGTGACATATGTTAATACCTTTCCAGTGTGTCCAATTATTTCCAGATATATGAAAAAACCAATACAACAAGCAATTCTGATATTTAGAACATTATTTTATATAGAGAATTTTGCATAAAGTACAAAGGCAGGTCAAGTATTATATTACCCCATTCAGAGATCTCTGAGGTGGATTTCCAGTGGTCTTTCCCTCACAGCAAAATATGTAGCAGGTCAAAAGAAGACCCCTGCAAACCGACCCCTCCCTTATCTTTTGCGTGTCCTTTTAAACTGCATCTTCTTGGGGGCGTCTGTCTTCCCGTGTGGGCTGGTCTCTCCCCGAAGGTTCCTCCTCCTAGGGGACATCCTTCACTGCTTGGGCTGTCATTGGTTGGTCATATGATCTCTCCCTTCTGTCACTCCTATTTGGCAGGCGTGTTTTTCTCCTCCTCCTCTTGGTCCGCATCATGTGACCTGGCTTCCACTGGAGGTCACAGCACTAACCCTCACTTGAATACTGGTCATCCATTTTATTTCCTATCTACCAAAGCAACTGTCAATTTATTTGCTAATATTACCAGCTTGATATATTTAAATTCCTATTTTGATTCTTATAATTTGAGTCAGCTAATTTAGCTATTTACCTATTAAAGTCCTAGTTTAGAACATTATGTAAGGTTATTGTTAGACTTGATAAACTAAACTATATTCTGGATAGGATCGAATTCAGCTATATTTGGGCTAACCCCAGTCTAAACTGGAAAAACAATCATACAGTTCAGACTTACTGTCTCTCGGTCTGTAACCACCCTAAGGATGTAACCAGAATAAGAGCGTATTCTTCAATCAAAACAGAGAAAAACTCACCCTGTTTAAACCGGATGAGAAACTCTTATCAATTACCACTTATCAACTAATTTGACTATACATTTATTTTCCATTCTATAGTTGCAGTAATAACAATAGGCTATTATTTATCTAAATATGATAGCACTCTCCTTGTGTATCAAGTGGGACAAATTGAAGTTGATCAACACACAACATCAGACATCAGACTCCTCTCATTGGTGCTGTGTACTTGAGCATATCTTCTCTTCTCTGTGGAAAAATCAGCGCATCCAATGTATGCTCTTTAACTTTATTTCATAGGATATCCAAACCAGTCAGTCAATCAGTAAGATATATATGCACAATAAGCATCAATGTACATACAACACTGTGATGCTTCTCACAGAAACCCCTCATCCTGTGGGGGCTTTGTGGAATGTGGCTCCTAGAGAAAAGCCATAAACTCTGTGTTGTTATCCAGACCTTATCCCAAAGTGACTAAGTGACTGAGCAGAGACATATATCCACTAAAAGAATGCCCTTATGTCGGCCGGACCCTGTGACCTCTGCCCCGACCATATCCTAAATGACCGTCCTTGTGCAGCTTATCCACTCCCAGACCTGTAGGCTTAAAATGAGAGCTTGTCAAAATAGAGCATTGTTCAACTCCACAGAACCTTCTAATGGTTAATTCCCATGGTCAGCACGTCTCCTAATAGAAATGGAGAAAGTTCATCATTACACATACTCAGCCGCTCCTCCGATGACCTAGAACAGAACATTTAAACATAATTAAAGATATATTTGAATTAACAAATGACAAGATCATCTCTGTAATTGCATATTTTCATATCAGCATGTAGGGCCGCCATTCTGGAGTATCCGCCTTCTGTTGAGTCCAAACTGGACCTATGGAGAAATGTTTGATCAAAATACCATAGATTGGGGAGAGAAATCTATCAATCCCCCTTTTCACAACTCCAATAGAGGTGTGAAACCACCTATTTATTGATCTCGTCTTATGGCAGCATCGGATGGTCCAAATACATATTTTCCTGAAACATAGCATATTATATTAGCACTGTGATTTGAGTTATTTTAAACATATTCTTCAACTTGGCTCTTCAACCTGGCTTGGTACTGCATCTAACATAAGCCCCATTTGAAACCCCTCTAACGACAACATTCAGTTCATTCAGTAGCATAACTGTTCCCATAGCTCTCCTGGAACCCACTTAGACAACATTAAACCTCAGCACAAACACAACTTAACCCCATTAGTGCATGTATTCATTTCCAAATTCGTCATAATAATGGTTGCCCCCTTGTCCCAATTTGCACCCAAATAAGTGCATAAGACTATTTGCTTAGATCGCACTATGCAAAAATGAAACCCACATACTCAAGATTGGACCTGTGCTGCAAACATTTGATTTCACAATGTGCCTGTATTTTAGACAAAATAATTTCTTCTATTTTTATTAGTACAACAAGTCGCTTGTATGGCAGATAATGTTTGAGATACTCTGTGAGTACATATCCAATTGTTTACTTTATAATTTGTTTGCAATGCCTCCTCATAAACAAGATGACTCCTGAGTGAACATTCACAGCTTACAGAGTGACAATGTACTGACCCTGTAGACTTGTGGCAATAAACAATGGGGCGGAGGGTATCCCCAGAAGGTGCTGTGAGTGGGGGAGGGGCGGGCTAGACCCCTGGCAGTTCACTTGAGTAATTTTGGGGATGGCATAACCCCACTAGGTAAAACAGTGAGGGCCAACATTGTTCACAATACTCCAAACGCAAACTCAAGACTGTCTGTCCTTAGAGGAGGCCATTGACTTATTTATAGATACTTTTGAAAACATCTCCAGCGTACTTTAAGTATAAATTTAACTATGTGTAGCTTTTCTCAAACGGAAAAATGATAGTGTATCTTACCTGGGTCTGAGCTAGTTCTTCTATAGGGACGACAGAGAGAATTTTCAAGTTAATCAACAAACCCTTCATTTATGCAAAGTTGTCAACTAAACATACTCATCATATAACTATTGTTCTTTTATGTGTCACTGCAAACCTTCTATTCAGTACGTATTACTATATAATGTACAGTATTCAGTGTTCCCCACTGCTGTAATTTCCCAGTCCAATCTATTTTATTTTCCATAATTTATTATATCTGAGTCAGTGTGTTTTTTGCTGAGATTTAACCTTCCATCTGGGTCCATTCTATATTCTACGCATTCATTCACCATGCATTCCACAATGTATGGGGACCCCCCTTTGGTCTAAATTAATCAAACAACTATCAATATGGTCAGATCAATTGACACCTCAAACGAGTAATCATTAATGAACCCTCCCCGCCAATCGATCCACACTGAAACTCCAGTAGGCTACCCCTACCACAAATGATGTCATCAAGAATGTTCCAAAACTGAACAGACATCATTTCACATATCACAACCACACCGACAAAACACAGCACCATTTCGCCAATCTAAATATTATAATCAATGCTTTCATTCTCCATAGAATCAATGAACGTTCACGCCCCATACTATCAGCATTATCAACAATGACATCCGTTTCTATCAAATTTCACACCCGGCATCCAACCATCACTCATGCAGTATCATACAATCCTATCTATCTCAAATTATCACACTCAAATCAACTCAAACATGGAACTTATAGCCTACATAATCAGCCACTTACAGCACCGCTGCCCTGATGTAATGCCTTGCTCAAGGAGCCTACCCCACTCGTGCAGCCCCACCCTTAGGAAAGGGCTGCCCTCTTTGACCTTCTCAAGGGACAACATTCTTGGACATGCTGAGTTTTTTAGGCACGCCCAGTCTTCGCGCATGCTCACTCCACTTATCATATAGACCTTGAACAGAACGGAGCTCCCGACTGGGGCTGCACGGAGCAGCCCCCC
The DNA here is from genome assembly GCF_964638095.1 of Poromitra crassiceps. Classification (NCBI taxonomy): domain Eukaryota; kingdom Metazoa; phylum Chordata; class Actinopteri; order Beryciformes; family Melamphaidae; genus Poromitra; species Poromitra crassiceps. The sequence goes on along the minus strand of NC_139626.1, from coordinate 59,716,447 downwards.
TCCACCTCTCAACAGATCCAGGAAGCAAGGTCCTGGACAAAACAGCACTGCGAGCTGCAGCAAAACAGACAGTTTGGTGTAACAAGTTCCTCTGAAAGGGTTTGTTCCCCCTTGCATCAAAATGTACATTACCAACTTCATTTTAACCGACAAAAGTAACGCGCGACACCCTTCTGGCCATTCCGGTAGCTGCTGGCTCGCCACCGCCCGGTACAAGCCGCGTCTGGTGCTCAGCTCGCTGTCAGACCCTCCTTCGCCCGCAGATGTACCACCAGCCCTGAAAGAAAACCACCTCCACCTGATGCCACAACTGCTAGCCCCCCTCGAGCCGGACCCGTCAGCGGCGCTTCTCTCGGGGTTCCGCGGCGTCAGCAATCCTCTCCCTCCGCTGGAAACAACCGGAAACTCCGCTTCCTCAAACAGCAGCCCACACACACAAACACACACACATTCTCTGCCCAACGACATGTGAAGTTTGCACTGCGAGCGACCAACAGATAAAAGACAACCAAACAGACAGACAGACAGACTGACGGACAGACAAAAACTAAATAAAGGTTGTCGATGTCTGTTTTGATTTAACAGTCAATCGTTTACTACATACAGACATTGTTCCATTAGGCTACTATGGAACCGCACACTTCACAGGTTCAAACCCGAGCGCTTTACCAACTGAGCTATATTTCTTTGAATGCGTAAAGAGCCGGTCATGCTTATAATCTACCCCGTCTCACGCACACATGTCTACTAGTTGGGAGGACATATTATCTATGTGACGCCTATTATATCTATTTGCATAATCCATAGGCCATAGGCCATTAATCCCATTCCATATCTTTATATTTCTAAATAAATCTAACGTTAAAAGCATACGCTATTATTTTGAACTGTCGCGCGACCTTAACAGCGCCAATTTGACGGCAAAATAACTCATAGGCTATCTACAATTCTCCGCTCTGCAGCCCAACTCCGCCAGACAGACTCACAGGCTTCTCCTGTTATGGACGCCAGAGCCCACTCAGACAGCAAAAGTGCCAGCACCATCACAGCCGCGGCCATTTGCCTGCACCCGGACCCTTGGTTAGAAGCTGCGCGCATCAACTATGGTGTATTTTCTTCCACAAACAGTTTTTTCATAAGCGTCAAATTACTGTTGATTTATTTATATACTATACTCTTACATATTACCGTTTCACTGTGCCAGGCGTCCCTGCACAGTGAAAACTTTGTTTCAAATAGCACTCACTTGACAAATCAAGGAGTGTGACTAATTATACAACCTATTTATCCCTTTATATTATATAGAAAATGTTCCCCTATATCTAAGGATCATTTACATTCATTTTCTCTTCTTCTCAAACTTATAGCAAAGTTATGGATCATAAAGCAGTATAACACAATAATACAAAGGAATACTACCCCAAAGTGACCTAATCTTGCATTAGGTTGTTTAAATTTATAGCATACACCTTTGTGTCTAATTTACATAGCAACATAAATTGGAAGAATCTAAAATTCAACTCAAAATATGGATATTGATATTACTATTATTAGACAATTCTGTGTTATTTCTTCCCCATTAAAAATAATCTTTTATGATCTTTTCTATAGCTGATTTTTTCACAATTCATATTATAGCAAAACCTTCAGAGATATATTACAATAAAATGCAAAAACCTGAGCATTAATGCCCTCTGTACAAAGCGGATTTCCCCAGAACACGCCGGTTCTGTATAAATAACATATTTTCTGCTATGATCTTGGAAAAGTACTGTTATCCCTCACATGCATTCGAAAGCTATATGGTCTTGAGAAAGTTACTTTTATTCCCTCACATATGCTCGCTACGCTATTATGGTCTTGAGAAAATTACTGTTATCCCCTCACATATGCTAGCGGCCTTGGGCAGATGTTTTTGACGTACAATCTCGCCCACAGGTCTTTCCAAAATATCAAAACACGTGTCTGACCAGCTTTGTACCGGTTCCTAAATTTGATTGATAAATTACAGCATTTTTGGAATTCAGTTAGTGTAACAAT
>NC_139626.1:59651907-59704407 GCF_964638095.1 Poromitra crassiceps | reverse complement strand
TTTGACAGAGCCTGCCGACATCATCAGCACTCGATGCTGATGATGTCACGATGACTCTGTGAGTGTGAAGGCTTAAAAACATGCACATTCGGCAATTAATCAGGCCTAATTACCTAATTAAAAAATCTGGCTCCGTTAGGTCACCAGCAGGGGGCCGCTCTTTACACTTCCTGAAAGATTCAGCCCGATTGCACGTCAAATGGCATAGCTGTGGCCGAACACAATTCTGCTCACAGACACCTCTCATGCTCACAGTCATTATAAGAAGATCCCCTTCATCTCCTGCTTCTCTCTTTTTGACTTGCTCTCATTCTACCTCCCTCTCTCTCCTCTTCCCCACTCTCCCTCTACCTCTCTCGCCCAGGTGAGCCCATCAGATCTCTGGGGTGGGTCGTGTATGTGAGTGTGGCTGTGGCCGTTGTGCTGCTGGCTGTCAGTCTGCTGCTGCTCTACAAATGGAAGACAAAGAGGGAACGTGAGTTACCACACACACACAGATGCACACAAACACACAGACACACACAGATGCACACACACACACACACACACACACACACACACACACACAACACACACACACACACACACACAGATGCACACACACACGCAAACAACCTTTGTGTTGTCTGTGTTCACAGGTTCGAGCACCAGGGGAAACTCTGTAACCATAAACTTGCAGGTGAGTTTTTTTTTCTTTGTATCTATTTTTACTTTTATTGTTGCTTAGGCAACCCATGCTGTCAAACTCTTGTTTTAAACTTTTTGTTTGTTTGTTCTTATCTATTTTTACTTTTTAATAACAAACAAATTCAACAAAATATCTGGGCAGTAACTTTGGCTGGATTCTTTCTATGTAAAATTACAGTTCCAATTGAAAAAGTTGCACTATTAGTGTTAGCACTATCTATGCTTTTTTAAATCAGATAACACATTTTATAATCTGTTGAATAACAAAAAAGAACATAATAAATAGTAATAACTGTCATTTCAATTAAGTGTTATAATTTTGGAAAGTCCTTTAAAATGGACATATAAAGTGTTTACAGTGTGTGCAGAACACATGTAGGAGGAGCCTGGTAAACCATACTGATCACATGACCTCACATTCTGTTTGGTTCTGCGCAGAGCAATTTAGAGAGAGAGTGGCGTCAGCGGAGGACCAAAATGCATGACTCATTAGCCAATGAACAGCCAGGAAGGGGTCTTGCACTACTTTTGAATGCTAAAATGAAGCTGATAATGTACAATTTGATTCTAGAAAAAAACACTTTCAAAGTACAACACAAACTGTCCATTTTGCTGCAACTCGACAGTGCTGCTTAATCCAGGACCTTACTTCCTGGAACTCTAAAAAAGTAAAAAAAAAAAAAAAAAAGGTCCATTGGAGTGAATGGAGATGTTGCGACTCTTCTATATATACGGCTCTGGTTCTGCAGATCAGTCTGACCTCCAGCTGCTCTATAAGTCACTCTGTTGGTCCTTTATTACCTGCAGGGGGCAGCAGCTCTATAAGTCACTCTGTTGGTCCTTTATTACCTGCAGGGGGCAGCATCTCTATAAGTCACTCTGTTGGTCCTTTATTACCTGCAGGGGGCAGCATCTCTATAAGTCACTCTGTTGGTCCTTTATTACCTGCAGGGGGCAGCAGCTCTATAAGTCACTCTGTTGGTCCTTTATTACCTGCAGGGGGCAGCATCTCTATAAGTCACTCTGTTGGTCCTTTATTACCTGCAGGGGGCAGCAGCTCTATAAGTCACTCTGTTGGTCCTTTATTACCTGCAGGGGGCAGCAGCTCTATAAGTCACTCTGTTGGTCCTTTATTACCTGCAGGGGGCAGCAGATATATAAGTCACTCTGTTGGTCCTTTATTACCTGCAGGGGCAGCAGCTCTATAAGTCACTCTGTTGGTCCACAAAAATCAGAAATTTGCATATCTGGTCACAGCTATAATTGCAAATTTGTGTTTGTTTATATGAAAGTTAAGTTTTCCTTTCTCATCTTGTCTGTCTTCTCTTCATCAGGCAGACTCTGATCCTGAGTATGATGACATCGCTGCAGCTCAGTCAGGTTCTCATCCTGAGGATGATGACATCGCTGCAGCTCAGACAGGCTCTGATCCTGAGTATGATGACATCGCTGCAGCTCAGACAGGCTCTGATTCTGAGTATGATGACATCGCTGCAGCTCAGACAGGCTCTCATCCTGAGGATGATGACATCGCTGCAGACTCCACCTACCAAGGCCTCAGCCCAGCCACCATGGACAAGGACCAAACGTACGGTACTCTGGATCCAGACTCCACCTACCAAGGCCTCAGTCCAGCCACCATGGACCAGGACCAAACGTACGCTACTCTGGATCCACACTCCACCTACCAAGGCCTCAGCCCAGCCACCATGGACCAGGACCAAACGTACGATACTCTGGATCCAGACTCCACCTACCAAGGCCTCAGTCCAGCCTCCATGGATCAGGACCAAACATGCTCTACTCTCACAGACTAGATGCAGCGATACTCAACCTGAGGCTCTAGAGCCACGGCTCCTTATAGTGCCTCTTTTAAGTACTACTTAAAATAAATAAATAAATAAATAACAATAAAAAAGAAATATTTTTTGATAACACTTCATAATAACTATACAGTACAAAGCATTAATAAAGCATTCGTAAATACTTAATTCCCAATGAACTCATCATTTAAAAAGCATTATTCATACATTACTAAGCTAACAGATAGTAAGTAAGTTATAAACACAGTTATAAACATTTGATTCCCGATTAATAACCTAATCTGTAATGTGTTTAATGATTGTATTCTCATCCTTAAATGATAGATTCACAATTTATAGATGAGTATTATATCAATTACAAACCATTTATTTATGAGTTGTTAATGGTTCATAGGATCATTTAGAAAGTGTAAGTAAAGTGAACCCAAGTGAACCGCCCCATCCACAAACCCTTAGGGGAGTAACCCCACCCATCTACTGTTTAGGGATAAATAAGTATTACACCTTTGACACTTAAAAACCTATAAAAATACACCAAAATCTCAATTTCACCCACTTCCCGAGGTCGTAGAGACTCATGGACGGTTTCGTTGGAAAGCCCATGCTCCCTTCCTGGACATTTTCAGAAAGATCCGAGCGTCAGTTCCAGAGTTATTCAAGAAATCCTCCTATTGGCTGTTTAGAAGGCTCTGGGAGGCTTAATTTGCATTTCTGTCCCATCATGCAATTCTGACCCTCTTAGAGACACAAAACCCTGAGTGAAACACATCTCTCAGAATCATTCCCTGGCCGTTTGGCCATTCAGACATCTGCCTCCATTGGTCAAGGTCAGCCGAGACCTTCTATCTCATTTATTAAATGCTTTATAAGGCATAGTCCTCACTTTAGATGGGCTCACACAAAATACTTAACTAATGACTAGTAACTACCTTAATTAATCATGAGTTTGAGTATCAATAAGTGTTTATAAACCATCTACTAACACTCACTAACCATGTCTAAATCATATGTACAAATGTACACATAAATGTACATACATATGAATAGTTGTTTAATCATTTACTTACACTTTCTAAATAATGTTATGAACCATTAACAACTCCTAAATAAATGGTTCATAATTGATATAATACGTATTTATAAATAGTGAATCTATCATTTACAAAGTATGAGAATACAATCATTAAACACATTAGAGATTAAGTTATTAATCAGGAATAAAATGTTTATAACTGTGTTACTAATGCTTAGTGATGTATGAATAATGCTTTATAAATGATGAATTCATGATGAATTAAGAATTTACTAATGCTTTATTAATGCTTTATAGTGTATAGTTATTATAAAGTGTTACCAAGAAACTAATATTTTTTAAATGTGTATGTTATAGCCTATATGAACGAAACGACTAATTACAGTAAGCGCACGCTTTGGGACATGGGGATATTCACTGCGTAACTGCGCGACGGCCCTTTAGTGTGTTTCAAATAGATCGTTCCATCAGCATCAATTTTCGTTACGAATCCGAACTGGTTCATCCTCCAATTCTCTCCCTCCCTCTTCCCTCTCTCGTTCTCTCCTCTCTCTCTCTCTCTCTCTCTCTCTCTCTCTCTCTCTCTCTCTCACTCTGTCACTCTGCTTGCACTCAGCAAGAAAGAAGCTGCCGTCACAGACGTGATGGCAGTGACGCTGGGCTTTTAAGGGGAGTGATGTCACACTTGTGAATACTGTTTTGGGCATAAACACGCCTATCTGAGGTTTGCGCAAGATGACGCGAAGTGCAGCGGGCCGACACGCCCACAATTAGGGCTTTGCGCGGCGCTATTCCAGCGCAAAATGGGCGCTAACGCAAAATTACCGCCTTTGCGATGATAGGGCCCGTAGTGTGTAATGTTTGATGTTTCTGAATGACTTGATTATAAGTTGTTTGATTTTTACTGTTTGATAATTGTTTTACTCATTATTCATAATTCTGTAGGATTGTAATATCTCGAATGGCCACTTGAGGCAGGACTCAGAAGTCCCGTCGTTCCTGTTAAAATGCCCCACTTTGTAACAGTAATTAAACGTCTTTACAGCCGGGTTTAAAGTTATGCATAATTAAGGGCGTGGCCCGGTTGAGTGACAGGCGGCCATAGTGCCAGTCCGGCAGCCTGCGCTGGATAGTGCTTTCTATGGTTGTCTGACTTCATGTTTGTTGTGTTGGGTCTTTTTGTCAATTTAATCCAAATATTGGACTGTAAATATGGCTTTTTGCGATGCGTTGTAGTAACCGTACCTCAAAGAAAAGTGGTTTCCACTTTTTCCGGTGAGTGAATGCTGTTGTCGGTGGTCAGCTATACGTCAGCTAACTGCTAACAGCCAGACAACCATCTGTGCTATGCTAACCTGAGTGTAACATTATTATGCTTTTCACACACACTGAATATACCGAAATGACTTGATCTTGGACTTAATGTTGATGTTAATCAGAAAGTGCCACACTCTGTAACGTTAAGGTGTGTTTGACCTAATAGAAATATTAACGTTAATGTCACATTTCAGTTCCAGATGTAGCCTAACCTAGCTGTTAAGAGGCTATACGTTACGGTCACGTTACGTCAATGCCATGACCCATTATCATTAATATTATTATTATCTTTTTTATTATAGTATTACTATAACAGACATTCTGAGATTAACGTTAACATTATTGCAATTCAGAAACTGACTGATTGAGACTGAGAGCTGACATACCGTTAAGAGTGTTAACTTAACACAACTTAACAGCTTGATATGGGCTAGTTAATCGTCGGCAGTATTGGTTTTTGAATTCTAACAGGCTCACAGCATATATGATGATTGTGTTTCTGACTTGGACTGTGGTTTGATTCATCAGAACTGTCAAAATCCTTACTGCTGTCGGCTACTGTCCAGTAATAGTGAAATCAGGCGACAAGCTGAAATGTTCTTTTTTCTATCAAATCTAGGTACATTTGAGACTTGAAAGTAGTGTCATGTCTTGTCTGAGCTCAATGCAAGTGAACTAGTATTTGTCAATCCTGTCCAGACTGTCTTTTAATAAAGTATGTTGTGTTCTACTTGAATACCATGCCTCTGTTCCCTCATTTATGTTTACAATGACAAAGAATCTGTATGGTTTATCTGTTGGTATTTCCTTGGGTGATATTCCCAGGTTGTCACTCATTATAGACCTACCCTGCATTTTGTACAAATTGGGCTACATTTTCAATGGTAGTAAATCAAAGCCACATGTGAGATATCACAAGTAATTTTATTAAAACACCAATCAAAATAAAATGCAAAAAGAGGTTTCCTTCTCTAACTATTGGTGCTTTCACACAAAAATATTTACACAATATTATACTATATATATATATTATACAATAACAGCAAAATCAACATTTCTATACTTAGAGAATCTGGGCCCTATTCTCCCACAGGCCATCGGCGCTATTACGGGCCTTAACCGCAAAAAAACGTGCCTTGCGCCTGTTTCGGGAAAATAGCAATAGGCTTTAGGCTGCCAAATGCGCTTTAGGCCGAATGGGCGTGGCGGAGTCCCTGAATGCGCCGAAGTGGGCGTGTCGGCGCTAAATACCGGCGTACTACTATCTTCCAGCCATCTTCCGACCTGGCCTACTTTTAGCGCTTTGCGCTTTTGAAAAGCAGGCCTAAAGCAGGATTCTGTGCACCGGGGACAGGAAAGTGAATGGAGAATACAATATATAGAAAAAAATACTTTAGAATACAATAGAATATAAGATTGCAACCCTTCTCAGGCTTTGGGTGAAGCTGTAATGCAGTTTCATAAATTTAGTTTAGGCTATCATAATAATCCCCATTTATGTGTAATATAGCTCTACGTTTTATTACCCCCCCCCCCCCCCCGAAATTAGCTAGGCTACTAATATTACTAATATTCCTAATTAATATGTATTATTATTTCATTCAGATAATTGACATTATAGGCATGTATATCGTTTAATGTGAGAGAAAGGGAGAGAGAAAGAAAGAGAGAGAGAAACTGGATAAACTGTTGTGTAGCGCTTCTTCAAACCCCACTCTTCATTACAGCTATTCATTACAGAATTGTCTGTTGTATTTATTTTTTCTGTGTGCAAAGCATAGAAAGTTATAATTATTTCCAAATGTTTCCCCCGTCTGTGGCAGCGGAGCTGTCCGAGGTGCTGAACAAGCGCAGCGCATAGACGGCCACCTGGGGCGGCTCACTCAGGCGGTCCAGGACTGGGCGCGGGGCGTCGGCGGGGTAATTCTCCTCCCCAAACAGTGCGCGATGGTACATTTGAACCTGAATGGATAGATGAATAAACAACTTAAGTAAAGAGTTGTTTTGTAGCTATTCAAAATGAATGGTGGACAGATATATCACCTGATTCGCCAGCACCATCTTCTCCTCAGCTGTGAATTTAGTGGATCGGTTTTGGTCTGCCATATTGATCACACTGCGCCAGCTGCTGCCAATCTGGCTTTTAAAGCCCCTCTGATTGATTACTGAAGATTTTATTGAGAATAAACATATTTGTCAGAGCCTGTGGGCAGGGGGTGGGGGGGACGCATATATAGGCCAAATAAAATACTATTACTCAATAATAAAATCCTGTAAATTAAATAGAATTAAGTTATCAGATCCAGTAAAAGTGATAGGTGTCATTCAGAGGATGTTGCATCGTGCAGTGGGGGAGGAGAGATAAAACGATATCATTCTGGCCAAACTTTCATCTAATCTCATGACATCCAGCCATAGGCAATATTTTTTTCTATCAGATGCATTTAGAAATTATTTTCACTTTGGTCTTGCTATAGTGTAGCGTATTTACATGCTTGCAGTATTTTAACTGCAGTTAGATTGGTTTGAGAAGCATTATAATATGGAATAATAGCCTATATATGGAGATAGACAGACCGGATGAAGGGAGGGGGGGGCGGCGGAGCCCTTGGCTTTGTCTGGTTTTACCGGATTTGTCCAGGAATTGGAGCTTAAAAGGCAAGCGTGTGTCTCTTCCCTGCAATTCTCCAATGAGCGGACAATGCATAATTTTACGCTTAAAAGGCGTGGTTATAATGGTTGAGGCTGAGTTTAGCGCCGATACCAAGATATCAAGTGCGCCTTTCCACGCCCACTGCTTTGCGCTGCGGCTGGCGCTCGGCCTAGAAACTGCGCCGCTGCAACGATAGAGCCCTCTGTGTTTACTCAGTATAAGGTGCGATGGGCTGAGGATATATGGACTAAACCAAAACTGTGTACGTTTCGTATGATTAAACATGATTTTGGTACTGAAAATTATGTTAATTATAATTTATCAAAAAAACAGAGAGCCTTATGTGCCCAGCTGAGATCTGGTATTTTACCGCTTATGATCGAAACTGGACGGTATGTCAGATTGGAAGAAGAAGAGCGGGTGTGTCCAATGTGTTGTTTAAATGACATAGAAAATGAGTTTCATTTTGTTTTTTACTGTCCTTTTTACAGTGAACCGCGCAATATTTTGTTCAGTAAGATAAAAGCAGATTTAGATGTTCTTAATAATGATGATGCACATAATTTGAGTTGGTTGTTTACGTAGGAAACTTTTGGACTGGCTTGTTATTTGGAAAAAGCCTGGGACATGAGAAAAAAAGCTCTTTATCAGGAAAAGGCAATGTAAAAAAAGAAAGAAAAAAAAAGTGTATGTATGTACAGTAAGTGTGTATATGTGTATGTATATGTACATACGTATGTGTATATATTATATCATTTGTTTATTTTGTTTGTATATTGAGGTACAGCCGGATGTTGTGTTTATATATAATTTGGTATGATAGTGTCTTGTAATCCCATGCGGGATGGGCCAGAAATGGCATGACACGGGAAAAAAAAAAAACTAACTAACTAACTAACTAACTACACAATTAGATTGTTTTGATAAATAATCATCAATAATGTGGATATCAAGACTTGTGTGGGTAAAGGCACAGTAGATGATGACATCTGGTGCATCTGCTGCTCTTCTTCGTTGGAGGACGTGGGAAAACCAAGAAAGAAGACCATTCCAACCCAGTCCACCTGAAGCTGATCCCCAAGGCCTTCTCAGCAGCACGCCACACTGTCAATCAAGATCCCCACTGTGGGAGAAAATAAAATGTAATATGCTTCAGGAAATGAAATATAAAAAAGTTGCCTAATCCATGGCTACATTGATTACGTTAATGTTGTTTCACGGTAGCTAGCTGGCTATAATTCCTGCAATTTCCCACTATTTATATGCTTAGTACGTTATAATCGCTATAATGTCAATAACAGATACATCTTTGGATCAACTTTTATTATAGTTTTGTGTTCATTTAACCTAGCTCAACGTAACGTGAATGTGGGACGAGTCCTCTGCCTCACGGACCCAACCGGAGGAACAGAGGTGGATGGCCTGGATGTAGCCGTAGCCTTTTAGCTAGCTTCTTAGGAAGTTGTCTGACCTAGCTTCAGCTAGCTTGGGGAACTTCCACTTCGAGCTAAGGTGGGCGTGTTTGTCAGCAGGTAAGCTCACCCCCATAGGCTATGCTAATCGGCGCTCATGCACGGTCCCACTAGCTCCACCCTCTCAACCCCCTCCGTCCCACTAAAACAGGGGCACTCAAATACAAATATTAAAGGTCCACAATGTACAATTTCAAAGGTCCAAAGGTCCAAAGGTTCATTTATTAAGGTCATTCAAGCATACAACTGGAAAAGCTGAAATCCTATTGTGAAAATGTCAACATGAACATCATCAATTATTCTTTATCTTCTTTTCAAACAATTCACTGATGATAATAAATTAACTGTGCTGCTAGCATGAGTGGGAGGACGGAGAGGACGGAAATGGTGGTTGACATGGGCCGCGGAGCCTATAGGGCCGGTAGGGCTTGAGCCCGACCTACTTTTACGCCAAAAATTGATATGTTGCCAGACACAATCAAGCTTTTCGAGGAGCGCGAGGAGGAAGCAGGCAAACCCCTAACCGTGTGTTATGGAATCAGGATAATAACGTGCGTAGCCATGAGAATGGGAGGTGCTAGTGATTTTACGTAGCGAGTGAGTGGTGGAGCGAGAGAGAGCGAGTGGGCGTGTGGGTGCGTCGGTCAACGTCAGTCAGACAAGGAAGAGGCTGTGAATGAATGAACGGAGAAGTCTAATGTTAGCAAAGTTAGCACGTATAATAATAATAACTGTAGCCTACTGTAGCCTACAGAAGAAGTCGGTGACCGTGTAATAATCATCTCAAGGCTACAGGTGTGTCGCGGTGTGCTACTGTTTCTCCCATCTGCTGTGTATTGTGGGTGGTTGGTCCCGAAGCTAAAAGTAAACTACTTCGGCCCTGGAGGAGAGGAAACCTCCCCTGTGCTTCTCGACTACGGTCTGGGAGGAGAAGCAGGAAAGATCTTCCAACACGTGTCTGTTGTGTCAGCAATGAACAATAGCCTACACCTGTGGCAAAAACACTCCTGCCAGATGTACACAAACTGTTAAAGTTGTTTTATACAATCCCCGTGTCGTCTGCCAGCGCCGAGAGGTCTTTCTCGTCCCTCCGTTGTTTAAAGACATATGCGATCAACAATGACACAAAAAAGACTTAATAGCCTGATGTGCGGCCATACACACAAGGACTATTTGGACAAAGTGGATGTTTCGGTGATTGCAAGGGAGTTCGTCCAGAGCAACGACAAGAGGACGCAGTTCTTCGGCAGAATGTAAAGAGATAGAGAGAGAGAGAAAGATATGGTGAGTCTGACATTAACAATCTCTTAAAGTTTGCATTTGGCGTGTGTGTGGAGGAGGAGGGAGGGGAGAAAGTAGGCCTATGTGTGTTGACGAGGTGCAGCATCAGCTGGTGCTTTTTTGTGTTTCACTAGTTTGATGTGTATTATTCTATCCCTCCTGTTCGCAAAGTAGTAGTAGCACTATTTAAACCACGAGGCTGAATCGAAGTGATGCTTGATTAATTCATTAGCCCCGTTTACATGGGTCCAAAAATCCTATTTATAATCGGATCGATAGGTTAGTCGGATTCAAAATGTCTCATATAAACACCTTAGCCGACCCGATTCACCCGGATCGTTTTACATTTCCGATCGTATTGAAAGAGGTAGTCTACGCCGATTAATAATCAGCTTGATACCGCATATAAACGGCTGAATAGAGTGGATTCGGTTGATAGAGTGGATTATTCATTCTGCGCATGCGCTCTCTATTGCAGAAGAACTGGACGGTGGTTGAGACAAACTTCTTAATAGAAACCCTACACGCGACCCAGCAAACACACGTTTCTCTGCCATCACACTAGCGTAGCGAGAGACTTCTCCCATGCACTCCCGCTAATAAGTAATGTTATGTGCAGCAAGGTTCACAAACATAACATCTTACCGAGAGAGAGGGAGGGAACATCCATGATCGCTAACAGCTAGCTATGCTAATAACTAGCTAGCCGTTCAGAAACGCATGTAAAAAGCCATGTGATTAGCGAGAACGTCAGTAAAGTAAGGAGAGAGCTGCAGGTGCTTATGTAGAACTAGTGCACGATAAAGTGCACAGTGGGTAATGATCCGCTGTGATGAAGAATATAGCGGGTTGATAGCAGAGAAAACACTGTCACAGCTGCTTGCAGCAGGACCTCCAGGCTAGCTAACTAGCCTGTCACATGATGCCTTCATGGTCCCCTCGTTAAAGTCTGCAGATGCACGTTACCTCGTCTCTCTCTCTCAAGAAGCGTCACGTGAGTGTGGCGTTTAAGGCCATCTGTCGCTACAAAAAAAAACGAGATGTATTACTTGACAGACATGTAACTAACTTTGCAGTCTGAGCCATCTTCTACTGTATGTGCTGTAATGGCCCAATTATACTCCATTTTCATCCGTAAATAAGGGCGTCCGTTTCAAACGGTGTAATCGTCATTGCCCACATACTTCCATGCGTCTTTCACGTTGGTATCATGTTAAGCAATACATCCACCAGTGGGCAGTAGAGAGTCAAATGCATGAGTGTGTGTGTAGTTTTGCTCCGTTTCATGCGTATCCGTAAGCTTTGAGATGACGGACAGAAAACGGACGAAATGAACGCAGAGTACGGACAGAAGGCTCTGTCCGTCTCCGTCTCCGTCTTTAACGTGGAGTATAATTGGGCCTTAACACAGTGCAGTTTCTATTTTTCTAGTGTTTCTTTTTTACATGTTTGGGACAGGCAAATGTCTCAAAATGTTTGTTTTTTTAAAGATAATTTTATTTAAATTTGTTTTATTTATTTAGTTTTAATATATTTTAAATTGTAATATATTTCATGTATTTTATTCTGTGATACGTGAAACCGTGGTATTTTTGTCCAAGGTTATCATACCGTCAGAAACTCATGCCGGCACATCCCTAGATACCATTTGTTTATTATATCGCAATCACAATCGCAAATCGCAATATTGTCCACCATAATCGCTAATCGCACCTTTCCCCCAAATCGTGCAGCACTAGATAGGCCTACATTTTTCCAGAGCTAAACAGGAAAAGTGGTAGACGGAAGTGCACCTCTTCTTCTCTGCAGGGAGTGGGAGAGACCGTTTGCGCATGTCTGTAATCGGTTTCAGCTGGTGCCATGTATACGCGGATTGAACGTGGATCGCTTTATTTAGCGTTCATGTATACAGATCCAATCAGATTCGTATAATCCGACTGATTTCAATCAGATTGAGGAAAACAATCCATGTAAATGGGGCTATTGATTGATATCGGAATCGGATTGATATAGGCTATAAAAACCACAACTCCGCTCCATTTTAGTACCAGGGACAGCGCCGCACGGCCCTATGCAAATAGCCTAAACTCACCTGTCTCCGATAATAAGCTTCATTTAACTAATGGAGTAAACTTCAAAAACATTTCATATTGTTGTCTGATGTAGTCTAGTCTAATTTTTGCGGTTGAGCCCGACCTACTTGAACAGCCTTCCGCGGCCCCTGGTGGTTGATGGACGTAACTGGAGCAGAAATAGATAAAATACTGTGGGACGCAGCTGGGTCTAAGTAATAGCATGGACAATGGATTTTGAATTGGAGCACTTTGGGTGGACACTTATTTTTTCAATGTAAATAACTGAATTTTGAAAACTAATAGATTACAGTAGGTGGCGGTATGCACCCTAATAGTGGTTGCAATCTGCCAATAAACACGAAGAAGAAGAAGAAGAAAAAGAAGAAGAAGAAGAAGAAGAAGAAGAAGAAGAAGAAGAAGAAGAAGAAGAAGAAGAAGAAGAAAAAGAAGAAGAAGAAGAAGAAGAAGAAGAAGAAGAAGAAGAAGAAGAAGAAGAAGAAGAAGAAGAAGACGAAGAAGAAGAAGAAGAAGTACCATCTCTGGTACGAGCATGGGAACCATTTGTGCACCAAATTATGCCCATTATTTGCGTTTTTTTTAAGGAATTATGTGTTTAATCCAGACAAAAACACACATCTATCAAAAATCATCAAGTGGTACAGATATATTGAGGACATCTTCTGTATATATAATGGAGGTCATAATGAACTGGCAGATTTTGTCACTCTACTCAGTTTTGACTGTAACCTACAGTTTACATCTAACCACAGTCATGTAAAAGTGAGTTTCCTGGACATGTGGGTCTTGAACAATAATGGCTCCCTCCTAACAACACTGTATAGAAAAGAGACAGATAAAAACACCTTATTGTTGGCTTCAAGTTTTCACCCCACACCCTTAAAGAAGGGGCTCCCCATTAGTCCGTTTTTTCGACTCAGAAGGATCTGCCGCCCACTCCACGGAGGACTTTAATGAGAAAGCTGTGGAAATGAGAAGGAGATTCCTGCAGCGGGGATATCCACCCCTGTGGATTGATCAAGCATATGATTTGGCCATAAAAAAGACACGCTCTGACCTTTTTTTTTAAGTGTAAAAAAACATGAAATTCTCTTTCACATGTGTTATCCAATACTTGGTCCACTCTGCTGCTTTTAGATTGATTAAAAAAAAAAACACTGGCACATCTTGAAGGCCGACCCTGAACTCTCTTCTATTTTTAAGGACTCGCCGCTCTTTGTAAACAGGAAAGGGAAAAATATCAGGGATCTTGTGGTCCGTGCCGATTCTAATCCAATGAGAGGACCCAGTGGTTTTACACAGACACTGTTGCACCCCCTCCCCAATGGCAACTACCGTTGTGGCAGCTGTGCACAATGCAACAACACTGTAAAAACCTACTCTTTCTCCTATCCCCACACAGGTAGGACGTATCCCATCAGGAGTGTCATCACATGTGCATCCACACATGTGATCTACATGATTACTTGCCCGTGTGGACTG
Source organism: Poromitra crassiceps (assembly GCF_964638095.1). Taxonomy (NCBI): domain Eukaryota; kingdom Metazoa; phylum Chordata; class Actinopteri; order Beryciformes; family Melamphaidae; genus Poromitra; species Poromitra crassiceps. The sequence continues at coordinate 59,690,566 of NC_139626.1, read as the reverse complement.
AGCTACATTGGGAAAACGACTAGAAAACTTAAACAAAGAATAAGTGAGCACAAACGCACAATACGGAGAAATGACCGGGACTATCCCATCTCCTGTGCATTTCAATGACACTCACCATGACATTTCTACGTTGCGCTTCTGCGGTGTGGAGCAGGTCACCTTGCCACCTCGAGGCGGTGTGACCACGACAAACTGCTAAAACAAAGAGAATCTTTCTGGATCCACACATTACAAACACTGGCACCAAAAGGAGTGAATGATGAACTGTTATTTAACATGTTCCTGTGATCCCTGTCTCTAAGTTGTATTTTTCTATATATTTTTCTACTATATCTTTTAAAGTCGAGCTGAACCCAAGAATGACTTTTCTTTTCTTTTAGTTCAAATACCTGGGTATGCAGTGCACCTATTTAATAATGTGTGCAAAACAAATCACAACAATCTAATTTCTTTAGTTTTTCACACTTTTTCACATCAAAAGTTCGTTTTTCAAGATTTCATTGATAACAGTAATTTACAGTTTGCTGACGTCACCCAGTACTATCAAATTTCTACCCCATTTCAACCAATCATATCACGACATGCAGCTGTCAATCAAATCTTCATTTCTGGATAATTTTCTCTTCCAAATGAAGTCGATTGCCAATTGTTAGAAACATGAACAAAAAACAAAAACTACATGTATAATCTCTAAGAATGCAAAGAAATGTAACTGGCTCGTATTCCAGGAATATCGTATTGTTACAGCAGCGATAATGGCGCGCGCATCCGAGAGCTTGGTTGTCAGGGGTTGCACCTCGGAGATTCCAGGCCGACGTGCTGCACTCTCCGCTCGGCAACACGAAGGCAGCTGGCTGCCTGCGGGTCGCTGACATCCACTCCTCCCGTCAAAAGGCTCTTCCCGAGGGGAGCGCCACAACACACTGAATCCCACTCGATATGGAGGCGGAACACGCCAGGATTGGCCAAAGCCCAATCCAGTCCCCAGAATTGTCAAATAAAATCATCGACATGATACTATGACCCGCCTCTCAACCTGTCATCAACAGTGGTGAGACAGAGGGGGAGATCCTGTGTAATTTATGCTTGGAATAGTGAAGACGGTGAGCGACTTTAAATTGGATCAGCTGGTGTCTGCTATTAACTTCCTTTCCCATATAACGTCACATAAATCAATACCAAGTTCCCTCTGCCACACCTCTCTAATCCTTTCAGTAGATGATTAGAGAAGAGGATTAACGTGTGATAATGTCCAAGATGTCGAGTAATGGCTCATTTATATTCCATTTTCATACGTAAATAGATGCGTCCGTTTCAAACGTTATTATCGTCACTGCCCACATACTTCCATGCGTCTTTCACGTTGGTATCATGTTAAGCAATACATCCACCAGTGAGCAGTAGAGAGTCAAATGTGTTAAGGGTGTTAGGGGGGTGTCACGATACACTCAGTTCACGATACGATATGATACACGATATTGGGTCCACGATACGATACGATATTTAAACAATATTTTTTTGCGATCGATTTGTAAGTTGAGGGGACATCCTCCACGCTAATTTGAGTAATTTCACCATTTTCATCCTCCGTGTCTGTAACGTCCCTCGTCTGCTCAAACAAAGCAATGAAAAGGAGAGCGAGCATGCAATCAGATGCAGATCAGTGCCAACATGTTCAGCTTCTTTTTCTCGCGATATGAGATTTCATCTCAACGATACATATTGTCACGTTTTGATATCGCGATGTGTGGGACTGTGGGATTGTGGGACGATATATTGTGACATCCCTAATGAGTGTGTATGTGGTTTTGCTCCATTTCATGCGTATCCGTAAGCATGAAAGTAATTAAGTAAGTAAGTAAGTCCGTAAGACAGACAGAAAATGCACGAAATGAACGCAGAGTACAGACAGAAGGCTCTGTCCGTCTCTGTCTCTGTCTTTAACGTAGAGTATAATTGGGCCTTAATAGTCCTTTAAGTCTCCATGGGATAATGTCAATTTATTTATTTATTTATTTATTTATTTATTTATTTATTTATTTATTTATTTATTTATTTATTTATTTATTTATTTATTTATTTATTTATTTATTTATTTACTTGTTTACACCAGAAAGCCCACAGCGGTCATTTTGACCTTTTTGAAATTTAAATGTAGCCTACAATAACTTTGTTGAATTCAAAAATACAATTCTGCCGGTACCTGACTTTTCTTGAAAGTGTCTGTATTGTCATTTAAAATAGTTTGATATGAATTACACAAAATGCTAAGAAAATATGATCATTTTTACCTAGAAAGACCATCGGCGGTCATTTTGACCTCACTGAATGTCCCAGGTTTCTAGATATTTTTTAGACTATATTTTCACATTTTGCTGTTGTTTTGTCTTTTGAAAATATGTCTTAACACAATGAATGCATTAATCTCTCAATTGGGTATATTTAGCCTTCTTTGAATAAAGCAGAAAAAAGATGAAGCATCCGATCCTTTCTCTATGCGCTCTTGTAACGGGAGTCGCCAGTATGGCATCAAGAGGTTTTAAGAGCTCAGGAGTAACCGAATGTGACAAGATTAAAATGAGGTATGCACCGATTGCAAAGTTATGAGCCCATACCCATTTGTTGTTGTGTTGTTTGTCTATTCCCCCTTTTGAGACAGGGAAACAAAACAAATCTTCATTAGAAACATACATTTTCTCTTTTTACAGTCGGTTTTCACACAGCGTTTTTTTTTTTGAAAGTGTTGTGGAACATGTCAAACTCTCTAGGTGTACCGGACTTCTCATGTGGACGTGTTGTGGAACATGTATGATTGACTACAGAGGCTACGGAGGTGACACCCAGTAGCTCAAGTGTGTCGCTGGCAGCAGTGTTGGGCAAGTTACTTTCAAAATGTAATATACTACATATTACTAGTTACATTCATTTGAAAGTAATAAGTTACTTTACAATATTACTGTCTATGTAGAGCAACTCGTTACTTATTACACTACTTTTGCATTACTTTCACCAAAACAGCAGCAGCAGCAGAATGACATCGCCGACCCAGAACCATCCCGAAAAATAATTTCAACCACCTTGAAATCAGTGTAAACATTCCAAAATTCTAAATGTTATTCTTTTCCTTATCTTTTTTAAATATGTTCTTTGATTGAATCAAATGTAACTCAATTTGTAACTTGAGTTATACTTGACAAAGTAACTGGTATAATATTACTGACATCCTATAAGTAATAAGTTATATTACTAATATATTATATATATATAAGTAATATATTACATGTAATATGTTACTTTTGTAATCAGTTACCCCCAACACTGGCTGGCAGAGGAGCTGAACTGCTTTTGTGCACGCTTTGAAACACACCAACAACACACAGCTGTACCATCGCCGGCCGTACCAGCTTTCCCCCCGGCCTCCCCTCGCTCACTGTCGTGGAGCATGACGTGAGACGGGCCTCCCCTCACTCACTGTCGTGGAGCATGACGTGAGACGGGCCTCCCCTCGCTCACTGTCGTGGAGCATGACGTGCAACCGCGCTGGAAGTGGGGAGCTGCCGGGGCTGCAGCCCCCCCTGGTGGCGGCCTCAGCCCCTGCACCTTCCTGACGCAGCCCCCCCCAGCCCCCCCCAGCCCCACCCTCATTTGGCGAAACTTCAGTGACTGTCACAGGCATCTCTCTCTCTCTCTCTCTCTCTCTCTCTCTCTCTCTCTCTCTCTCTCTCTCTCTCTCTCTCTCTCTCTCTCTCTCTCTCTCTCTCTCTCTCTCTCTCTCTCTCTCTCTCTTCATTTCCCCGTGGGTGCTCTGCTCTGGGCTCTAGGCTGTGGCTGGGCGGGGTCTCTTTACATTGATTTGATAGCAAACTCCACCCACCCCAGGCCCGCTGGCGGCCCCGGGTTACAAAACGAGTTGATCAAAACATAGCCCCATCTGATTGGCTGCATGAGTCAGTGCACTCTATGTGACCCTGCTGACGTAGTGAGTAAACACACTTGCGCATTGAGCGGTATCAGAGAGAGAGTGACAGACTGACACATGTCAACACAAGTAGCCAAAACAAAATGAGGAGATTTTTGATCACAAAACCTAGTGCGTTTTCCACCACCACCGTGACGAGTAGCCTACGACTTCCAGTTCCAGGTGAGGTGTAGTGGTGTATGTTATAATGTTGGTTAAAACTTTTGATGTCTCAATCAATGTGTCTGTGTGGGTCGGTCGCTGATGCTGACGCTGTTCATGTTCCATGTTGCTGAGATGAGTGTGTGGTTCACTGCATGCTTCGGTCGCTTGTTCCTATTCTGTCGAACTGAAGTGGTGTGTGAAGTGTGTGTGTGTGTGTGTGTGTGTGTGTAGGTAGCTGTTAAATCTCCTATGGTGCGTTTGCGTCACTACAGCTTTATCGCTTTATCGGGGGATGGGTTGGGCGACGGGCATGCCATGCGCAAGCATGGGCACGCACTGGCACAGACAGAAATCGGCACCCCTGATTCCATTCAAGTTTTAAGACAATGTGCATTAGGCTACAAGTGCCAACTTCACGCAGCATGCTTGCACAAGGCCGCGCCGCGCAGCGCACTTTGCGTGTGCTCGCACCTCGCACGTGCACGCGCACGCACCTCACACGTGCACGCGCAAAGTGCTCGGCGCGGCGCGGCGCGCAAAGCGCGCCGCGCAAGTCCGAGTATATGCTTCAGACCCCCTCGTGGGAGATAGCTTCCCGCGCGCCTGATGACGTGAGACGGGCCTCCCCTCGCTCACTGTCGTGGAGCATGACGTGAGACGGGCCTCCCCTCGCTCACTGTCGTGGAGCATGACGTGAGACGGGCCTCCCCTCGCTCACTGTCGTGGAGCATGACGTGAGACGGGCCTCCCCTCGCTCACTGTCGTGGAGCATGACGTGAGACGGGCCTCCCCTCGCTCACTGTCGTGGAGCATGACGTGAGACGGGCCTCCCCTCGCTCACTGTCGTGGAGCATGACGTGAGACGGGCCTCCCCTCGCTCACTGTCGTGGAGCATGACGTGAGACGGACGCTGACGGCTGTAAAACCCTATAGGCAAGCTGCAGGAGCAGACGGTGTACCGGGGGAAAGTGCTCAAGGCATGTGCCGATCAGCTCTCACGGGTCTTCACCACCATCTTCAACCTCTCCCTGTCACAAGCCGTTGTCCCATCCTGCCTGAAGTCATTCATAATCATCCCTGTTCCCAAGGAATCCCTCATAGACAGCCTCGAGGACTACCCACCAACTGCCCTCACACCTAGTCATCACAAAGTGCTTTGAGATGCTGGTCCAACAGCACATCAAAGCCTGTCTCCCGCCCAGCTTCAACCCACACCAGTTTGCCTACCGAGCGAACAGATCCACCGATGACGCCATATAGCCACACTGCACCGGGCCATCTGGAGCAGCAGGGGAGCTATGTGAGATTGCTCTTTGTGGACTAAGACAGCTCGGCTTTCGACACCATCACCCCTGACATTCTGGTCTCTAAACCAGGGATACTCAACTTGCTTTGCCCGGGGGCCACTTTTGCAAAGTAACAGGAGACCAGGGGCCAGTTAATAAACAATAGAAAGTCACCGGTAGCGAGCACACTCAAAATGGATGAAAAACTCACTGGGTGCAGGTCAAGCAAAGAGTTCAGTAGTGAGAGAAAAAGCCAACACTCCAAATGTCCTTTCACAGGTTTGAATAGTTCCTCAAAACCGGGCAGCAGCAACAACAAACGTTTCAGCCAAAGGCCTTCCTCAGCGTTGTCCACAACCTCAGCGTTGTCCACAACCTCAGCGTTGTGCACAACCTCAGCGTTGTGCACAACCTCAGCGTTGTCCACAACCTCAGCGTTGTGCACAACCTCAGCGTTGTCCACAACCTCAGTGTTGTCCACAACCTCAGCGTTGTCCACAACCTCAGCGTTGTCCACAACCTCAGCGTTGTCCACAACCTCAGCGTTGTCCACAACCTCAGCGTTGTCCACAACCTCAGCGTTGTCCACAACCTCAGCGTTGTGCACAACCTCAGCGTTGTCCACAACCTCAGTGTTGTCCACAACCTCAGTGTTGTCCACAACCTCAGCGTTGTCCACAACCTCAGCATTGTCCACAACCTCAGCGTTGTGCACAACCTCAGCGTTGTCCACAACCTCAGTGTTGTCCACAACCTCAGCGTTGTGCACAACCTCAGCGTTGTCCACAACCTCAGTGTTGTCCACAACCTCAGCGTTGTCCACAACCTCAGTGTTGTCCACAACCTCAGCGTTGTGCACAACCTCAGCGTTGTCCACAACCTCAGCGTTGTCCACAACCTCAGCGTTGTGCACAACAGGGGCGGTTCTAGGCCGTTTTTGGGTGGGCTTTAGCCCACCCAAAAATAGTCTCAGCCCACCCAAAAAAATAGAAACAAAAAAACTTTTTTTTTTTTTTTTTTTTTTTTTTTAATTCCTCTCCAAATCCATGGTGGTCATTAGTAGCAGTTTCTGACTACACTCAATGCGCTGTGTGCATGTTTCCCCCCCCCTCTCTATGTTCTTAGGGTGGGCTGAGACAAAAATTTAGGGGGGTTCAGCCCACCCGAAAAGTTTCTAGAACCGCGGCTGCGCAGGCGCTCCCTCCTCCATCTATCTGCCTAATCCCACATCACTTCACACAGGTCACACACACAGTACAGCAGCGAAGTGGTCCTCCACAGTCCACACAATCGTTCTCCCCACTCATGATCAATGAAACTGAGGTGAGCATTGAGCAGTCAGAGTCGTTAGTAGTTACTTAATTAGCGCATATTGATATGCAAATTAGCACGTAACGTTGTCGTAGGCTAAACAAAAGAACTTGTCGCTGTGCCTGCCAGACAAACAGGTGGACTGGAGGAAGGTAGGTAGGCTACCATGGCACCAGCCAGCCATGTCATGCTAGCTCGCAGTAAGCGGGTGTAAATGGATGTGATGTTTTTTGAGAAACATATGGGCATAAGTGACAAACATTTTCAAACGGGTCCCTTGTTATCTGAATGAAATTAAGCCCTTCAGAATCGCAAGTGGCTGCTTTACACAGCCTGTCTGATGTGATGATGACGATAGCTTAACATGCGTGCATGGCATCACTTATGTCTTGCTGTGATGTTAGTTCAGTATCTCAATAAAAGTTCTTACAGGCTTGTTATTTCCCTCTAAGGCAGGGATGTCAGAGATACGGCCCGCGGGCCGGATCCGGCCCACGGGCAGGTTTCATCTGGCCCGCGAGATGTTTTGGAATATTAAAAAATATATATATATATATATTATTATTATTATTAAATTCGCACCCCATTATCATGAACTACGTGTGGCTAATAAGCAAGCTAAGAGTTCATTCATAAGTTAATTAACCTGCACTACAAGGAAGTATGTCAGTAGGTCATCAGGTGTAAACAAAGCCGCCATGATGCCACGCTGGAATTGAATCGCGCATTCAGCTACCTACCAAAAAACAAAAGAATCAACAAGATCAGGCGCGGACTGCATAATCGGGCACGTCGGGCAAATGCCCGGTGGCCTGGCCTGGCCTGGCCTGCAAAAAAAAAAAGCAAAAAAAAAAAAAATTGTGCCCGCAGTCAGGCCACTCACTGAACAGCAGGCCAGGCGCCGCCTACTGGTTTACTAGTGGTTTTATTACTTTATTCAGGATTAAAGTGGGTGCATCTCATTGTAAAATTGGACTTGGCCCAAATTGGGCTTCAAACGGCCCAAATTGGGCTTCAAACGGCCCAAATCTGGCTTTAAACGACCCAAATTGGGCTTCAAACGGCCCACATCTGGCTTCAAACGGCCCAAATTGAGCTTTAAACGGCCCAAATTTTTCTGACGCCGGCACGCGCGTCGGCGCGTCGCCCCTGAACAAGATGCTGTCGAAAAAGAGAAAGATTGACACGGAATGCAGGCAGTTTCAAGAGAAATGGAAAGAGCAGTATTTATTTTGTGAAGTAAATGGGTAAATGAGTCGAATTGATTTTAGTAAAAAAAAAATCCGGCCCCCATGAGGTCTCAGTTGAACAAATCCGGCCCTCTACCTAATATGAGTCTGACACCCCTGCTCTAAGGGAGTGCAAGGCAGATATTTAAACAGCCTTGTTTGTGTACAGTACCAGTGGCATGGGAGTAATAAAAAGGGATTAAGGACCAGGACCCCTGGTGGTCAGTAAGGTGGGCTGGTTGAGCCAATGTTAAAATTATCTTTATTTATTATTTATTTTTGCTTTAAAACTATTTTTAAATTTTCTGCTTAAAGTTCATGAAAAAAGTGGCATTCTTGTTTTTTCACACAATAATTTCATAATACCATTTGTAATGCCACCGTTGTAGTGCTGTTGTTCAAAATTAAAGTACATTTTCTCAGATTTATTGGTGTCTTTCTAGTCACACAATTTAATAGTCAGTGTTTCCCATACACTGATCTATTTGTGGTGGTACACCCTACATAGATTTTGACCCCCACAAATACTGCCACATATTAATTTCAACTAGTTGACTGCAAACTCCTGCTTTAGTGCTTACAGTATATTATTATCTTGTCGGAATATTATTCCAGCCAATAAGTTAGGAAGTTCCCTTTTGATTTAATTTTACTTTTGTTTTGCCTACAAAGCAAAATGTTACTTTACTTGAAACTCCCCTGAAGTGATTTTGGTATTATTTATGCAAGCATAATTCTACCATATAGTAACCTGTATGCAGAATATATATAGTATATATAGGGAAACAATTATTTTTTCATTGCTGTAAAACCACAGAACGGTAAAGAAGATATTGATGTGTGTAGTTCTTCATAGATCTAGTCTCTTCATTTTGATCTCAAAGTGCGCCAGTTTGATCCATTTTTACTTGAAACTGTACAAATTTTCTTCCGGGGGGGCATGCCCCCGGACCCCCCTAGGGGTTCAGTGGTCCATGACCTTTGGGTGGGCTGAGCCCACCCAAAGCTCTGATGCTAAAACCGCCCCTGGTGCACAACCTCAGCGTTGTCCACAACCTCAGCGTTGTCCACAACCTCAGCGTTGTCCACAACCTCAGCGTTGTGCACAACCTGCCTTTGACAGACACTGAGCGAGCGCTGTGGGGGGAAGAAGGTTTTTATAAGAACGGACAAAAAATATTATGACGTCATAAGATCATTAATTTTATTTCATTTTAGCACCGCGCACACCGCTCTCTTCAATGAGGAAGGGGAAATCCAGACCTTGTAGAAAAGTGGCGATTTTGGGCGTTTGGGTTGAAACTAATGTCTCCTACTTTCTGAGGACACACAATTACTCACATAAGACCCTGAATTTAATAGTTAGAAGGTTTTTGTGGATTTTGGTTTCCAGGGACTTTAACATTAGTTTTCATAATGGTCAGGGGGCCACTCTGCACCCTATCAGGGGCCGCATTTGGCCCCTGGGCGGCAAGTTGAGTATCACTGCTTCTAAGCCAGGGGTGTCAGACTCATATTAGGTAGAGGGCCAGATTTGTTCAACTGAGACCTCATGGGGGCCGGATTTTTTTTTTTACTAAAATCAATTCGACTCATTTACCCATTTACTTCACAAAAGAAATATAGCTCTTTCCATTTCTCTTGAAACTGCCTGCATTCCGTGTCAACCTTTCTCTTTTTCAACAGCATCTTGTTGATTCATTTGTTTTTTGGTAGGTAGCCGAATGCGCGATTCAATTCCAGCGTGATTGATTGATTGATTGATTTTCATTTATGGATATAGAGAAGACAATTTACAAAAGAAATTCCAAAGGATAACATGTTAAAGTGAGAACACTTATTTCCAACATGGTCCCTGCTGTTGTAGGACAGAACGCACAACACATAACATGTAAAAAGTCAGTCATATCAATATACAATTTCTAATCAATATACCATTTCTTATCCGTAACCAGACACCTAAAATCATTAAAACAAATATCAAAACAAAAACATGAAAATCGGCAACAATTTCAGAGAACCAAATCCAAGAACAAAAACAACAATATCACAAATTAAAAACACTGTTTTGCTGGCGGCAAAACCTGTCCTCTAGCTAGCCACTTTACTCCAAAGATGATCCCGGACCTGCCTTCTAAAGACACCTCTCGACTCTGACAGCTTGATACCTAGGGGAAGGCTGTTCCACAGCAAGGACCCAGTATAAAAAAAGGAGCTTCGAGCTGCTACACTATTCACTCGTGGTACCTTGCATGAGCGCACACTAGCCCTGGTGTTGTGACCATGCTGGGTATGGACCATTGTTATCTGTGAGCCCAGATACATGGGGGCAGTACCATTGATGATGTTATACATATGGTTTAGCTTTAGCTGTTCAATCCTAAACTCAACAGGCAACATACCCACCTTTTTGAATTTGTTTCCACCTACATGTGTCCTAGGAGGAACATTCAGTGAATAACGAATTATATTATTTTGCATAACCTGCAACTTCTTCTGTAATTTCATGTTCAGACCACTGTACCAAGCTGAACAGGCAAAATCAAAGTGGCACTGTATCAGTGCTGTTACAAGGAGTTTTTTAATAGTAATATCAAACTGCCTTGTTCTGTGATACAGAAACTTGAGTTTACTGGCACTTTTTGATAATATTTTCTCAGCAGTAGCCTCTCCTGAGAGAGACTGATCCAGAGTGATCCCAAGGTACGTAACACAAGCCTGTGAGACGATTTCAGTACCTTCACATGTAACCTTTATCTTGCTCGACTTCTGCAGCCTACGCTTAAACAGAATTGACTCAGTTTTGCGTAAGTTTGACAATTTGTTGTCAATGAGCCACTCCCTTACATTTTGGCATGGCGTGGCATCATGGTGGCTTTGTTTACACCTGATGACCTACTGACATACTTCCTTGTAGTGCAGGAGTAGTATTAAGTTATGAATGAACTCTTAGCTTGCTTATTAGCCACACGTAGTTCATGATAATGGGGTGCGAATTTAATAATAATAATAATAAATAAATAAAAAGAAGAAAAAAAAAGTTTTTTTTTTAAATATTCCAAAACATCTCGCGGGCCGGATGAAACCTGCCCGCGGGCCGTATCTCTGACAGCCCTGTTCTAAACTGTCAAACTTGGGCCTCCCCTCACTCACCTGTTCCTGGATAAAGGACTTCCTGACCAACCGCCCCCAGACGGTGAAACTCGGCCCCCGCTTCTCTTCCGCCCGCACACTCAGTACCGGCTCTCGCCTGCAGGGCCGGGTGCTGAGCCCCCTGCTCTTCAACCTCTACACACACGACTGTATCCCCGCCCACCCAGGTAGCACCACTGTCAAATTCGCTGACGACATCACAGTGATTGAGCTGATCTCTGGTGGTGATGAGACCAACTATAGGAACAAGGTCCTGGAACTGACAGCGTGGTGGTGGACAGCAAACAACCTGGTACTGAACACCACCAAAACAAAAGAAATCATCATCGACTTCAGGAAGAACAGGCCTGACCTCGCCCCCCTCTACATCAACATGGACTGTGTAGAGAGGGCCCACACCTTCAAATATCTCAGCACCCTCATCTCTGCTGACCTATCCTGGTCTGCAAACACCACAGCAGCTGTCAAGAAGGCCCAGCAGCGTCTAATCTTCCTGGGGGTGCTCAGGAGGAACAACCTGGATGGAGAGCTGATGGAGACCTTCTACAGATCCTACATCGAGAGCCCGCGGACATACCCCATCTCAGTGTCGTACGCCAGCTGCACTGAAGCAGACGGGAAAAGTCTGCAGATTGGGTCGTAAAGTCGGCACAGGGAATCATCGGCTCTCGCCTCCCTGACCGTCATCTACAACTCTCGTTGCCTAAACCGGGCGAGAAACATTCTAAAGGACAATTCACATCCCAGCCATCAGCTGTTCATCAACCTGCTGCCCTCAGGGAGGCGCTACAGATGCATCAGAGCCAGAACAAACAAACTCAAGAACAGTTTCTTCCCTAAAGCCGTAACCATGTTGAATGCAAACATGCACTAACCCCCCTGCCTTTTTATATTGGTTTTTATAGTTATTACTCTGGTTCGACTCACCTAAACAAGTGCAATATCACGTATGAATGTTGATTGAGTTGTATGTACTGTATGTATGTCCTCTACTGGTTAAGTCTTTTCATTTTGTTGTACTTGTACAATGACAATACATTTGATTCTGATTCTGATCCAGACAGAAATCTTGAACACGGCATGTTGGGAAATCTCCCTCAGACTTTATTTCACATCATTTGATTGACAGCTGCCACAGTGTGGCGACGCGCAGGTTGCGTTGCCGTGGCGACCCTCAGATTGCTAGGCGTTGCAGCGGTCGGTGTGGCAGCACCTCCACCCGGGACGAGAGCACAGCTCCAGACGAGCACAGCCCTTCTTGCCTGTGGCTGAGAGAGAGAGAGAGAGGAGAGAGACAGAGAGACAGGCAGAGAGAGAGGAGAGAGAGAGAGAGAGAGAGAGAGAGGAGAGACAGAGAGACACAGAGACAGGCAGAGAGAGGAGAGAGAGAGAGAGAGAGAGAGAGGAGAGACAGAGAGACAGAGAGACAGGCAGAGAGAGAGGAGAGAGAGAGAGAGAGAGAGAGAGAGGAGAGACAGAGAGACAGGCAGAGAGAGAGGAGAGAGAGAGAGGAGAGAGACACAGAGAGGAGACACTGCTTTAGCTAACCTCTGCATGGCTTATACATCACCAGAGATACTTGATACTGAGTATGAAATGGTAACTTTTCCGGTCTCCACCTCTCGCCCTATCTCGTTTACCCCCACCCACCCTCAGGGCCGGCCCTATCCATCTGGGGGCCCTAAGCAGGATATAGATTAGGGCCCCCCCCCAGGGGCGGGGGTTTGGGGGCATCCGCGCTGGAAGTACTTTTAAGTAGGGGGTGCTGTAAGGAGGGGACGAAAATTTTAAGTTTTTTTGACTTTTAGCCATATTTAGAGGAATATTTAAAACAAACAAACGTGACGATGATGACGCTCGTTTGTAGCCCTATCAGTGTCACGCAAGCGTGTAGAACCCAGCAGCCATAGGGGTTGCCAGGTCAGTTAAACCAGGGGTTCCCAACCTTTTTTGTGCCAAGGACCGGTAGATACATGCAGGACCGGTTGTCAATTTGAATGGTTTTAGTTACATATATATTTACTCACCAGGTGGCGACAAAAGGTAAATAACAGCCTTTTGTGTTGTACTGTATGTAGCCTACAGTATTTATGTTTTTGTTTAAACTACAAACATAAATAAACGTCAACCTATGTTTTAACTACCACACACAGCCTATAATATTATAGCCTATGTTTATTTATTTATTTATTTTTGAGGGGGCCCCTGGCAACTCTCGGGGCTCTAGGCAGCCGCTTAGTTCGCATATAGGGCGGGCCGGCCCTGCCCACCCTGACCTAGCAAGACAACAAGAGTTCCTAAAACTCAGCACACATCACACATATAAACACAAATATTGTTAGCTCAATCAGTCATTGAGACTGACTCAATTAGTCATAGATATTGGCTGGGGGGGTGGGGGGGATGCATTTTCCAACCACAGATTTAGCTAGCCCACTACATCTGAGAAACTCACATGTAGCTTTAGCTAATCGCTACCTATTAAGTTTAGCTCCTGTTGCCGAATCTCACGAGAGTGTGTTGCTGAGACAGAGACAGATCTCACACAAAGTTCATCTTCTCAGGATTTGTCTGTCTGAACATGTCATTTTAGCATCAGAATGTTCAGGACATAATGTGGCTTCAGAAAATGCTGGGGATGAAAGAATCAGTCACAATCTGTGATCACGTCCACTTCTCCTATTGACTCCAGTACACTTAGGAGCTGCTGATAGTCTCCTAAAGGGGCGTGGCAGTGGTGAAACCCAGGTGACACAGATATAGGAAATGACTGGCAGTTGGTCCATCTCGTACTGTCTCTGACATGTCGTGCCTTAAAACCATTGCACATCTACTCATTGATTGTCCCTCACCTGCATACTTTACACAAATAATATCAGGAAAATGATTAAAATACAAGAAACTGAAGGCTTCCATATTCGACATCAGTGGTTCTCAAACCTTTTCATGTCAAGGACCCTAAGCTGACACACAAATTAGACCACAGACCCCCACAGATCTGATGAGGTTTGGTGTGAGATGTTTTATTACAGAAAGCGTATGAAACATATGACCAAAACAGTCATACAGTACATTCTGTCATTGTGTTACTTAGGGATTATACTGAAAATAAATGATTCCCCCTCACGGACCCCTGGGGGTCCCCGGACCCCACTTTGAGAACCACAGTTTACATAATTTCAGGTCTGTTTATTTCAGGATATCTGAGACTACTCTTAAATAACTTCCAAAATCGTTGAGTCATAGGTGTTGCTTTGGGTTTTCCCTGCCCATTGCATTTGCTTGCATTTGACCAGCAGGTGTCACCAGTGTGCTGTTTCCAAACAGCAAATCGTTTATCCATGCAACTGCTTCAATTGGTTCCTCTCTCTCCCTCTCCCTCTCCCTCTCCCTCTCCCTCTCCCTCTCCCTCTCCCTCTCCCTCTCCCTCTCCCCCCCTCTCTCTCTCTCTCTCTCTCTCTCTCTCTCAATTCAATTCAATTCAAAGGGCTTTATTGGCATGATAAGGTGCATCTTACATTGCCAAAGCATACATTAGCAACACTTAGCAGTTACAAAGAATCAAAAACAGAAAACAAGACATTTTGTTACCCAGTAACATAAATCACACAATCTGAAGATATTCAAAGAGGAAGACAAAAGAAAATTAAATGGAATGTAATAGTATAGAATATAATAGAAGACTATTGTTGACCGGAATCTATTCAGAATAATAACAGAACAGTAATAAACGGGCAGTTAAATGGTGATAGTGCAAAATAGTGAGCAATTACAGCATATTAACAAAAATTCACAGAATCTGTAAATAACCGTTGTTATTTTGAAATCTTCAGAAGAGAGTGAAAAACAAAACAAAGCAAAAAATAATAAAATATAATAGAATAAGATAGAATAGAATAAAATATTAATATAATATAAGCAATAAGCAAAAACGAGACATTTTGTTACTCATTAATTATAGGTCACAGAACTGTGACCTAAGTAAAATAAAAACAATCACTAGCTAGCTAATTCAGCCAGATGTGGACGGCTCTCCTGTCCACTGGCTGTCCCTCAGCTGCTGGCAGCTCCACACATAATGGGCTGCTAAGATGGTGCATTCGGGTTTCTCTCCAAGGAGGTATTGGAGTGCAGATGTGTCTGTGACATTTTCGAATTCTTTGTATATACGGTTAATTTGGGGGGTGAATGACGCTCTAATTTCTTTATATTTGTCACATTTTAACAGGAAGTGTAGCTCTGTCTCCAGTTCTCCTTGGGAGCAGAGTGAACACAGCCTGTCCTCTCTGGGCAGCCAGGTCTGTCTGTGTCGGCCTGTTTCTATTGCCAAGCTATGATCGCTGAGTCTGTATCTGCTCAATGTTTTCCTCAGTTTCGGGTCAGTAATAGTGGTCAGATAATCTGCCACCACGTACTCTCGGTTTAGGGTCAGATAGCAGTCTAATTTACTTTGGGTTTTTGTGGTATTTTTCCAATAGGTAATATAGTTTTCTTTTTGATTTGTGATCATTTGGTTGGGCCAGATAGTCTGAGGGCTGTCCTGAGGTCGGGGAGGGTTGGGAGTCAGTCTCAGGACCAGCTGGCTGAGGGGACTCTTCTCTATGCTTTTCTCTTGGCTTTGTAATGCTTGGTGGTGGTAGGAGGAGGGGTCACTATTTTTGAGGTGTCTGTAGAATGTGATGGCTCTTTTTTGAATGTCGATTAGAAGGGGGAATTGGCCAAGTTCCGCTCTGCATGCATTATTTGGGGGTTTTCTTTGAACTTTTAGAATGTATTTACAGAATTCCGTGCGGAGGATCTCTATTTGGTGTTTGTCCCAATTAGCAAATTCCTGTTTTGCTAATGGACCCCATACCTAACTACCATATAGGGCAATTGGTTGTATTACGGTTTTGAAAATCTTGAGCCATATTCGGATTGGGACATTAATTTGGATGGATTTTCGGATCGCGTAAAAAGCCCTTCTTGCTTTTTCCCTCAGGTCATTCACAGCCATGTTGAAGTTCCCTGTAGAGCTGAGTTTTAGACCTAAATAGGTGTATGTGTTTGTGTGGTCTATATGGTGGTGGAGCCCAGGACAAACTGAAGTCTGTTTCCCTGACTCTCTCTCTCTCTCTCTCTCTCTCTCTCTCATTTCAAAGTGTCTCTTTTGGCATGAAATACATGTTGCCAAAGCAAAGAGATACATTGTTACATTGTAGTAAATGATCAGTTACAAACAGACACAATTAACCCTTGAATCCACATGATGGCTCATTGACTGTTATACACTACACTAACCAATGACAGCATATGAACGTGACCATAAATGGCATTGGCTGGCTTGGCTAGGAGGGCGGGCCTAAAACCACCATTAAGAAGGATCATTTGCAGGTGCTCTGGAGGCTTCTGCGCTACACGCACATGGGACAAGTTAGCCCTGAAGCCTTTCTGTAAGAAAGCCTTTCTGTAAGAAAGTCCCATGGGGTGCACACATGCACGATACAGAGAGAGACACATTGAGAGCCGGTGGAGTCGGACAGTATGGTCAGTAATGGGGCGGGGCTACAGAATAGGGGCCATAGCTATAGGATAGGAAGGTCGTAGAGTCAGGATTCGAGGGGTGGGTAGGGGGAGTGGCTACGGGAATGTGGGTGGTGGCAGGGGGCGTGGTGAAAGGAAGGGGAAGGGACTAGGGAAAAGGGAAGAGACTAATTATCAGTCAGTAATGGAATTTAACATCTAATCCCCTAATTTATTGTATTTTCATCTGATATCTTCCCAGCAGCATTAACAGCTGCTGCTGTAACTACCACTCTTCTCCTGGTTATTTTACTCCTCATATGCCTATTGGTCTTCCTCTGGATTAGGTGAGCTATTCTGTTTCACTGTGGTTATGTTCACTTGGGCATTTAAAATGCAGTCATTCATTCAGTAATTCAGTTGTTCATTCATTCTCCTAACCAGAAGGAAGAGGTTGTCCCAACAACCATCTGGACCTGGAGGAAGACCAGACAACAGGCTGCAGGTGAGGAAGAGGAACTAAACAAGTTTCCAATCTCCCCCAAGACAACTGTCCACACTGAAAACATCCTCTCTGAATAAGCATTCCAACTTAACATCATCTCCTGACAAGAACAATTCAGGTTTCCTGTTTTGCATTTTATCTAATTAAAGCAGTCTTGTTTTGTCATATAAGGTACAAACAAACAAACAAACAAATGTATCTTCAACAACCCCCAGTTTACATTACAAAGTATCTCTTATTCAACAATAGAATTGAACCTGCCCACCTCATTTGCCAGGGTACCAGGTCTCAACTGGGCACACACAGAGAGAGGGAGAGAGAGAGAGAGAGAGAGAGAGAGAGAGAGAGAGAGAGAGAGAGAGAGAGAGAGAGAGAGAGAGAGAGAGAGAGAGAGAGAGAGAGAGAGAGAGAGAGAGAGAGAGAGAGATCTTCTGGATCTACCTTCACCCAAATAAATCATCCTCTCACTACCACTCTCTATCCTCCTCCTCTTGAACTCGATCAACTTCCTCTCTTGTTTATGACAAACTCCCTGCCTCATGTTCGGTTACCTTCTGTAGCTCTTCTGTCATAAATTAGCAAATCATTGAGACAGGTTCAATCACGGTTCCTTGTCATGTTGTGTGAATATAAAAATGTTTTCTGCTTGTATTTGGTCTCAATAAGTCACATAAATATCTCAAATATAATTTGTGACGCAACCTTGCAAGGCAGCTGGATCTGCATCAGAGGAGGTTTTTCCAGTGAGGCATAGGAGGATGGTCCTCCTCTATTAGATTGGGGATTTTATATAAAAAAAATATTATAATTTTTTATTTTTATTTTTTATATTTTTCATTTTTCAATTTTTTTTTTAATAATAAAATATCAATCAAATGTGTTTTTTCTTATGTGCAGACGCTCATTTTTTCATTCATTATATTCTTATATGCTTAAACAACAGTGACCTGAACTGATGGAAAGGAGAGCTCCATGCAGAGAGTCACTCTGGCCCTGGTCCCAGCCTTTAGTAGGCAGATAAAAAAACTTCGCCCTGTGGGTGTTTATTTATTTGGTCATTTATCTAATGAAAAATATGATTGGTTGGAAAACACTTGCACTTCACAGAAACCTGACAGAAACACGTGAGAGTGATGTGTTTTCCCACCAATCACATTGAGCTGGAGGTTCGCATGCCCTTACCCTGGTTAAACCAGGTGAAATCTAATTGGTTGTTGGTTGGATAGATGGCTGACAGTGATTGACATTCTGTATTGTCCAATGCTGAATAGCCTACGTCTGAAAATCTTGTTGAATCCGCAGCGCTCCATTGGAAATACAGGAAATGAAGACCTGACAGGCTAATAGATAGATTTACAGACAGTAGCACCTATATTTTCCCCTTTCTCTTTTCCTATGTTTTATATTATCAAGCAGTAAGTTAGCTCACAAGCCAGACAGTCGTTGCATTGTATTACGCGGAGTTTAGAGAGGGCAGCGTGGTTCACACGGAGGACAGAGGCTCACAAGCAAACACTGGGATAATTTAACCTCATCGGCTGCACTCGCACCGGCTACAGACTGCATGGATATTCAAGTAAGTCAATTCAGTTCGAGTTATCCGGGTCTTCTACTAAATTCGGCGTCCACCAAGCAGTGCTACTTTTTCGTATTATATTGTTTTATGCTGAATAGCCCGCCATTTGGCGATCTTAAACTCGCACATTTTTTAACTGAATTTGGCAGCGCGGAACCAGCGTGGAATGAAACAGCAATTTGCATAGCAAATTGCAACGAAACATGCAATTTGCATGTTTCGTTATGAAACGAATCTTGTAGCCTATGTTGGACGTAGTGAAGTGTTTTTGATTGATTTGTTCATCCATCAAGCCTTTTACTGACAGACTAACTAACTAACTTAAGTTTGATGTTGCCTGCTGTAACAGTGTGGATCTATAAAGCGGTCTGTAGCCTAATAATTTAGAAGAAATAAGGAATCGATTGGGACGAAGCATGTCAACCTAGGATGTCGGGAAGGGGGGGTAAATAACGCTCCAAAGTTGATGAATTGGAATGTAACTAACATGTTGATGCAGCAGCACTGTACACTGTACTGTACCCCCTGTACTGATGCTCGTTGAACAAGTTGGCATTTATCAGCTCAGCTGCACCGTTGACGTAAGGGGGAAGAAGAGAGAGAGAGAGAGAGAGAGAGAGAGAGAGAGAGAGAGAGAGAGAGAGAGAGATTTTACGCGTGGTTTCATGGGGCCTCCAATGCTAAAAGTCCTTCATCGTTCATTCAGGAATGTTTTCAAGATGGCATTTGATTGTCTTGTCTGCCCACCCAGTGCCCAATTTGGTGTCTGTTCTTTTATTCCTGGTGGGAATCTTTTGCTTTGGATAAGGATTTCTCTGCTGACTGCATTGATTTCTTTTGTGACAATCTAATGTGCTTTTCGCTTAGGTTACTGTAGGCTACATCACCTTCCAGACGGCTTCTAGAAGAAAAAAATGCTTTTAAATGAGCTGTTTGATAAAACTATTTATAAACCTTATTAATAAAAATGCTTATAAATGAGCCATTTAAATTAAATTAATTAATTTGACAAATGAAAGACTGATGCTGATTTGCAAAATGCAATTTAAAATGTGCATTTTTTAATCCATTTTCATATTCTTGCTTATTCGTTTTCATATTATTTGTCCTTTGCATAATTCATTTCGCCTTTACTTTACCATTAGACAACTGTTTTACTTAAAGCACAATTATGCCACACTGTATACAGGTATGGCGCGCACACGAGAAAAAAAAAACGCCCAAATTTTAATTTAGTGCCGCACTAGCTTCCTCCCCTGTTTCCAAGCTCACCAGCCACCACTGATCTGCATAGACCATGAGATCAAATCATTTGACAGGAGGGATGAGGTTGAGGTTCATCAATCTAATTGAAGTACACAGTTGAATCAACTAATATGTTAGTGTGTTAAACAGAAAGGCCTTAAAGGGACTTTAATTAGTCCAAGAACTTCATGAACCTCCATCAGCGACCAGTGGGCATTGCAACGATATATCAAGAGAACTAATTAGAGCAGCTAATTAATTTTTCCTAAATAACATCACATTTCTGTGCTATTTATTAGAATATAGCCTAGAAACCTGATCTTACTATTCAAGTAAAAACAAGAGAAATTTGGTATAATTTGTTCATTCCTGCTAGGTCTGAGAGGGGGCAAAAATCACTACACTGCGGTCATTTTTGTTTTTCACTGTCCTACCTCTAGATTATAGTTTTATACGGGGCGGGAGCACAATTGATATTGTTGAATATTGGTCCAAGCCTACTCTTTCTTAGCACCATCTGCTATTGTTGCACAGTTGAAGATGTAAGTAGGTATGAGGGAGCAGACTGAAATTACATGGGTGATGTTTTTTTGTTCCTTAAGAAAAAGGGAATTTTCTTAAATGGACAACATGCAAACTTACCGGTTATATTTGGCAACTATGCAGTCAAGCTCCTATCTCCTTTATTAAGCATTTTTTCCCCTCTATATCTTCACTTTTTAATTAAGCCCGACAGACCTGGTACCAGGTCCACCCCACACATCAAAGGTCACATCTATCTTCTCGTCAGCTTGCTATGTCTGTTATGTAGATTACAAAGAAATGTTCTCATTATAAGTTAAAATTGTGGTCCACTGGCTAGCCACAGGGCTAGCGGACCATGCTACATTGTTTTATCTGGTTCTACATTTGCTTTTAACTTTTGTTTTATTTTTCTTCTTCTTTATTTTATTTATTTCTGATTCTTATGTGATACATTCTTTTGTATTCTATTTCATTGTTTGTCTGTCATGTAATATATTGTTGTCTTGTACCCCACGAAGATTAGCTGTGATCTAGGCCTCAGCTAATGGGGATCCTTTTAATAAACAAATGAAAAAAACCGTCATAGTTATGCAAATTAATCACAATTATTAATTGTTGACATCCCTATATTATTACCATGTATTTCAGGTGTGCTGTCATGTCTTGTCACCTTGTTAAACTTAATATTGTTTGTTGCAGATTCCTCTCTCTGCTCTAGCCTCCACATCCCAGCCAGACTCCACTTACCAGAGCCTCAGTCCAGCCACCATGGATCAGAACCAAACATACTCTACTCTGCAGCCAGACTCCACTTACCAGAACCTCAGTCCAGCCACCATGGATCATCAGGACCAGACATACTCTACTGTCAGACAGATGAGTTAGTAGTGGAGTCCTGAGATGCTGGAGTTTGTAAACCTGTATTTGATTCCAGATATTTTAATAACCATAGTAAGTAATTAGATTACAAATGATGAATTTGACTCAGTGCAAGTATGCAGCACAGCAGTCACATCTAGAAGATGCAGCAATAGATGGTTTTAACTTGACAACAATAACAAACGGTCACAACCCACCTGAATGTCTGCTTACTTGCTGTATACAGCTGAGCGCAGGCTCGGCTCATATGAAATGTTTGACAGACACTAACAACGTAGCCTATTTCGGTCTTTATGTCTTGTAGTAGTTCAATCAGGAGAGACTAGAGACCAAAGAATGAATAAAGTGATATTTATTACAATAAAGTGAATGATGCATTACAGAAAGAATGATGATAATAAAGTATTGTTATTAGTCTTTGGCGGTTACACCGCAGGGAGATCTTGAGAGAGCTGCATCAGCCCAGATCAGCATCCAGATATATCCCCCTGCAGTGTCTAGGTACTGGTGGTGCTGGTGATCTCCTTCTGAGACTCATGATGAGACTCTTCCGACTGAAGAATCGAATAGGTCTGCGATGACCGGGAGGAGAAGGGGAGGAGGAGGGTGCGAGCCTGACAGCAGCGGTGATTGAGAGGCTGAATGAGACAGAAACAAGCATATTTAAGGAACCCGTCTCCAAGCAATTGGCTTACGACGGGGTTGAGAAGCAATGTGATAGGCTTACACTGGAGGTGTGTAGGGTGAGAGGTGATGAGAGCAGTGATGTGACACTATGCAATTGGTTAACAGACTGGGCGGCAACCAGCTGATTGTTCATTGAAACCCGGAAATTGACAGTTTATTATAATCTTGTGCGTAGATTGAAGAGTGGAGATATAAAGTGAATTAAGGAAGTGTAAAAGATATTATAGTCTTCCTGCATTGAACTTACGTTGAGAACTACATTTAGTAATTGTTGTTGTTTTTGTTGATAGTTGCCATAACAACCACCCCTGTCGGAAAGACGTGCACACGCTGGGTAGTAGGAAGCGTTGTTGTCTGGTCTGGAGCTAGCCTGAGAGGCTAATAAAAGCTACATGTCTGACTATCAGTATGTTATTGCATACATAGGCATATATTTACATTTAAACGTTTACATAGCACACACAAAAAATTATTTGTTAGTGATTACCTTTTATTCATTTGTTTTACAATTTTGTATTCATTCATGTTTATTATTCAACTGTTTAATATATTTGATTGTGAAAATCCCCCCCCCCCCCTCCCCATGGTTCCTCAACACAAGTCCGCTCTAAAGCATACCTGCTCCCAAAATCTAAGTGAAGCAAGGAATCAAATTCTGCAAACTAGGCCTACTTATAGTTTATAGCTACTTATAGTAGCATAGTTTGTTTATGTATATTTTAAGATGAAATACATTTTCAGAAGCCTATTTCTAATAAAGACTAAAAAATATGTTTCTTCTTTTTCACTGACTCCCAGCCTTGTTACTCAAAGTATGACTCACTGCTTGAATGATAGCACACAGCAGTAGACAATATGTTTAATACTTCAATAGAGTTTGAGGGGAACACCTATTGTTATACTTGTAGGTATTGTACTGGTCCTATAGCATATTAACCTATTCTTTGTCTCCATCTTCTCCATTTTCCATGAGATGGAAAATGCTACAGCCATGAAACTTTGCAGCATGGTAATTACACCCACCAGAACTATAACCGCCATCAGCCTGATGGTGGTGCTATAATCAAGGAGGGGGGGGGGGGGGGGGGGGGTAGTTTAATGAGCTGTATTTCCCTCCCACATGTATAACTAACTGTAAGAGGAGATCAATTCAATCGTGTTTTTATTTTACGTTTATTTATCCAGGGGGAGTCTCACTGAGAGCAATGCTCTCTTTTTCAGGAGTGTCCTGTTCACATTCACACACACATTCACACCTGGAAGCTGACCAGTACAACCACAGTCTAATCTGCTGCACAATGAGCAGCTCCAGTGCAGCAGTTGGGGTTAAGTGCCTTGCTCAAGGGCAGCTGGAGGAGACTCTTGAGAGCATCTTCTTGGGGTGGTACATAAAGCAGGGAGGGATTAATCAAATCAACCAATGAGATCTCTGATATCTGATTGTGAATTTTCTGATCCCCGTCACTTATGTATCATCCTTACCTGTTGGTGGCACTGTCTGTTTCACTGGTCCTCTGGCTCTTTGGGGCCGATGACGAGGTACTGGGAGCCCTGCTGCAGGTTGAGGCCATCTCTGAGAGAGAGAGAGAGAGCGAGAGAGAGAGAGAGAGAGAGAGAGAGAGGGGGGTGGAGGAAGAAGATGAGGGGGGAACACATTTAATGTTAATTCTTATTATTTTGAATGATTTGCATAACATTTTATACCATAGCCTTTATTGAGGAGGCTATTGTTCAACTGTCCAGCAATGTGCTGCGAAACCTACATGCAAACCACAA
Organism: Poromitra crassiceps; assembly: GCF_964638095.1. Taxonomy (NCBI): domain Eukaryota; kingdom Metazoa; phylum Chordata; class Actinopteri; order Beryciformes; family Melamphaidae; genus Poromitra; species Poromitra crassiceps. The sequence goes on along the minus strand of NC_139626.1, from coordinate 59,666,769 downwards.
CACAGGTATATTTCTATTGTTCTAGCATTGTCTGTATCAGAACATGTGTTATCATGATGTATGCATGGCCATGGGCTGTTTCTTCTGTGGGTGAAACAGATAAAACTGTCTCTTTTCTATAGCTAGAATGATATTAATCAGTTCATCAGTTTGTAAAACAACAAACCTAATTTCTGCTAATAAACTTGATGATTTACTGGCTGCTTTCCTGCATGTTAATGATGTAAAGAGGAAGGAAGCTTTTATTTTATTTTTAATACAAGCTTGTTACCACAGAAGACCACATCCTGCTTCACAGTGAGTCCTGTCACATACATTGTGTTTAATGTCTTATCTTATATCTTATTGCTTAACATTTAACACACATTCCAGTACCATGATTTGTGTTTTGTTGTTTAGTGAGAATATGTGTGACTATTTGTAGCAGATATCTGCTCATTTCTCATGGCAGATTTGCCAAATTTCTGTCAACATTATTATTTTCTCATCATCTGTGCCAAACTCTACCTGATATCTGAAAACATCCAGTAGTATTAACCACAAGCACACAGCACACACTGATGTTAGAACATTCAGCCTGTAACCAGAGCTGACATTATAAACATCAGAAACTTTATAGGCTAGAGACGGCCAAAGTCACACCCTCTTCCAGATTCACCATGGGGGGATTCTGAGAATGCAGAACCTTCCAACAGTGTAACTCCAGAGGTATTAAATATTCCTGTGTCACTAGAATGATAATATATTACTCAAGCCTTAAGTTGCATGTTCAGTTGGATCAGGGATGTCCTAACTTTTGTGAATGGGGGCCAGATTAGATCATGTGAAAATACCTGGGGGGGGCATGGTGTTATAGAGGGTATGCACACCCACTGGAACACGCCCCCTCAATCAGGAATGAGTGTCAAAATGAGTGTCAAATTCCTCCCTGAGCAGCAGGTGTCAGTTATCTAGGCTGATTACTGCATTCAAGCTCAGTCTTGCTGTGACTCACTGGGCGTGACCCTGCAGTGACTTCTGCCTCTGTGACATCACATGCATACCCTCTATTAAAACAAAATCACGTACAATACAATTGTCCTCTTTATTTTTGATTTATTTTACCATCTGAAAACATTAGTTCCACCTGCGTAGTTCCTACTTGGTGCTTGTCTACAAACTGTATGATCCTGCTGTCATCATTAGATGAACAGAAGAAAACACACAAAGTGAACTTGTTTAATGAACCAATCCTGTACTTGAGACTTTGGACATGCCTGACTTAGATACATGATGAGGCGAGGAACTCTGGGACTGCTGCAGACAGGACTGTAGTACCACTGTTGTTGCAATTCCTCCTGCTCACCTGTAGAGGTCGTTCATTCTTTACTCAAAGTCTCAATGAGAATTTTGAGAGCATCTTGCTTGCTTGTAAATAGATAATTTCCTGTTGAAATGATGTTGGGGTGGGACATGAAGCAGGGAGGGATTACATTATCCTTCTTACCTGTTGGTGTCGCTGTCTATGTTTCACTGCGGCCGATGACGAGGTACCGGGAGCTCTGCTGTAGGTTGAGGCCGTCTCTGAGAGAGAGAGAGAGAGAGAGAGAGAGAGAGAGAGAGAGAGAGAGAGAGAGGGAGAGAGAGAGAGAGAGAGAGAGAGAGAGAGAGAGAGAGAGAATGTGGTGGAGGAAGAAGATGAGGGGGAATCACATGTAATGTTAATTCATATTATTTTGAATGTGTTGCATAACATTTTATTTATAATTATAATTAGCCTATTCTCTTGCCATTTGAGTTTTTTAGGCTTTGACTCAAAATTATTTAATAAAGAATATAACACATGAACATGTTTCCTTTGAGCAAGCTATTATTCAACTGTCCTGCAATATGCTGCTGTGGAATAAACATGGCTGTCCTGCAGTTTGGTCATTTTGATTTGATCACCCTACACCCAAACCACAACAATTATATTTCTCTTTTTCTATCATCATCATTTTCTCAGAAGATGTGTTATCATGGCAGATGCACGTGGTGTTTCTTCTGTGGATGATACAGATAACGCTCTCTCTCTCTTTTCTATAGATAGACTGATATTAATCACTTCATCACTTTGCAAAACACTCAAACTCATTTCTGCTAATAAACTTGGTGATTTCCTGCTGCTGCTTTCCTGTATGTCAGTGAGGTAAAGAGGAAGGAAGCCGACATCCTTTTCTTTCTTTCTTTCTAACCAGCTTGTTTCTCTCATGCTACAAGTCAACCACAAAAGAGCACATCATTCTTCACTGTAAGCTCTGTCAGATACATTGTGTTTCAATGTTTTATTTCATGGCTTATTGCTTAACATTTAACAGGCTTTTGAAAAGTGATCATTATAATAGTTAGGATTTAATATTATTTTGGAGAACTGCCAAAGTGCATTCATATTTTGTTCAATGACAAGTGTAATGACAGAGTAGCCCACAATAGATGGCACATTGCCAGCTAAATATGAGTAGAGTTGTGTTTTTGATGACACTATGAACTCCGTGATGTGTTTGAACCTCTCTGCAGTCTGGACAGAGAGAGGAGAGGACCAGCTACTGTCTGAGTTTTACAGCAGCAGAAAGTGGATTTGTTGTCTTCCTTCTGTCTGTGCTGACCCCTCCCCCCCCCCCCCAGGACATAAACTCTTTGTGGGTCTCCACCTTGGCAGAAGGTCACAGAGACAGTTTCTACCCAACTGCCATCCGCCTCTTCGACGAGACCTTTATCACTCTCCCCCCTCCCCCCACCCCGATGCCCCCTGGGTACAGCAGGCACAGTAACAGCCCGGGGTCCTCATCACAGACATTACCCCCCCCCCCCCTCCCCCACATATATTTCAATTTAAAGGACCTTATTTTGTACTTTATAATTTGTGATTGTTTTGTTGTATTGCTTTGTCTTTCACTATTGATGTACACTGCATACTTGCACTACTGTAAGTCAAATTCATCGTTTGTAATCTGATTACTTACCGTGGCTGGCTATTAAAGTGAATCTTGAATCTTGTACATTTCATTTTAATTTGAGGCATTTGGCATAATAAGCACAAGGGAGAATATGTATATTCCTATTTCCTATAGCTGCCTAGATTACACTAGTAATTAGGCCTCCCTGCCCTGAGCTAACGTGCATTTTGTAAACAAACAAATAGTTATGGTTAAATTTCTTTCAATATTTTTTAAATTGTATTTCACACATTTTGCAGTTCACTTATTCTTTAGGGCAATTTCACACATTCTGGAAATCATCTCACCCAGTGGTGTCCCATGACCCCTCTGGGTGTCCTGACCCCACACTTTGGGAACTACTGGTCTAGGCTGCTCAAAGCATCAATAAGGAGTACTCAAAGCATCAATACTAAGGAGTGCAAAGGTCAAAGCCTTCCTGCCCTGATGACCATCAGTCTCTTTGTACAAGATGCACAAAAGGCTGTGTTGTGATGATGTGGTGCATGGCTCTATAATAGCAGACCTCGTCTGTTCCTTTAAACCTGGAGGTTCCTGAGTGTCTGTGTGCTTTGTTTTAGTGCTCAAATCCTACATTCATATTCATCTGTCATATAGCCCTTTCACACCAAGGCTCCCAGCAGGGTTATTCCCAGGTTGGTTTTGGGTATGAAAGGGTTAACATGGGTTGCCTGACCTGGGTTGGCAACCCACCTCCAAAGCCCCAGGGTCCCCACTAATGTTAAGGGACCCATGCTAATAGCCTATATGCTAACTGTTATGCATCTCTCCCGGGTCTTATCTGAATTGTCATGACCAGGGATTAACCTGCTGTGTTGACTGACTTGGTGTGAATTGACAAAAGAGCTGAACATGGGCGAAGTAACCCTGGTCTAACCCTGGTCTAACCCTGGTCACTGGTATGAAAGTGGGCATACAGTAAGTAAACCAACAGTAGCCTGTGTTGTGGTGAAGCCCTCGGTTAGTCTTCACACTAGTGATGCCTCTCTTTATCCCTTTACCTAAAGACTGTCAATTGTAAAGTGTTGTGCTCATTAAAGACAGTATGGGAAATGCTATTTTGGTGCAACTGGAATTGTAATTGGTGTTTTGTTTTGTTTTTTAACATAATGGACTTGTGTTTATTCATCTAGTCTAAACTTGTTAGCTGTGAACAGCAGCTCTGCACTGCCGGTTGGTCCACAAAGACTTTAGCAGCAAATCGGATTTGCCTGAAATGTGAACATGGCCTAAGTGAAATTGTTAAAAACCCATCCTCATTTTGCTGTTAATCCATGTTAATCCATGTCGTCCAGATGGTCCTAGGAACACCTCAGTGTTGGTGAGTTCCTCTGGTGAAACACTGGAGGGCAGTTCATTGACTCTGAGCTGCAGCAGTGATGCCAACCCAGCAGCTACTTACAGCTGGTACAAGGAGAATGGCGCCTCTCCAAAAGCATCAGGACAGACCTTCACCATCACTGACATCACATCTGAACACAGTGGAGAATATTACTGTGAGTCCAGGAATTAATTAGGAGCTACAAATTATTCTACCCATCTTATCACTCTAGATTAATTCTGGAAATAAAGTTATTTGAGGTGAAGTTTTCATGTTTTTGTTTCATTTCAATCAGGAGAGGCCAGTTGGTAGGATTAGACAAACTTTATTTAACGATCGGCGTGCATGGCAAATGCTTTGGCGCTTGACTCCATTGGCCAGTGGCGCTGCTCTTGAGGCAGAGGAGGGCGCCTGCATGGGCTAGGAGATCCCCCCCCCGTGGGGGATCAGGAGTCAAGACTCGTTGGTGGCGGACTGGGGAGGTGGGTGGGGCAAAACAACGCTTCGGAGGCCGGCTTCAAGGGAGATGGACTGCCGTGAGCTGCTGCTGCTATGATCGGCCAGAGAGAGAGAGGTGACGTAGAACCCTTGCTATATATATGAGGATTAACTGACGTCATGTTTGACGTCATAGCAGACGTCATACTAGGATTTTTGACTGACCACGTTATGCTAGAACTTGACTGACGTCAGGGGATGATCGGATTATGCGTGAGTGGCCTTCTTCTTGAACTATGGTCTGGAGACCTCACTTCAATCAGGAGAGGCCAGTTGGTAGGATTAGACAAACTTTATTTAACGATCGGCGTGCATGGCAAATGCTTTGGCGCTTGACTCCATTGGCCAGTGGCGCTGCTCTTGAGGCAGAGGAGGGCGCCTGCATGGGCTAGGAGATCCCCCAAAAGCAAGATCTGATTACCGGAGGTTAATTGAGATCTGCGGGCGCCAGTAGTTGATTGCACTTTTCCGGCCTTCGACCTTTTTAGCGACTTACAGCTATTTGCGGCTGGCGCTCCCAACTTGGTCGGGCCTTCGATCTTGCTTTTCCTGCCTTCGACCTTTTTAGCGACTTACAGCTATTTGCGGCTGGCGCTCCCAACTCGGTCGGGCACCTCGCGATAGCGCTTCCCAGCTTGGCCTACCTGGCCGCCTTGGCGCTTCGCGATTGTACTTTCCGGCCTTCGACCTTTTTAGCGGCTTACGGCTATTTGCGGCCGGCGCTCCCAACTCGGTCGGGCCTTCGATCTTGGTACATTCAAATTTAGCTTGGCGCTTCCCGGCTTGGCCTACTAGGCTGCCTTGGCGCGACTACCCTGACTTTCTGCTCTCTCTTTCTCTGTCCCCCCCCAAAAATGAGCCGGGGAGTTTACTGCGCCTTGCTGGCGCCATGCTTTCGGGGAGCCACCACCAACGAGACATTTTCTTCATCGGCACGGAAGTCCGGGACATTGTTTGTTGCCATGCTCACCGATTTAAGGGAGGAGGGTTCTTTGGGCCGCCAGTATGGCCGCCTGCTCCGGGCGGATGTAGCTGGAGAATGCCGATGACGACCAGCGGCCCATTTGCTGGAGGGAGGCGGAGGACACTCCTTGCTCGGCGGCCGAGGTGGCCGCTCCGATCCTGAAGGAGTGGCTGGAGTAGTTCGATTAAGGGAGGAGGGTTCTTTGGGCCGCCAGTATGGCCGCCTGCTCCGGGCGGATGTAGCTGGAGAATGCCGATGAGGGCCAGCGGCCCGTTTGCTGGAGGGAGGCGGAGGGCACTCCTTGCTCGGCGGCCGAGGTGGCCGCTCCGATCCTGAAGGAGTGGCTGGAGTAGTCCTTCGTCGGGGGTTGCATTGCTGGAGCGTCTGCTTGAGGTGCAGGGTGAACCGGGATCTTGTCGTGTGGTGACAGGGTGCGATGAGGAGCAGGGGAGCCGAGGGGCCGGTCCGAGGCCTGGGCTTGACGTAGTGAGCCATGAACGAGAAAGGGCAGAAGGGGCTAGTGCCTTCCTGTATGCTATTGTGTGCTGGGGCAGCGGGGCTCTCTGGCTGCGGTGTCAGAGAAGAGAACGTTGTCCAGGCTACGCTCCATCGTGAACAATGACTCGCGCCCACTCCACGGCGTGCTAGTCGAACGCAGGAGTACGTTCGGTGAGAGACTGATTCCACCTAGATGCAGTACGGAGAGGCACAGGAAATCATTCCTGCCTGTGGCCATTAGTCTATTTAATGCCTCTCTTAAAGAGCGCCTCGGAGACGCTCAGTCTCCCTGAGACTGAGCCAGCCGATAGGTTAACTGTGCCTGGCTGAGCCACGTGTGGCGTATAGGGCAAGCCGACTTAATATAGTCCAGGGTGCAATAATGATAATTGACACGGAATGTATACTTACCTGACGTGTTTTGTATTTTGCTACTTAGACATTCCACTTATTTATTTATTTATTTATTTATTTTTATTTTTATTTTTTCTTCTAGCGCATTTACTAGTTATTCTATGCTATGTTGTGTTTTTCCTGCTTATTGCTTAATATTGCATTTGCGTTGCATTTACTACTGTTTATTTTATTTTAAGCTATGTGTGTACTGTGAGCGAGCTACTGTAACCTGTCCCGATTTCCCCTCGGGGGTCATTAAGTCATTCTGATTCTGCTTCTGAAGAAATGCCAGAGGCATTTTACTTTGAAATTCGTTAAGAACAGGAAGTGGTGTATTAAGACCGGGTAGCTTAACGCGGAAAGACGTCAGCATTCCCTGGGCCGTCTGGCTTCGGTCCGAAGTTATGCAGTAACACTCATTCTAGCTGATGCTCAGACAAGCTCCGTGGGCCAGGGGTGTTAGAATGGCCCCTTGCGTGGTTATTATTATTATTGTTGTAATTATTATTATTATAATTATTATTATTATTATTATTGTGACTCCCGCTGGCCATTTGCCAGGAAGCGATTTCCGCTTAGGCGTCGGAAATAGGCAGGCTGAGATGCCCGCTGGGTAGAATAGTCAGATCACAGGCCAAATAACTTGTCAGTCAGCTTCGCTTTATTTAGTCAAAGCACGAGGGACACCTACGGTACATGTGGTGTTTTCAGAGCAATGTAAGACAGTATTTCTGTTTGGTGGGGCGGGCCGTTGCGGGCAGACGGAGTATTAAAGAGATGAGAATACGTCTGATTATAGGCATTATAGGCAAAACACAAGGATCCCTAGTACAGTTTAGTAGTGCACGAGTGCTCAAGAAAGCGCGCGAGGTAATCAATGACTCCACGCATGTCCTTCATGTCTGTTTTGACTTAATGCCATCAGGAAAGCGCTTTAGACAGCCTGCCTGCGAAACAAGCAGAAGGAAGTTTGGTTTGGTTCCGGAGGCCATTCGACTGGTGAACAGCCACAGTACGAGAAGTGGTCAGTTTATCTAGACTAGGTCTGTACCTTGACCTTTTGATTTGAACCCTTGAACAAGTCTAATATGCACTTGTACAGCTTGTTTGCAGTATTCATGCCTTAAATTGCCCTTTGCGGGACTAATAATTTTTTTTTTTTTTTTTTTTTGGAATTGATTTTACTGGACTGGTAGATTGCCCGTTTAAATGCTGAAGTACTGATACTTTCCTCATGGGTCCTTTCGCGTCCACGGGTGACTGGTCCTCCGGGGTATGCTCGGTGTGCTGTGGTCGTCAACCCCGTCCTTGGTAGAGCAGGTAGCTCTTGAGAGAGGCGGGCAGGGGCAGTCCGTGGATTCCGCTCAGGCGGTCCCTTCCTAGAGCCGCCCGCACAGAGCGCCTGCACGGGTCCATCAGAGGGAGGGGATCCGGATCGAGTCCGTTTATGTACCGGATTCGTATTTCGCAGTGTCCCCCTTCCGGCCTTCGACCTTTTGGCGGCTTACAGCTCTTTGCGGCAGGCACTCTCGACTTTTGGCGACTTACAGCTCTTTGCGGCAGGCACTCTCGACTTTTGGCGACTTACAGCTCTTTGCGGCAGGCACTCTCGACTTTTGGCGACTTACAGCTCTTTGCAGCAGGCACTCTCGACCTTTTGGCGACTTACAGCTCTTTGCGGCAGGCACTCTCGACTTTTGGCGACTTACAGCTGAGTCTGGTATTATGAAGGTGTCGTCGGGCTCCAGGAAGGCGGGGTAGGTTCTGCCCGCGTGGTTCTTGCCGTCGTGGTAGAGTTTACACCGGCCCAGGTCCCAGCCCCCAGTTTTTTTTTTTTTTTTTAAGATTGTTGTTCAAATGGACCCCCTCAGATCGGCTAAAGTTAAGAAATTATCATTGTCATCATCACGGAAGCTTCCTAATTTAATTTATCAGTCACCATCAGTCACGTGGGGTCACTGGGGACCCAGAGGTAGAAAATAAACAAACTCAGCTGCGTGTAACAGCAAAGATAATTGAGAATGAGAAGGCAAGAGTATATAGTGCCTTTTTGAAAACAGCGCTGCGGCCATTTTGGCCTGAAATACGGCTCCTTGCTGGGGCAGAAGCTTAGTCTCCAAAATGGCGGATTGGCTGTGTGCTGTCGCATCTTTACAATAAAAGGTCTCTGGTTACCGTAAACCTCCGTTTCACAAACACAACAACAAGGAGAGAGACAGCTACTTTTCACGCTCTGTTTTGGATTAAGAGGATGTCCTGAAGTGTGACGGTGGATTAAAGACTTGATGACAAAACGTCATGTGATCTGGTGGATTATAGTCTTCGTGACAGGAAGAACAGGACACCCGATGGATCAACGTTACATGGATGCGGGTTTTACTGCCGAGTGCGACCCTCTGCTCAACTGCATGTAACGTCAAACCTCTATCGTCCATGTATTCCTGGGAGTGCTTATTCCCCTCGTGAATGGACCACCTTACGTCGCTGGATTTGGAAGGGAAAGCAAACTGCACTACACTTCAGCTGTCGCCGCCAGAATGAACCGTTCGCCCCATGGACCTCTCGGTCTGCCCGGAGTGCCCGAGATGCTACGGCAACTCCAGCTTCAGCGCTTCTCCAAGCCGGTTCCCGACCAGGAAGTACGTGGCGTCTCGCGGCGGCCCCGCGGCCTGCATTTCCCCGGCGGCTCCCGGCTCTCGGGGCAGCCGCCTCCACTGGTCTTCGCCCGCGGCCTCTCGCACGTCCGCGCCGAGCGGCCTCTCCCTCCGGCACGCTCGCACGCGTTTTTGGGCGTCCACGGCGCGGCGCTTCGTCCTCTGTTATACACGGGCCGTCGCAGTGGCGCGCCCCGTGCCACGGGAACGCGCGCTGGGCCTTCTCGTCGGGGCCATGCTGGCAGCCCGTGGTCCGGTCGCTTCGCCAACGTCCTCGTCAGACACCTCGGAAGGCAAGTACGCTCCGTGGCCGGTCCGGGACAGGGGACCGATGTCTAAGCTGCCGTCACGGTCCGTGGGCTGCTCCGGCTCGGAACTCGACATGCCAGGAATGGGAATATCCACGGGTAGAGAAGGCCCGTGGGTGCTGATTCGGTCTGCGGATCTGGTGCAAAACAACGCTTCGGAGGCCGGCTTCAAGGGAGATGGACTGCCGTGAGCTGCTGCTGCTATGATCGGCCAGAGAGAGAGAGGTGACGTAGAACCCTTGCTATATATATGAGGATTAACTGACGTCATGTTTGACGTCATAGCAGACGTCATACTAGGATTTTTGACTGACCACGTTATGCTAGAACTTGACTGACGTCAGGGGATGATCGGATTATGCGTGAGTGGCCTTCTTCTTGAACTATGGTCTGGAGACCTCACTACTGTTATTATTAATTATATCTTTAGTTGATTGAAATCATGGTATATTGTAATATGTTACAATCATATGTAGGGTTTGACTGATTTGACTGGCTTTTAAATGCTGATATGATAGTTATTTTTAGATTGAATACACTGGTATTTTGTGTAATTTTTTTAATGCCAGAAAATGACAGGCATTCCGTGGAGTGTGTGTGTGTGTGTGTGTGTGTGTGTGTGTGTGTGTGTGTGTGTGTGTGTGTGTGTGTGTGTGTGTGTGTGTGTGTGTGTGTGTGTGTGTGTGTGGCTCTGGCCAAATTCTGGTCTATTTCTGCAATAATTGGGAGTCGCCACATTTGGAGGAGGCGCTGTTTCCTTTATCCATAGATTCAGACTAGATAGATCTGTCACTATAAGATTCCCCATTGATTGTGTATCTATTATTGTTTGTGTTCAAGGATTTTTTGTTTAAATGTGAACACAAATAAAGGTATTAAAATGTTGCCCCTAAAGTGCTGCCCTGATCACATCCAGGCTATTGCTGCTTACTGTCGTGTGTGTGCATGTGTGTGTGTGTGTGTGTGTGTGTGTGTGTGTGTGTGTGTGTGTGTGTGTGTGTGTGTTGGATTGGTGGAGACATGTGTTGTGCCGAGTTTTGCACCCACGCCCGGCAGCAGCTAAACGCATCCCCACCTCACGGGAGCATATTGTAATGATTTATACAGAAATGTAACTGTTTAAAAGTGATATAATTGTCTGGGTAGACGTGACCTCCCTGTTTTCTAAGTTAAAACAGCCACGAAATATGGTGGGGATGCAATTGTTGTCGGCGGCGGGGATGCGGAAATGCTCACGGCACCTGCCGCAGGCGCAAATTAGAACCGTGCCAAATCATCTGCACCCCCAAAATGCCAGCACAAACGGGATTTGGGCAATCTTAAGCACCAGAATTATTCACAGGTGTGGCCAGGCAATGCCTGGGCGTTACATCAATCAAACCAATAAGATTCTCGTCTCGCAATCGCTGTGTTTGCACGAGGCAATATGCTGTAATTGTCTCCATGCGTAATAGAGTGGATTTACTCGTGCCGAGGACAGAGAGAGATAGAGAGAGCTTGTTGACAGATCATCTGTGGTGCCAACGACCCTCCAGGTCCGGGTTATGGGATAGGTGAAGGTGAAGGTGAATAGCCTATTGCAAGTAAGCTAATGTCCATTGGCCAAGAAGTTTTCTCAATTAATTTCCCTCTTTGCGATGTGATACAAGTTTATCAGTGAGTTATAGTTCATTGTCTCACTGAATTATCTGCTAATACTCAATTTTAGCAGCAGAATTTGATGTCCTGGCATGGCACGTCCGTGACATATCCAAAAGGAATTACTCTGCACTGCACTGCGCTGCACAGAGATTATGGTGCGCTCAAGCGCAGCAAGGTATTTAGCGCATAAGATGTGCTTTTCAAAGCTCTTAGCGCAAAGTAATAGCGTGCTGCTGATGATAGGAGAATGCCATCTATCCTCACATGTTTGCGCTGAAACGCCTGGTTTGGCATGTGGCACTAGCTGGCACGCCTATGTCCAGTACAATTATAACAGGCATTATTATAACAGCCAATTTGCATTGTGCACGGCGTTAAATGAGTGCAAAACCAGCACAAAGGCTAAATTACCGCTTTTGCGACAATAGGGCCCATGGGGTCTTAGGCCTGATGATAGCCTACTGATATTATGCTATCTGGAACCAAGGCAAGGCTCCCTGTGTGTGTCTCTCTGACATACACACAGACACTACATTCAGACGTTTATTGTCTGCAACAAAGTGATGCAGTCACCTGCACTGTTCCAGGAAGGAAACCTGTATTCTAGCAGTCGTGTTGAGCACATATGTGCCTACAACAATTTCCTCTGCAAGACCACATCCTTCATACAAGTGCAGAGTGGGCACGGCATTGTCAGCTAAATAATAGAGGTGTGTCTTTGATCTGACTATATTCTCACGTTATGTCCATGATCTGCCTTGAACGTCTCTACAGCCTCGACAGAGACAGGAGAGGACCAAATATGAGGTTCCCAGCGGCTGCCAGTGGATTTCTTCTCTTCTATCTGTCTGTGTCAGGTATTCTATCATTACATTTACACTATACAAATGTTTTTCTGCTGCTGTATTGTGTTTTAGAATTGTATTTTTTCCAATATGTAGGCTGACGCAGTTGGGGGGTGGGGGGAGGGGGTAAAAATGACCCCTTGACGGTTCTAGGGGATATTGATATGATGGTGGCTCTAGTGATATATATATATACGTATATATATATATGTGTGTGTGTGTGTGTGTGTGTGTGTGTGTGTGTGTTCTAAATACAATTTCTAATTGTAATATACAATTCTAAAATACAATGTAGGATTCATCAATAATCTGTAAGCTATAACAAACAAAAAGACAATAATTAACACACAAATAACATTAAAATCATTATAGAGGAAGAACATATTTAAAAAAATAAATTATAGGGGAAGAACATTAGTCCTTTCCTGCATTCAACATACAACCAAGGGATTTCATACACCATTCATTTTCCATCTACAGTTTGTTAAAAGTCTGTGTGTTAATTTGAACGTTATACAAATGGGAGGGGTGCAGATTGAGCAGTGGTGGGAGCAGACACTCATTCAGGTTGAGACGAGTAAAGCCAAGTAGAGACGAGCCATACAGACAGTGCTGTAAAACATGGTGGAAATGAGACGGGAGAGAGAGTGTGGGGGAGTGTGACATGACAAAGGTCCTGGGTCGGATTCAAACCCACAACCTCACACACATTTTCAAAGGTCACTTTATGATGCTCTCACATCAGTGTGACATCTCCATATATGGTGATACTGAGCCTTTGAGTCCTCTGGGTGTGACAGGTGTCACATGATCAGCATTAACTAACAGTTGACCTCAATGTGAACAGAGAGGCTGCAAACCAAGCGAAGCTCAATTCTATTGGCCAGTTTCACAGCAACCGTTTTGGGGTTGTAAAGCACGAGGTAAAGCAGGTGTAACCAATAACATGAATGAGGGCCCTGGCACTGGAACACCTAAATGGAATGGAACCATCATTAATGTATTGTAACACCTGCTTTACTTCCTGCTTTACCACCTCAAAACAGTTGCTGTGAAAAGGGTCTATATTGTATTTCAGCATCATGATCTACCTGTTCTCCTGTTGAGTCAAACTGCCTCATGGTCCACTGCTCCAATGCAGACGTGTTCCTTCTCTACTCCTCCACACTGTAGCACAGTCTGCCTCCATCCACACAACAACTCACTGTAGACACAACACATTCAATCATCTGGTCCAGCAGTTTACAATCACACTGATTGGCTAAATGGAGGTGCTACAACATGTGTTTACTTGTTACTGATTGGCAGAGCCGAGGCAGGAGGGGCATGCGATTGGCCCATGGGCCTGCATCATTGGTGGGGGACGACATGTGTACTTGATGAACTGAATATGACAGTGCAGTACTGCTGCTCTACTGCTCCACCCCAGAGACAATTATCTTGATCACCTGAGTGACCGAATGACCAACATGATCTGGCAAACAATCACTACCTCCCCTTTTTAAATCAGATACCCTCAATAACAACATTATCTGGCAATTGGGTTTTTTGTAGTTTTCTTGTTCAATTTTACATTCAGATTTTAGGCATTTGGCTGACACCCTTAACCAGAGTGACTTAGACAGTAGAGTGCAATACTGTAGAATGCACTTGAATTCTTACATCTTAGATCTGTAATGAGCAGCTGACAGCTGCTGATCAGCACTTGTCATTCTGAGGAGTTTGAAGCTTACCCACAAAATGCCCTTTTCCTCTTGATCCTCTGTTTGACTTCACATTGGAGCTGAGATGATGTGAGCGGCAAAGTGGTTATGGGAAATGTAGTCCAGGTCTCTAGCAGCTTCACGTACTGCAGCACCTCCACACTGCAGACTGTGATTGTGGTTTGTGATGTGCTCTGTGTTACAGTGGGACAGCCTCAGGATGACTGGGGAGTGACTTACACTCCTACTGAGATCTGTGCCATCAAAGGATCTACAGTGGACATACTCTGCTCCTACACACACCCAGCCTACCTAGATGACCTTCCTGTCACAGTGAAGAAGACGCTGTGGTCTAAAGAGGAGGGTGCTGAACCTGTGGATGTGACAACAGACTCAGAGTACGCAGGCCGTGTGGAGTATGGTGGTGATCCAAAGAACTGCAGGCTGAGAATCACAGACCTGAGAGAGAGCGACTCAGCTGTGTACAAGTTCAGCTTCACAACAAACCATCCAGCTGGAAACTACACTGATTCACCTGGAGTTAATCTGACTGTTACAGGTAACTTCTTGATCAGACCATTTGTTAGCCTACTTCAGTTACAAACACTTCCACAATCAAGTGACTGAGGGGATCATTATTTTTATATAGTAAAACAGTAGGTTATCAGCACTGTAAGCCAAGTTTTTATTGTTGTAAATCTTTAATAAACATTGTGTTTTGGTTAGGCGTCTAGAGAGCCAAAGTGAAACGTCACTTCCTGCTTCAGCAGAGATTTTCATCCGCCATTTATTTTCCCATAACATTTCATAAAATGCTTATAAAAATAGTTTTACTTGGTCAAACCAAACGGTTCAGATTTAGAAACAGGAGAGACCACATAACATTTCACTCAGACCAGAACGTAAAAAACTGTGGATTTAAAGAAAACATTTTTTCAATGTTGTTTTTTTTAGTTTTGGTCTGAGTGAAAATGTTCTATGGTCTCTCCCGATTCTAAATATAGCTGAACCTTTTGGTTTGACCAAGTAAAACTATTTTTATATGGATTTTACAAAATG